>NC_140071.1:108439597-109039597 GCF_964194135.1 Talpa europaea | reverse complement strand
GAGATGATACTGTGTATATAATTTTGTCTACAGTAGGGAGTTTTTGGAAGCTCTTGATCAGAGTTGCATTTAGAACCTGTCAGGATTATGTGGGATCATTTAGAGTATAGATGGACTTGGAAGTGGAGAGATCAGTTAGGTTGTTGCCATAGGGCAAAAGGTATATGTGTCTGAACCAAGGACATGGCAATGGGGATGGGAAAGAAGAGGAACTATGAGAGAGATGCACAGAGAGAGAATTCACAGTGCTTGACTATTTAATTGGATATAGCAGTTGAGAATGAGGGAAGAATCTAAGATACCTAGGTGACTGCGTAGAATTAGGATGGCAAAAGGGAGCTTTGGTTTTCAGAAAAATAATGGTATTTGGTTTTAGGAATATTGAATTAGAGGTGTAAATCTGAAACAGTCATGAAATATAAATCTAAATGGCAAGAGAAAAAATACTGAGAAAAGTTAGGAATTTTTGACATAAAGTAAATAGTTAAAGCCAGTTTAGTTAGTGAGACAGCAAAACCCAGTAGAGATTGTGCAGGAAGAAATCCTGGGAATACACTTATATTTAGAGAGTGAAAAACAATAATCCATGAAGGTGGTCAAATTATGTCATAGTACAATTGGTAAATTGAAGGGAAGTCCCAAATGTTTCTATTGCTTTGCCCCTTTGGTAGCCTCAGCTAATGGTAATCCACAGAAAGTTCATACATGCTTAATAAGATGATGACAGAGCTTGAGCTAAATGGATGAGAAAATGAATGTGTTTTTGAGTCTCACTGATAAATTTCTGACATGATTCTCTCTCTGAAATGCCCTATATGTAAGTAAAGTAACTAACTAATAAAGGATTAAGTTTATGAATATATGTATGGATTTGAGAAAATGTGACTAAATTTAGTGCTTTTCTTTCATTTTGAAATAGCAGAAACATACTTCTTTTTGATCACTGGTTAAATATGAATCATGCTAAAGTCTGCTGGAGCAAACGTATATTGAAAATATATAAAATTTTTAATTTTAATTTCTGGAAAACTATAATGCTTTTTAAGATCAGTGAAAAACACAAGGATATTTTTAGACTTGATATTTATCAATCTGAACATCAGATGTTTTAATATGTTTTAACCGTTAATATGTTTTACTTGTTACTATCATTTAAAAATTTAAGAATTATATTCTTCCAAATGTATTTGTCAGTACTGGTAGAATCATTTAATTTTAAATGAAGTATGTTATGAAGTAAACACAGTAAGACTTTTTTTTAAATATGAGGCATTCAAAAACAGATTGAATTTATTTTTTGAAATTATTGGTATTGTAAAAGTTATTTATTCCCACACTCTCATAGATGAAAGGGAAATTTACATTGTATTCATCTAATATTTATACCTATATTTTCATCTATATTAAACAATGTATTTACAGCAATAGAAAAACTATATTACTTTTAATGGGGATATACTCTAACAGAATTATTTGTATAGATTTTGAAGATATGCTTTGTTGGTTTACTTCCTGCCTACATTTTATTTCTTCTGTTACACAAATTTGCTTATCATCTTAATTTTCTATAACCATATAGTACTGTTGCCTGACTGATTACATGAAACCTGTTTTTGCATTTCTCCCAGGTTTAGTTGACATACATATAAATAAGTAAATATCCATAGTTTATATATACTATTTACATATTTAAAATTTAAACAGAATAGAAGTGGTAAGGCAACCCATGGATAGACATTTACTTTAGATTAGATGTAAATTCTGATAAAATCTTTATTTGGAGCATAGTTCAAAATATACTCCATGTGGAATTTTTATAAAATGTTGCTGCAGATTAAAAGAATGCTATTGATTGAACATTTCAAGGCTTGCTTGTGTGTGTGAGTGTGTGTGTGTGTATGTTGCACAATGTATTCACTTATTTTCTCTTGAAAAGATTGTGATGTAGACTTTGAATTATGGAGTCATACACAAGGAACCAATATGGTGTTTTGGTAAGAGCTTTAGTGGTCCAAGTATATCTTAAAACACTCATTTTCTGGGTCCTGCCATATCTAGCTATTTTCATTTATTGGCATTCCTTGTGTCTTTCTCATGTTCAAACTCTGTTTAACTATGGCAGTTGCCTTGTTTGGGTTCTCTCATCACCATGCCCTTCTCTCCCTATTTTGTCATTTTAACTCCCAGTCATATTTTTGCTCTTGGCTCTTGGGTTATGAGGCAGTGTAATTTAGTGATTATGAGGATTGTGCCTTGGGCCAGAATGGCTTGTGTTCATGTGCACCTTTCTATGCTTCCCTTCCCTTTTGGGTCAAATAAGATTAATAGCAATAACTTATAAGGTTATTATATTAAATGAGTTAGTTCACATCAATTACTTGGTTGCCGTAAATGTGAGTGAGTCTATTTTTCTGTTTTGTTTCATCCTATTTTCTATTTTCATATCACTTCCTCTGGGAAGCTTTTCTTGCTCTCTGGAGGCTGGGCTAGAACAACACTATCTTGCTTTTGTCTATTTATACATGTATTTTCCACCTTGGACTCTTGAAGAATGGAGATTATATCTTTCATCTTTATGTCCTAAGCACTTAGAATTGAACATCCTGTATAGAAGGTTCTCACTTTTGTTGAATAAGTAAATCAATTATTAGGATTGAGGAAATGTGTGCTGTTCTATGGGAATTTATATGGATTCAATAATGGCCTCTGCATAAGCTACCAGACAAGCTATAACAAAAGACATGCTTCTGAAAGACTAATAGGCCAAGATGCTAAGATACTGGAAACATGGCTTATTTATTTTGTAGTGGGATGCTAAGGTACAGGGTAGTTAGGATAGAGTTCCATGCAGTGGATGGCAGGCTCACATTTTCCTAATTCAGTTTTAGGCAGTGTTGCATTATCCTGATTCACTTTTTTTTTCTCACAGCTATTTCTGCTTATGATATTAATACAAAGATAAGAGAAGCAAGGAAACTCAATTGGAAGGTGCCTGGAGGTAACAGAGCTTACTTTGTTGGAGAGATACGGGGATTCATACACCTGACTACAGCTGTAGCTCCCTGTTTGATACTGAGATGCTGAGCTTATGTCTCTGTTTCTCAGACATAGAGCATGTGGGGGAGGAAAGGGTCCTTAATGGATGTCATTAACAGAGGCAGATTTAGGAATGAATAACTATCACTCTAGAGGTGATATAATCTGGGCTATATGAATATTTAGTTAATTTCTTCCCTTTTTAAGTCATATTCTTATTTATTCCATTCTTGTTTTTGATTTTCAACAGGTTTATGTTTTAATAATTCTATAATATGCCTGTGGATTATTAGCTTTTTATTTTTAATCATTTTATTAATTTTGCCTCTGTCTTTCAAGTTTTTTAACTATATCATATATACATTTAACATGTAAGTTTTATTTGTCCCACTTGTGTATATTTAATATATTTTATATCTATAATTAACTGGATATTTTAAATTAAAACAGCAAATCCATATGTCATATTTAATAGTTAGCAAAATCTATGTCCTGGTTTGCCCAAAGAGGTTCTGTTTATACTTGTCCTGCAATAATCCTTAATAGTGTCCTCTTTCATTCCCCAAAGTATCCTGATTTGGGTAATAATGTAATATGCATATTAGTATTAACCCATCACCTGCTACTTATAAAATAACATTAATCAAAGTAAATTATATAGTATCTCATCTATAAAATCAGTGGATTAGTTATTATTTGTAAAGTCCTTGCCAAATCTAAATCCTTTGACATTGATGGCAAAAAAAAGCACAAAGCTTTTTTTTTATTTCCATGAATCTATTCATATGACTACTACCCCAAAGACAAGTACATTTTTATTGAAAGTAGATGTAAATGCAAGTTGAATATAAATGTGTACATTAACTACTCTGAAATATGCAAAGTTACTGTTTTAATTTACACTTGGGGCAAAATATGAGACATCTCAGACCCTCGACTTTAGAGTTGAAAGACTAAAAGCACTTTTATTAATTTCTTTAAAAATGGAATATATTAAATATGACTTTGAAATTATTTGTGTAGTTTTAAAAATATGAACCCTGAGTTCAGCCTATACTTATATTCCTACTCTATAGATTGAATTAAATAATTGGCAAGGAATGTTACTTTCTGAGGAAGGTGATGATTTCATTTTCAATGTGATGTTTTCCCAGGTGTTCATAAGCCAGTACTATAGTGATTGTTTGAGTAATGAGTATAAAAGTCAACCAGTTCTTTAACAACAGAGAGAGGATCACGTAAATGTATGAATTACTCACAAGGGTTAGTGTAGCTGTAGCAAGGAAGTGAAGAAATGCTAGAAAGCATTTCTGACTCTCTGCTGTCACTTTCTCCTGAGTCTTTCAAATATCTTACCATACAGTAACTGGGATTGCACCCCCAACTCTACCCCCAAAATGAAAAATTTCCCAGGAATACATGGATATCTGAATTAATTTTATTTAGTGTAACATTGTTTATTTCGGATTCTATCATGGCTGTGGTTCAGCATTGAGTCTCACAAACATTGACTATGGGAAGACAGATTTTGCCTTTTGAATTTTTGCACTAAAATTGTCATTGGTGATTGAAGGGTCTGGTGGTATTACATTTGTTCATTATTCAAGTCTCACTGTCCACTGGTTAGTGATCTAAGACTACTAAAAAATGGAACTACTAACTTGCAATGGTACCGCATTAATTTTGGAAATAACAGATTTTATGGATGATTAAGTGACTTGGGAATGGTGGAAAACGTCTCATTTTCATAGGTGTTTGGACAAGTAAGAGTGATGTGTGTGTATTATTGGCAGTTGATGGGAATTTATATAAATGTAAATGACAACATTTTGGCCCTTAAATGTAATGGGGAATTCATCATAGTCTTATGTTATAGTTATGTATATATGTGCCTTTCCTCTTGTCATAAATCCTTGAAATAAAGGGCTGTTTTATTTATCATATTTTATAAAGGGTTCTTAATATGATCTGTGGCTCATGGTATTTACTCAAATATTCATTTAAATTCATTAATTTTAATGCAAATAGCAAAATATGTGTGATCCTCGCTATGACCACTATCTGTGAAAGAAAGAAGTAGCTGATAAAATATTGTCTGGATTATATGCCATATCACCTATGAGACTACTAAGCAAATGCGAGAAAATAAAATGTGTTTGCATATGTAATTTCACAGACTTGAATCTCAATAAAATAGTTAGAATACATTGTTCCCACTCTCATCCTACAGAAGTTGTTTTTTACAGTTTTTTTTTTTTTTTCTCCTATGGGCTAACATGTGTCATACGAGCACACTGTAGTTCTGATTTCAGTTGTTTGCTTCTTGGCTTCATGGAAGCTGCATACTAATTCTTGTGGGATTATAAGGGGAGGGGTGAAGGTGAATGCCTTGCATCATTCTGTGGCAGCCTCAGGGATTCATTCAAGAAGTTTGCTTAGTGGCTTGCTGTAGTGAAAGCAATGAACAGCCCTCCAGATAGAAAGATGTTACAATAAAAGCACTGCATTTCCTTCATTAAGCAAGCATTTGCTGTGAACCTACTGTGTATAAATAAATGACCCTGTGTAGATAAATAATAGAAATCTGAAGATTTGAACTCCTACTTGGGAAGAAATTGAAAACCAATAGGTACAACATAAAATGAAGCAGAGAGAGAACAACTGGTTTTAATCACCATTACAGGTCATGGACTGCTTTTTGAAATAGAATTCCCGTATGTGGTGTGCTCTCTAATTCTCTGATAGTACATGTTACATTTCCTCATATCTGCATTTCTCTGTCCTTAGTATTTTTTTTTCAGAAAAGCAGTCTTTTTATCCTCAACTAAACTTTTTGTTAGCCAGTGGAAGTATTATTTTCACCTCCCATAAACTGCCTTTAATTTATGTGAAAAGTGTCTGTGTTTCAAAGGAAGGTGTGAGTTTACTACGAGATGCTTATAAAATAAGGAAAGAGTCACTTTGGCTTTCTGAGTAAATTACTTATTTGATTTCATTTAGTATGTTTCATAATATTAAGTAACCAACAAGCAAAAACAAAATATTTGCAGAGTGTCTTCCTCAGGAGAAACTTTAAAATCAGAAAGCAAACCTCAATTTACATGAAGTTCACTATTTTGCATTGACTGTGTGGGGAAGGGAGGAGGTCAGATATGCATGGCTGAACTGAAACAGGAAAAGTCTTGCATCTACAGCTATCGCAGCTCTTTGCTTTATTCTCAAAATTAGAATAAAAGCTTGTATGACTTGAAATGGGGAAAAAAGTTTATCAGCAAGATCATTAATAACTTGGGTCTCAGCTTTTCAAGTTACAATTAGCTGCTCAACAGCTGTGACCTTCAAGAACTACTCATTATTGTTGGTCCTGATTGTTCACTCCCACTCTCCAGCTCTTTCAGAAATAGTTTCTCTGACATCATTGACCCCGGGGGTCAGAGTGAGAAATGAGTCTTAAAGCACTCATTTGTAAGTCTTGTTTCTGCAGGATGTTGTATGTGTATGGATGTGTGTGGATGTGTGTGTGTCTAAAGAATTCAACTGATGGTTAATGCCTCATTGTAAATCCAGCTGTTTGGTCAGATCCCAATTAGGATGATGCCTGTTCGAGGGGCACTCCTGGGAGTAACAAGAAGATTTAGTGGTCTCAAAAACACAGTAAGACTGATGGGAACACAGGCTCCATTTTATTTAGATGTTTTTTTTTTTTTTTAAAAAAAAAGGTCTCAATGTACATGCTTGCCAAACTCTGTCATGCACTGTGGAGCATCTCAACAGATCAGCAGGGATTTTAAACATGCTGTGTGTTTGGCATACACTGCAACCCAAAGAGAAAGTGCGGATTAGAGAAAACTGTAGTGAAGTATGAAATGAAAGCTCAGCTGGAAAAGGAGGCCTGGATTATGTTGTGCTTCTTTGCCTCAATTCCTTTGGATATTAAGAACATGGGACTCATAGGGAAAAGGGATTCACTTTCCCAAGGTGTAGTGCGTAATCTATATTCTGAAAGAAAACTTCAGTAGGGCAAAGCTATCTGTCATAAAATAAAAAGGAAGCAAATCTTCAGAAAGGTTGATAGAATTTGCTATTGATAAGAAATTTTTCTGGCCAATTAAGACTTAGTTAAATCTCCTGGTCCTTGGGTAGTGTTGTCAGTAACACACACACATATGCACACACACACGTATGTGTGTGTTTGTGTGTATACATATGCATATATGATGAAGCTTTAAAACAGGCTTCCATGGCAGTTTTGACCTAAGATCTCAAACATATGAAGTCCTTGTGACATGGCAAGTGGGAGCTCTGGAGAGGACAAGCAGGACTGACTTCTACTTTTGACTCAATTCCTTCCAAACCATGTGATCCAGACAGCATCTCTGTCCTGTGTGCTTCTAAGTTATCATTTGTGAAAATGATGGAACTGGGTTAGACTTGGATAATATAAAAATTCTTGGGAAGCTGCCCTAGTTTGTAATCTCACTGGGAACATTTATATTTCTCATTTTTAACTACCTGTACTAGTTTATCTATTACTAGCCCCAGTCACTAAGAGATAGAAGATTGAATAAAATTTTAGTCAATTTCAAAAGTCTCTTCCTTGTTCTCTATCCTTAGCCTTTATCCCACAACACTATTATTTTCCATATCTGATGTCAAATTGAAAAGTTATCTATTTCCTTTTTTTGGAAATGTCTATTGTTGAATTTTTTTAATAGTATGATTTATAAAGCATAGCTTTGCATTCTAATTTCTGATAAGTTTCCCCTAATAGTACTTATTAATGATAAAGTTGAAACTATTGTTAAAGTATCATTAACAAAAAAAGATAAAAATGAACAACAGATACAGCTGTAGTAATAGCTTCCTTATTAAAAATATACTATTGTAGGGTAAGTGAAATATCAGGCTTTTCTGCCCTCCTGCCATTAGATTAAATGCATGCCTGATAGTGGACACCTGGAGTAGGGTGTGGGCATGCATAGGTGGGTACACCTGGATTGAGAGACTGGGCTTATAAGGGCAGCGTTACGGGGATGCCAGCAGAGCGAAAGAGAGACCAGAACAAGAACAGAATGAAACTACCAGAAGAAGAGAACCATCAGAGAAGCAGAGGCCACTAGAGAACACTAGAAAGCCCAGAAAGGACTCGCCGTTGGCTGGGAGGTTTATCAGCTCCTGGTACCGCGGCACCCCTGCCTGCTGTGTGCCTGGTAAACTCAATAAAAGCCTAAAAAAGCTACTGAGGGCTCCAGGACTCCTCCTCCACCTGTCTGCATGGGATCATAGAGAATCTGCCCTGCCCCATCCTGCCTCTACAACTATGTACCAGGTACTTTTTTGAAGCATTTGACTTTCACTTATTTGTCATAATCATCCTCTGATGTAGGCATCTTTATTATTACTTTTGCAAATAAAGAAATTGAGTGACAAAGAAATTAAATGACTGGTCCAAAGTCATAGCAGTATTTGAACCCAGGCAATTTGCTACAAAATCTGGAATCTTTACCACTATGCCACATTTAAAAACACTAAGACTGAATATAATACAATGAATTTTCATAAAGGGAGTTCCACATTTTTAAGACATTAGAATTATTAAAAAAAATCATAAAACTAGAGTAACCTTTGCAAAAGATTGAGGTGGAAGATTGGAAAATACTGTACAAAATTGTTTAATTTATTGTGCTTGAAGATTGACCCAACCCTAATGCACAGGTTGATATTTTAAAGAAACTATTTAAATAAATCTGCATTTGGAACTCTACCACTGACTACTGCAACCTAGTGACAGAAAGGGGCCTTATTGGGTGTATAAAAGAAGCTAGCATATTGTAAGGGCAGGACTGGCCACAGTGCAGGTTTTCTGATCCCATGCAGACCGGGTAAAGGAGGAGTCGGAGTCCTCAGTAGTTTTGCAGGTTTATTTGGGGTTCACCAGGCATATGGCAGGCAGGGGTGCTGGCTGGGGGGCTGGGAGGCTGGCAGGCCTCCCAGCCCCCAGCAAACTTCACTCTTTCTGGGCTCTCTGGCGTTCTCTGCTTCGGCTTCGGCTTCTCCTTCAGGTTCTGCTGCTGGCTGGCTGGGGCTGCTGGCGTCCCCCCGTGACGCCGCCCTTAAAAGCACAGTCTTAGCTCAGCTGAATCCCATCTACCTATGCCCACACCCTATTCCAGGTGTCCGCCATCAGGCATGCATTCAGGACAAGGATCCATCATCTATCCTGATGGCGGAAGGGCAGAAAAGCCTGATATTTTCTTTACCCTACACATATACAACAGTAACCTCACTAGACTTTTACAAAGGTTAAATTTGGTGTAGGAAATATTCCCAAAAGGAAAGAGATTAGTCACATGCCTTTAGTCACAATGTAATGAGGATCAGCTGGCTTGAGCTAGGTAAAGCAAGGCCAAAGGTTTGCTAAGTGGAAACCAGGAGAACATTGCTACAGGATAGAGTAAGAGGAGCATTTCAAAGTTCATAGAAACTGCAGCAGCCTGGAGAGTCATAGGAAATGAAAGGTGGAGGGCAAGATGGGCAGAAGGAGTTCATGGCCCCAGCAGCAAAGGAAAAAAAAAAAAAGTACTGAAGTAGCTTGATTGTTCAGTCTTGGCTGTCTTTATTTGTTTCACCCCTGGTGAGAGTTCATCCTGAGAGAACCTGGCCAGCAGGTGAGAATAACTGAAAACAGCTAGCTGTTAGTGAGGCCATGGCTAGAGCAGATGCTATTTTCTGGTGGAGTTTTATTTTCCCCTGACAGCTTGGGCCAGTCATATGTATACACTTAGCCAGCCATTCTAATGGTCCTTCCTACAATCCCATGTCCACGAGGCTGCCATTCTTATATCCTTGAAGGCTGATGTGCCAATGGAAATACTGGAAATGAAATATTAATATTCTTTAGCAAAGTGCATTTGCTCCCAACTCAGAGCTGTACTCCAAAGTCATCATGGCAGGAAAGCAGCCATTGAAAAAGAGGAAGAGGGCTCCCAAGAAAGCAAAAAGGAATAAATGTGTGTTCTGGATTACCAGGAGAGCAGTTCCTCTGTACATTTCCAGAGAAAGCTGTCTGCTACAGGGACAGATGATTATCCAAAGTTCTTCTTTGCTTTTAATGTACTGCTTTTCTCTCTGATCAAAGCAAACAATATGTCAAGAAAGCCAGCCAATCAAACAAATAGATATATTGAACCTTAGCTGTGTGTGCACTGGCATTTAATTAGCAGTTTTGGCTGAGTTTGTGAAACCACTTAAGTTGTTTTAGTCTATTCATGCCTGTCACCATATTTGGTAACATCATCCTGAATGGCTTGTGGCAGATTCATGTAAACTTTGACAAATCCTGATTATCAGAAGTAATCAAAGAAAGTTGGCATCATTTTGAGAATTTTTTTAAAGATTTATTTATGCATACAAGAACTGGGGTACAGGCCAGAGGTGTGGGGGTGAGAGGATTCACCAGAGGCAGAGGGGGGAACTGAACAGGCAGACTGATGAAATACACTGCTGAGGGAAGCAGTGGGCGAGTCAGGAGAGGTCATCTGTGCCATGTGGGTCGCTCCCTGGCCAGGGATCAAACTCTTGCATGTTGCAGTGGCCGCAGATAGCTTCATAGGTTGCATCTTAACCCCTGTTAAGATGGAGGCCCTGTTCTGATGATTTTGAATATACATATATTACATGGATTTTTATAAACAAAGATGAGTATGTGAAAGTAAGAATGTAATTTAAATCTGAATATTCTCTAAGATTTTAATTAAGTTAGAAGAATTATTTGAAACTATCTACCATCCTTTGCAGACAAGAGCACTGTGGTTCAGAAATTTTAAGCAACTTCTCTACTTGTGGGTCCCCCCTCCATTTCCTATTAAGTTTTATAGTTTCTTTCATGTGGACAGCTACACATTTTGAAGTGAAGTATTTACATTTTATTTTTAGTTATTCAATGAAAAATAATAAGGAAGCTGATTATGTCTAAGAATTATATTTCTGGAATTTAAAATAATTCATGTGTATAATAGAAAATTGGGAGTAGAAAATTTATAAAGAAACAAATCATATATCAACCTGCTAAAAACAACCACTGTTAAGACTACTGTGTGTTCTGTTTCTCTACTAATGTATCTATTTCTTTTAATGCAGCTGTGATTGCACTTTTTCTTTGTTTTAACTAAGATTTTGAAAACATCAGACTCTTTGTGTTTACAGCAGTTAAATTTGCATAATATCCCACTAAGGAATAGAAAATTTACTTTGATGTAATCTCCATTTTGCATAAGGAGATTTCTGTGTAATACTAATATGTATTTTAGAACTGACATTGTGCTCTTTCACCATATCCTCATATTAAACTGCCTCCTCAGTTCTTTTTTATCCTATATTCTTTGCTATTGCTATACTATGAGGTTTTTATTAAATTCACCAATTTTTTTTTTCCATTTTGACAAATCCAACATTTGTTTCCTCCATCCTTAATTGACTTCTCAGCATCATTCCACACAACTGACAACTCTCAATTTCTCACTCCTGATTTACTGATTTTTGCTATCTTAGAACCTCAGTACGTAGACTTGAGTAGGTTGTCATGCATTTAACACCTTCACCAACTTATGGATCTTTGTTTTTATGTAGTTAACTTTTTCCCTGTGGTGGGCAGTGTAATGGTTCCCCACATTCTAATCCCTGGAACCTGTAAATGTGTCATGTTATATGGCAGAAAGGACTTTGCAGGTTTGATAAAGGACCTTGAGGTAAAAGAGTATCTTGGCTTTCCATGTGGTTCCAATGTAATGACAACAATTATAAAAAGTTAAAGTAGGAGGCAAAAGGGAGAGTCCAAGGGAATAGAATAAAGGCCCAGAAATGCAACATTTGCTGACTTTGAAGATGAAGGAAGGGGGCCTCTATAAGCTAAAATTCTCCAGAGAGGCTTCAGAAAGGAATGCAGTCCTGCTGACTCCTTGATTTCAAGCCAGTGAGAACTGCATCAAATTTCTCACCTACAGAACCTAAAGATAAAACTGGTATAAGCCCCTTAGTTACTTGCTACTGCTATTACAGCAATAGAAAACTAACATATTCTTCATCCTTTTTTTCTCAAGCTCACTCTCCCTCCCCACTCTAGTAAATGTAATATGTATTCTTCTAATCACACCTTCAAAGTTTACTTATTAAACCTGTATCTTTAAAAATCTAGAAAATATTTTTAATGTGCAAAAAATCTAGATCATATTATCTCTTTACTACCTTTTTGAATCAAGGGTGCTAATATTGAATTCTATACTGCGGTAAAATGTTCATTGATTCTAATATGCCATATTTAATTATTTGATTAGTCCACTGTTGCATTGTATTTTCTGATATTCATATTCCATATTTTACCCATTCAGTCTTCTAGTGATTCTGTCTGCTCATCTTAGTTCATCCCTATGTGTGTTTCACTTTTTACTTTTCCAATGATGGATAATTAGGATGCTTGTAACTCTTTATAACCAAAAACAATATGTCCAACTTTTGTTCTAAATGTGTCTTTGTGGACCAGTATGGGATCCATTAATTCTGGAGTGGAATATACACATAGGTGACTTCACTAAGCATGCATGATAGATTGGTTTCCAGAGTTGCTACAACAGATAACCTTGAACAAACAGGTCATGAGAGATTTCCTTCTTAGCTTCACCAGAGTTTGATGGTAGTAACCAGCTTCCTGATATCAGCTGACAGATAGTATGGTAGCTTATTGCTTTAATTTGCATTTATCTTACTACTAGTGAAAGTGAACATCCTCTTTCAATACTAATTAACCATATAAATTGTTCTTTCTGTAAATTGAGTCCTATAATCATTACCTTTTATTCTCAGAGGATTTTTTTTTTCTTCCTACATTGTAATAACTCTTTATAGGCATGTCTCTGCCATTTCAGTTGTACAGCTGTCTTCTTCACTGCCATTCTGTAGGTATGTTTTGACAGAAATCTTTTAGTGAGATATATTCAGGACATTCGCATTTTCTCCATTTTAGTTTGTTATTTTCAGGTGTTTCAGAAAACACTCATCACCCAGTATCATAAGTATTTTACTTTTCACATGTAGAATCACATTTAGAATTCAGGAAATTAACTTGGTGTCTTTATAAATGTTATGATTTAGAAATACAAAATATTCTTAGGTGTAATGAGTCGTTTTTTTTTTTTTTTTCTAATACACATTACCAAATAATCCAAGTTCTTTCCAGTAGTTTGTGATGTTATTTCTGTCTGATAAATTCCCATATACCTAGAGCCTCTTTTTTCTCTTTCACTGGTTCAGTAAACTGTATCTAATTCGATGTACCACCATGAATTTGCAAAATTGCTTAATTCCTGGAGGAAGAAGTTCTTTCTTTTTACTTTTTTTTCCCCCAAATTGGCTTAAGATTTTTAAAATCCTATTGTCACATGCCTCCCAAAATTTGATTAGTTATTGATTTTACATTTGTATGAAATTAGTAAAGGGAATTAACCTCTTTAACTTCTAGCATCCATAAAAAAAAATATCTTGGATGGGGCTTTGTTCTGTACCTCCTCTTCTCACATTGTCCTTAATATTTGTGGAGTCTAGGCCAGGAGTTTAAATGGAAACCTAAATATACTATGCCATAGCTAGAAGGTCAAAAACAGTTATCCTTATGACTGCTAGGTTATTATCCTGAAATCTAGAGTCTAAAGGATTTGTTCTCCTGTGGGCTCAACCCTGTTCTGCTCGGTAGGAAAAGATAGGCTGTTTCTGCTGATGATCCACCCAAAGACAGGACAGACATCATCAACCCCTCCAGGTAGACCACCATGGGCAGTGCCATTCTTCCAATCCTCACTTTTCTAAATCATAATTTCCAGGCAGTTCGAGGATCTTCCAAGCAAAAGGGGGGATGGTGGGGCGGGGTATTCTGCCTCAACATTAACCCCAGGTGATTTGAGAGAGACAACTTGAAGCAAAATCCACCACTCTGTCCTCTAATTTTCTACTGTGTGGTCTATCAATTTTTCTTCTAATCACCACCCCTCAAACCCCATTGTCCACCCCACTAATTGTCAGACTTGCTTCCTTTATTCTGGGGAATCAGTTTAGCTCTGTCTCTCTTAGTTATTATCACTTGTTATTCGATACCCACCAGCAAAGGACCAGTGATCCAACACCTTAGTTCAGTGTGCTCCCTTCCCACCTTGCTCTGAGCTTTCAAAACACATTTTATATGACCTATGGAAGAATACAAAAGAGTGCACATGAATGTGATAAGAGGGCCTCCTTTTTCAATCTAAGTGCCATGCTTCCTCTATCTCAGTCCATCAATAAGTCTTATTAATCTAACTCCAAAGCATTTGCTAGGAGTATATGCTTTTCCAGTACTATACTTTCATTTATCACTCACCTAGACTTATATTAACATCTATCTGGTCTCCATGAATTTGTTCTTACCATCTTGAAATCACTTCTCCAGAACACCAAGAGGGAGCATTTTAAAACATAAATTGAATCATAGCTCTCTCCTGATTCCAGCCCCCAATAATTTCTCTTTATTCTTCAATCAAATAGAAATGCATGCATTCATTTGCAGATTCCTTATCAGCTATCTTCCCATTTATATTTGTAGCCTCATTTATGTCACTATGTCTATATTGAGACAATGTGCTAGAGTCAGCTTGCGTTGACCTATGACAAGCAATTGCTCCATTTTTAGATACTGTGCAAGTCATTTGTTAAAACTAATATTTAAATAGGTAGCATTACAGTTAAATTGATTTACAAGAAAATGCAATAAATATTTATAGATCATCACTATTTTAATATGCTGTACTATTATCTATGCTCTTAGAGTTTTTTTTTTTAATGTATCCTGTATATGCATGGTGGAAATTCTATATAATGGTTAATTCTTACACATCTTTACAACTTCACATGCAGTGAAGTCATGTTGATAGCTTGAGATCAAATCTGGAAGTAGTATTTACACAATAGAAAGTGGAAAATATATATCAAGATTTAGTTAACATTTTATTGATTGTCTAGTTCAAGAAAGTATTGTAAAAATTATTAATGCAGTATAAACTTATCAATATTTGCATTTAGCTATTTTTTGTGAATAGCATCCCCCGAAATTGAGTAAATATTTGAGTGTAGGAAAATTACTGTGTGATATCGCAAATAAATTACTTCACTGATCAATGAGTAACATTCCCATATATGTATCCTGTTCTTTTACTTTCATCTTCCTCATTAAAGTGATTAGATATGCTAATCACCATTTGTTAGGGAACTAAATTCATCAGTTACATCCACTGTTGTCTATCAGTAAAGGTATTCAGCAAGTATCAGCGAGACTATTCTGTCAGAATTATTTTGGCTATATAGAACTTACAAAATAAGGTACTATATATTTGGTACTATATATTATTTGCAAATTGTGTATACGTAACTTTTATATTGGCGAAATTTATAGTAAATCCAGTGTATGCTTCTATATACATACATGTGTTTTTTCTAGAAAGCCAACTAAACATTTATTGCCATACACTACTCTCTCACTTGTCTATTACCTACAGTCACACAGGATTTCTTCTGTTTTCAGCAGGCCATTTTCTTACTTTAGGACTTTTGTATTAGTTACGCCTTCTGCCTAGATATTTCTTCTTCCTCATTTTTCCATTGGTAAATTCTCTTTAATAATAAGTTTAATTATCACCTTTATGGAGACTTTCTCTGATTTAAAAAAAAAAGTCACTCAATCACATCTCATTTTAACTTTCTGCAGAAGATTAGATGTTGTTAATATTATTTCATTTAATAGCTACATTCAGGGCCTCCCTGGTGTGGTGCATGGGTTAAAAACAGTACTATCAAGTTATCTCCAGCCACCTATGGCCTACACTCCAGCTGTTGTATGCATAAATAAATCTTTTAAAAAATAGCTACCTCATGCTTACAAAATATAAAATACTATAAGAATTTGTGCTTTGTTGTTTGGGTAAATGAATCACTGGTATATTCATAGGGCATTGAAAAATACCTAGTATTTTCTAAGCACTAGGAAATACTTTCAACTAAATTAAGATCATTCAAATTAGACAAACCTGAAGCTGATGATTAATAATTTGGCTATAAATCTGTTTCCTTTAGCAGTATTTTGATAAAATTTTAATCCTCGCAATACAATTTTGTATTTAAACAATTTATTTTTGGATTTTTTTCCTTTATGTTTATCATATAAATTGTACATGTAAATATTTCAGTTTGATTTTTAAATTTGAAATACCCAAATATGGTAACATGTCCAAACATGATGTGTTTTGACTTGAGGCTTATTGTAGAATATATTTTATCATATCACAATGGTATGGGAAGGAATATTTTCATTTATCCTCCTGGCAAATATAGAATCATGAAATATACTACTTGAAGGTTTAGTCTGTTTTGATCTGTAGCAAATCTCTGGTTTATTGGTTGTGGAGAAAATCTGCATTAGAGGTTGATGCTGGGCTTTATGTACATCAGATATATTTGTGGGGATTTTTTAAATTCATGTAGTATCCTCTTGCAAAAAGTATATAGATATATATATACTTTTGAATCAGAATACCTAAGGATTCAGTTGAGATCAAGAAGTAGATTTATGTAACTATTTTTTTTTTCTTTTGGGGATGCTGTGATGGGGAAGACTAAAGGGTGCTAAAATATAAGACAGTATTGGTAAAGATAGGATCAGTGTGACAAATTAATATAATTCATTTGTTAGAAAAGGGAATTTTTGATTGGTGTATTTTGTCAGAAAGGGACCTGGCTTACCTATATAGTGATACATGTTTTTAATTGTTTATAATGATAAAATAGACTAGGGATACAAATTACTTCAGTGTTCTATAACATTAATTGATTTATAGAAACAACAGACACATTATTTTTGATACTTTGTTGAGATAAATGGCGAATCAATGATAGTGGCAGTGTTCAAAGAAAAACAAAGAAAGGCATAAATATGACTCTAGAAGTGTCTTGAGGCTACTTGATTTTGAGAGTTTGACAAAGGCTTATTATAGAGCTATGCTATATTGGTATGCTATATCTAATAATTTGTGGATCATTAATCTCAGGAGCTGACCAAGTAAGTAGTTAGCCTGTAAATAATGATAGTATAAAGCAAGTTAATTCTGAAATGTCTTGAAATTTACATTTAAGTTAAACTGGTCATGGGCTCTTTAAGTTCTCTGCTGTTAACTTGCATATTAAGGAGATATTAAAGGTGCATATGTGATTACACATTTGTAAATTTTCACAATGATGGCTTTTATCTCATAAATACATCTTTTTTCTCATATCACCTCATCCATTAGTCAAACACTTGATCCAAGAGTAATTTTATTAAACTAAGCTTTTGGAGGATTATTTTTTTTTTTGGATTGCAAATCTTGAAACAATTATAACTGTAAATATACAGTGATTCCTCAGATTCCTAAAATGAACTATTTAGAAATCTACATATGTAGTATTAGCAAATGTCTACTGACATATTTATAAAGCCAGTTTTGTCCTGGATGAAAAGATAAAAGATTACCTCAAGATCATATGTTAATCAGAATTCTTCATTTTAGTTAGAGTTTAAAATATTTGCTTAAAAAGTCATTACACTCTGCCTGTTCTGTTTCCCACTCTATCTCTGGTGAAGCCTCTCACCCTCCCACGCATCTGGCCTGTACCCCGGTTCTTGTATGAATAAATAAATCTTTAAAAAAAAAAAAAGTCATGACACTATGGATATTTTAATGTCAAGCAAATGTTGTGGTCCTTTTCCTTTTCCTTATTGTGCTTTCATCATGTAACAAAACTAAATGATGTCTAGTGAAGTCTGAAGGAACTATAATAACTGAGGAACACTAACATTTTACTCATATGAGGTACTGTCAACATTCATATAAGCTATCATTACATGTATATGAAACTCATACATAAATAGTTGGATGTGACTCCTTTTGTTAAGATAAAATATTTTTTCACCCCATGGGTTGATAAATCCCTAATTCTAGGGTAGACTATATATTTCAAAATCCGTACCATATATTTATTCTGAACAAATATATTCACGCTGTGACTACTTCAAGGATTCACAAAGAGGAACAATGATGAGGAATAAGTGAAACCTCATGACATGTTTTTATTACAACAATGATGGCAGTCTCAGGAAATAGTTTCTAATATTATGACAATATTGAATTTATAAAGATTTTAAGTGGAACTGTTATAGGACAGGGAGAGGGGCAGCCCAAGCCCCGCAAACCTGCCTATTCTAAATGGGTTCTGCCATCCGCCGCATCAACACAAAACATAGGAGACTTTAATGAAAAGGAACTTTAATAAAACTTGGAAACAATACAGGTAAGGCAAAGAATCTAGTTTCTAAATCAAGCACCCAAATTTACCCATCCCCTCGTGGGTAAAAGTCCATCCAAATGGGATTGGCCCAGAGCAAGGCCCCAAAGCCTGCCACAAGTCTAAAGCATCTTCCAGTGGGGACCCACAGAAAAGGGTCAGAAACTACCGGACAAGCCCGGAAGGAAAAGAGCAAAATCAACATCAAGATAAAAGCTGCCATTGTCACCTCCCCACGGGTCTGTGTCACCCAGTCCACGACCAAAAGACAAGCGCAGTTTCTTCACGTGTCTCTAGGCTCCATGCACCTCCTCCAGGTCTCCTGGCTCCATCCTGTTTCCTACCTCAGTCTCTTCTTCAGCTTCTCCTCTTCCTGCTCAGCTCCACCCTCCTTTGGGTGAGGCAGGGAACCTCCCCCTTTCCTGGGGACCACCCTGTTACAATCCCCCCTTTTAATTTTTATTCCACCATATCTATGGTGGCACAGATCTCATGGTGTAATTTTAGGAGACAGTCTTTTTTTTTTCAGGGTTACAATGTGGGTAAGAGAAGCAACAATTAGTAGCATTGTCCATGAATGTCCAGTATGACAGTTTTCCATTACTTGAAAATAGTCCATTATCCAAGCCAAAAGAAAAAAAATTCTGGAGTATTAGCTAAAACAAGACCGCAAATATATCAAAATCACAGGGAAAAAAATGTTAAAATGGTTTAAATTATGCAAAACACAAATTTTCTCAACCGTGATCCCAAACTTTAACAGCATAGCAAAAGTTTGCAAATTAAACTACTTTTAAACCATTTTTCCTATTTTTGCATAAAATCACAGGGCAGAAAATAACTAACAGCAAGTTTTAGGTGGCTTTGTTGAAATACTCCACACAGGATGAGAGCGAACCGGTGGCATCCAGTCCATGTAGACTTCAGGTATAAAGTTGGTCTCATCAGACTCCACCTGGGCTTTCCTCTTCTCAAGGGTACCAGGGCATTTTCGTTGGCCGGGGTTGTCCAGTCCTGCCAATGGAGGCAAGCTTCCTCACTTTCTTTGGAGGTCTCTGGAACCCTACAAACAAGGCAAACAGGTTCTCCTCTTCTTGGTTCAGCTCTTTTTCAAGTTTTTGGAAGAACTCCACACAAAGCCACACAATCAAACTCACTAAATCACGTTGGACGCGAAATCTGTTATAGGACAGGGAGAGGGGCAGCCCAAGCCCCGCAAACCTGCCTATTCTAAATGTGTTATGCCATCCGCCGCATCAACACAAAACATAGGAGACTTTAATAAAACTAGGAAACAATACAGGTAAGGCAAAGAATCTAGTTTCTAAATCAAGCACCCAAATTTACCCATCCCCTCGTGGGTAAAAGTCCATCCAAATGGGATTGGCCCAGAGCAAGGCCCCAAAGCCTGCCACAAGTCTAAAGCATCTTCCAGTGGGGACCCACAGAAAAGGGTCAGAAACTACCAGACAAGCCCAGAAGGAAAAGAGCAAAATCAACATCAAGATAAAAGCTGCCATTGTCACCTCCCCACGGGTCTCACCCACATCTGTGTCACCCAGTCCACGACCAAAAGACAAGCGCAGTTTCTTCACATGTCTCTAGGCTCCATGCGCCTCCTCCAGGTCTCCTGGCTCCATCCTGCTTCCTACCTCAGACTCTTCTTCAGCTTCTCCTCTTCCTGCTCAGCTCCACCCTCCTTTGGGTGGGGCAGGGAACCTCCCCCTTTCCTGGGGACCACCCTGTTACAGAACCACTGTGTGTATATATATGTATATATATATATATATATATATGTGTGTGTGTGTGTATAGAACTTAAATGAGTGTGCCATATATCTGCATAACTTTAAAATTAATATAATAATGCAACTAACCCCACAAGACAAAATGCAGCTAACCCCACAAGACAAAATGCAAAGGTTTTCAGCCTATGAGAAGGGTGAGGTTTTTTTTTTTTCAGGCTGAAATAAATAGCACAATCATTAATTATGCTTCCACAAACATAGAGTGCTTCCTAGAATGCTAAATAAAGAAAGATAGGCAGTGTAAAATGACTTAGCATTAAAATAGGCTCAGCTTCCCCAGTTGATTGCACAACTGGTTGGTTGTGTGATTTTTGAACCATTGTTTTGCTTTCCTTTTTTTTTTCCCATATGGACTTACTGATTAATGGCTGACCTCACTATATGATAAAAGGAATGATTATTTAGGTATTAAAGACAAGTACAGTCATAAAAGGAAATCACATTAATTCTAATTCATTGAGCAGTTTTCTTTCAAGTGCTTACTCTGTTGTTCTAAACATCTCACCCAGTGGAAGTATTTGGTTAATCAGTGGCTAGGCAACAGGATGTTTTGTAGACTTGCTGGAAATTTTCTGAACTTCTCAATTAACTTCTACAGTTGACATCTTTGGGTTTTTTAGATTCTCAAGCTCAAAGCAGAGTTAACAACCCATTTTTAAATTAGCTTATGCAAATGAAGAGTATTTGAGCTGAAGCAATCACAATTTACATATCAATGTTATGTGGAATTTTCTTTAAATTAGTACTGGGTGCAATGCCTGTACATGATAGAGGACTGGGGAGACATTTATTTTTAAGTGAAAGCTGTTAAAAGGGGGAAAAATTGCAATTTTTTCAATCTTTGTTATAGGAATTCTTTGTAATCTTCATTAATTCATACTATTATTAAATACTTGTAGCCTCCCCAATTTGGAATGATAGCTTTTGGTAAGAGTCTCAAAGACACATTAACTTTAGATTTTGATTATTTTTTTAACATTTTAAATGTTTGGCTATATTTACTTATTAAAAATTTCTCTCCTAATTTTAGGTGTTCTGTTACTCATATTTATAACATTCCCCCAATTATTTCCTAATATTTCTCTCTCTTCTTCTCTCTCCTTCCCTCCCCAATTATGTGTGTGAGTGTGTGTGTGTGTGTGTGTGTGAGGAAAGAGGAAAATCAATGATTTTGTACCTAAATGATTAAAAGACAATACTGAGTAGAAGAAGTTTTTAAATTTATAGCATTCATAACTCTCATTTTAGAGGTCTCCCTTAATTAAATTTCATGTCATTGCAGGTTAGAACCACTTGCCTCTGCCTTTTATAATTCAGGGACTGGAACCTTCAAATTAAACAGACAAAAGACAGATTAGTAGGAGAAAGGTTTATTTCATATGCTCATGGGAGTGTCACAGAAATAGTGAAAACTGCAAGGAGGGAGTTAGACCTGGGATCTTTTATACCATTTTAACAAAGGGTGATGAAATATGGAGAGACTACACAAAGAAAGAGGGTGTGGGATACTGGGGGAGGGGTAATCATGTGAAACAAATTTGGAAATATATGGTAAGAAAGGTCCTTTAGGAAGGATTATTATGTAGATTCCAGTCATTCTGGTGATAACAGTTATCTGAGCTCTCTTATTCCTGATAAGGATGAGGATGATACCTTTACAAAAGAAAAATTATATGTTGTTTTTAAGAAAGTGAGTGGGAGGACAGGGAAATCTTCATGAGTTTGCTGTTTCTTAATTGCCTTCAACTCAGTATCATCCAATGTTGCATATTTAGAGTGGAATATTCTAATCCTTGTAGGGTGCTTTAGAATGCTTTTAAATATTTTCTCCCAATTTAAATAGACATGTTTTAATTTAAACAAGTTATTAAAAGGTTCAGCGTGGTAACGACAAGGAGAGCCAGGCTAAATTTCTCAAAGGAAGGGAAAATTTATTGCGCCCGGGGCGGACCTCATGGACCCAAGGTGGGGGTCAGTGAAGCCATGCACATTGTCAGGGGGAGGCAGGCTTTTATAGGATGAGGAGAGATCATGTGGGAAACTGGGTTCCTATGGTGGGAAAAAGTTTGTAGGGTGCAAAAAGATTTGTAGGGCAGGGGGAGTTTCTTTGTCTGAGAAAAGATTTGTAGGGAGGGGGAAGTTCATTGTCTGAATTCTCTAGGCAGGCTTCTGCATTCCTGTTCACAGGTGGGCTTCCTGGTGGGCTTTTGCATTCTGGCCTCCTGCATGGACCTTTCAGTTATTTACCTTTGTTCTATACTTTACACCCCAAATCATTGCAGAAATATGTGCCTTAGTGTTGCAGGGCAGAAGCCTGCAACCTACCCGCTCTAAATGGGTAGGTTGCTACCCTCTCAAGACAAAACATATTCTAGTGCATAAGCCCTTCAATAGAAAGGAAGTTTAATACAATTAGTGTGCAATAAAGAGAAGAGACGGGATATAGTTTAAATTTTTCACCATGAAACACTCAAAGTTACACATACCTTCATGGGTAAACACTGAGCCAAACAGGGTTGGCTGAAAGCAGGACCACGAAGGGCCAAAAGCTTGCCCCAAGTCTAAGACTCCATCTGGTGGGAACCCAAAAGGAAGGGGCAGAAAGAGCCAGGCAAGCCTGACAGGAACAAAGCAAAATCAAAGCACAAGTCAAGATAAAAGGCTGCCATTTTCAGCTTTCCCACAGGTCTCTCAATTGCATGTCTGTTGCTTTCAAATGTCTCCTTCCATGCATCCAAAATCCCTGGTACAAATCCAAGGCTGAGGAGCAAGCAAAACTTCTCCACATCTCTGCTCCATGTGCTTCCCTCAGGTCATCTTCTTGATTTCCTTCTTTCCTTCCCCAAAGTCTTTGCTAGATGCTCCTTTGCTCAGCTCTCCACTTTCTTAGAGTGGGGCAGGGAACCTGGAACCTCCCCTTTCTCTGGATTAGTCTGTAACATTAGCATAGCTAATGACACATAAGGCTATTTTTAAAAGTCAGAATTATATGCATTTTCCCTTTTTTGGATACTAATTGAATACCATTTTGCTTTAGAGCTGTTCTAGATGCTGGGAACTTAATGGTGGTCTAGGAATGACCAACATACAAAATCTTTTGTGGAAAGGCATTCTTGGAGGACAAGAGAGAAAGAATAAAGTAATGAAAAATGGTTTAAAATATAATAGATGATAAATCAAACAAGCTTTGTGGAAAATTAAGTCTGGAAAGGAATAAATTGGTGGCAGTAAAAAAAAATCATCTGAGTGTATTTGAAAATCTAGTTGGCTTTATTAAATGATTAATGAATCAGGCAGCATCCCATCTGCCTTGTAGAGAGGTTTTCCAAAGACCTATATAAAATTGAAGAATTTTAGAGACTAAAAAAGAAGAGAGTAGATTATTATAGAAAAATCTATTTTCCATGGATGGATTGGAAGGGTTTATCATGCAGATTACATTGCTAATGTTGACTGGTAAATTACATGCTCCTAATCAGGACCCTTATTCCCAGTCAGAGAATAAAAATGAAACCACAAAACCAAAGGTACCCAGGGACCCCAATGTGTTAAGGACAAAAAACCCATCTTGCCAATTCAAAGATCTGCCATCTACACACATAAAGGCAAAGAAAGCATATTCTTAGTGTGCTCAAAGATCTTTAGTTAGTTTGAATTTCAAAGGGTGTAGAGAGAAAAAGGGTTTCAAATAACAGGCTCCCAGTAAAATCTCTAGAACTCACCATCCTCTCATTGGGAAATGCCCAGCTAAACAGCCTGGCACAGAACTGAACACTGAATTCCACAAGATTGGCTGTACCTGTTGGTGGGGAACTATAAGAAAAGGCTAGGCAGGTCTGAGCTGGGCCTTAAGGAGAGACCCAGAATTTACATAGTACCATTTAATCCACCATGAAGTCAATGTCCATAAGAAGGGGCTAGGCAGATCTGAGAACTGGGACAGGAGAGACCCAGAATTTACAATGTACCATTTAATCTACCATGAAGTCAAGGTGATGACTACAATTGCCCTTGGAGAGCCCTCCTGCTAAACCACTAAAATACCAGGAGCAGTTTTTCCATGTGCATATCCTACATTCTCCCTTCCTCCTCAACATATATCGACCTCTCTCCTTCCTTCTTCCCAGCTGCCACTTCCAGTGGGAAGTCCAGTTCATGGTATGCTGGGTGCTGTAGTTAAAGGTGTATAAGATGAGGTAGGGAAGGGTGTAATGGTGCCTATCTCCATTCCGCCCCCTTTTGCCATGACACCAAATGTAACTAATTCACTGGTTCAGATTGCATTTCATAAAGTGGTTAAAACTGCAGTTAAGTCAGATATTAAGTCTTGGTTGATGACCTGGGCCGTAGCACAAATGATTTCATTATGGGCATTTTCAAAAAAGAAGATCTCAGGGAAAATGTAACTTCCAAACAATGGCATATCTTGAGAAAAAGTATACCAGACAGAAAGAGTAAGGAAGAAATAAAGATTTTGAAACAGGAGTGTATTTGAGAACAGTCAGGAAATTGGTGTGACTAATGTAAAATAAGCAAGGGCATGAATTTAGGGTTGGAGAGAGTTTGTAGAGTGAGGACATAGTGTATTGAGGGAAGACTTATTTGCAGCAGAATAAGGGCTCTGGATCTGAGGAAAATGAAAGGATTCTAGCAAAACATTAAGATGATTTGACTTTCTTGTTTCCATGGGTCACCATGGAATCCATTACAGTGCAATAAGGACCTTACTCTGACAAATTGGATTGAAGATATCAATTTGAAGGAGTTTTCATAGCTCACTTCCATTTTTTACAATGTGGCACCTTGAGCCCAGTATTGCTAGATTTTCAAATTTTATAAGAGAAACCAAAAATACGAATTTTATTTTAAATTTTCTGGTTTTCAGATACAAGGATGATAACTCATTTAAAACCTTATATAGTCCAATACTCTCTGAGCTGATTACAGCATTTCTATGAGTATCATTTACCAGATCATTAAGATTGCATTTTCTAATCTAAGAAAATTAAGCATATAAATTCAACATTGGTTGATAAAAGAAATATAAAGATGATGTGAGAGAGATCATTCACTCAGTTCAGATATTTTCAGCTAAAAGCCTCATCAAAATTTTCTTATAATAGTTGGTCATACTCTACTAGTGAATATAGCATAAATTAAAGCATTATTTGCCCTAATGTTTTTAATACTAGAGGGTTTTAATGATTCTTAACACAGATACAGGCTGGGGTATTTACTTAAATAGCTGGAACACTCATGCACATATATATTCTACAACAAATTTTCATTATGGATCCTTAATGGATGTACAGTTGATTTTGTTACAAATAAGTCATTGATTCATATTGGTAGAACTCGAGCACCAGAAATTACTGGAGTTCATAGACTGTGTGGTTTGGTAAAAATAAAGCAGTAAAAGTAGATAACCCATTTATTACCAATGTATTACGTCTACGGAATTGGCCATTTTAATGACAATGTTGCCTGTTCTAGTAAGTCAGTATTAATTTAAAACTATCTGGCAGGCTGAATAGCCTGTCTTTCATTCTTTAATACTAAAATGCTTTCAGTCTCCAGAGTTGCAGTTAATAAGAGTACTCAGAAAACTCACTGTAGAATATTCTCCCAGGATGTGGTTTCTTTAGTATGAAAATGTTCCCCTACATCACTGATTAGATTCAGTGTTTTGTTTGCTTGCTTTACAAAGAATATTCATTAATTATGATAGACTGCAGCAGTTGTTCATTAGAAGGCAGTAGATTTGCTTGGTTAAGAATATTCATATAACAGGTGAGGAAATTTGGATCTTTACCTGAAAACACAGTATGGAACTTATGGGTTAAAAACAGCAACATAGACATAGGAAGTTATGAAATCTGATTTCACAGGTGATCCACGATTTTGGAATATCAGAATGCATAACTTGTTTTTTAGACCCCTTCTTGAAATATTTCAGAATTTGAGGTTATTGATTTATATTATTTCATCACAGTGGCCTGAAATTTCTGACTATAAAATCTTATGATATTCTAGTTGAATAGAGATTTTGATAGAGTGTTATACTATAAAATAAGTTTCCTTATGTATTTCTAGCCCCTCATCTCTTGGACTTTTCAGTCTGCATTTGATTCCCATTTTATTGATGGGGGCAAGAAAATAGAATACTTTGAAACTCACAGCATATTGGTAAAGCTCAAATCCATAATATTTCTTCCGGTTCCACTTTTACCAGTAGCATACATGAACACACACAGAGTATATCCATATATTAGATTTGTATATACTTATATGTATCTTTATTTAGCTTTTTACACCCCCCCCCCTTTGGAAATTTTCTTATTTTTTTTTTAAAGAGTCAGCTGAAGATTTCATTTTTAAACATTTATTTATTTATTTATACAAGCACTGGGTCCAGGCGGAAGCACGGGAGGGTAAGAGAATTCACCAGAGCCAGAGCAGGGAGCAGAACAGACAGACTGATGAAATACACTGCTGAGGGGAGCAGCGGGCGGCAGGAGAGGTCGGTGCGCTACGTTGGACCCTCGCAGGTGGCCGGGGATCCAAATGGCACTGCAGAGGCTGTGGGCAGCTTTGCAGCCCAGTGCTCAACCTCTGCGCCATCAGGGGAGGCCCACCTTTGGAAATTTCTTACGATTTCTATGTGGATCCATTTTATGTAAAAAGGAAACATGTTAAGCTTTTGGCCAAAATGGGTGCTTAGAGGATCTTATCTAGCATTACAAAATCTCTCTTAAAGTTTCAACATATTGTTGAACATTGGCTGATAGAGGAAATTTCTTTGTTCTCCTTTGCTGAGTGATAAATGAGGATTATAACATACCTTGGGTTATTTTAAGAATCAAAGGAAGTGCTATCTTTAATATTGTATTTAGATTAAATGAAAATATTACTTGGCACAGGTACTAGTGCTATGTAAGTGCTTAGTCATGCTTAGGAATTATCATTATCATAAATGAAATAGGTGATATAATACTTTCAGTGCAGCACTTGGCACTAAATAAACTGTGTAATGGTAATTCCTTAATTATCATCATTACCACCATCACCATCCCTAACCATTGGCACTTTCTTACTACATGTAATTCCAAAATTGTATCCTATGAATAATAAATAAAATAAGTTTATTCATGGAGTCATTCATCAGTGTTGTGAAATATTGTTCAATTTGATTTAATTTTATGTAGTGACTAGAAATCATGTTAGTTGTCCTTCGTTTGCCAATATAAGCCGCTGATGTTTATGGTCTGATGAAACACTTAAAAAAAATTAGAAAATGAAAAAAATTAAAAATGAAGCTTGGATTTTACCCACCCTGGCATTTTAGTATGATTAGGCTGAATTTGGCTCTTACTTGAGCACTAATAGTGTGTCTGACACATTGGCAGTAGGTTTTTCCAGCACAAATGTTCATGCTTTGTAATATTTAGTACTTAATGTGTGGACATATTTGTTATGTGTTTTTCTATTTTTTTTTCCTTTTTTTTTTTTTTTTTGGCAGTACCATGAGTGAATGAAAGTGTTACTGAAAATGTAAGAGACCAGGAACACATGAATAAAATGTTTGTGTCTTCTTTCTTTTTTTTAATGCTAGGAAACATTTATTTATTTATTTATGAATTTATTTATGTTTGTGTAAAAGAGTTGGGTTGTAGGCCAGAGGTGTGGGGGTGAGAGGATTCACCATATTCAGAGTGGGGAGCAGAACAGGTGGATTTACTAGAATACACTGCTGACGAGAGCAGCAGGAAAGATAGGAAAGGTCTGTGCCACAAGTGGGTTATCTCCCTGGACTTGGATCGAACTCAGGCCATCACTGTAGGCCTTTGGGGTGATATCTCTAAGACTTAACTCCTAGACTTAACTAGAGAGGCTTTTTGTGTCTTTTTGTTTCTGATCATATTAGTGTATATAGTGTATATTAGTGTATATAGTTTATTGACCTAAACAGGAAATAATAGAATATTTATGCTCAAGCTCGTCATTTTACATTTTTTTTGTCCAGTGGTACATGATTTATGGAACAAAAATGAGTTTTGAGGGACTAGAATATTATTATCTGTGTGCTTGTTGTTCCCTGTGTTTGCCATATTTATTCATAAATATTCCCTCCACATAAAATTCTTTTCTTTCTCTTTGATACTTAAACATCCCCCTCTAATTCCCATGACAAACTCTTAATCATCTTGCAGGATTCAGCTTCAAGACTAATTACTTCCTAAAGAAGATGTCCTGTGCTATTGCTCTTTTTTTATGCCACTCAGCATTAGAGAGAGCCCTCTCTGTTTCCATGTTCTCTCCTCCACAGTTTTATTATGACACTTAATCTATTATATTGTTACAGTGTGCCTGGAAGTAAAATAGAAGTGTAAACTGAGGAAGCTTCTTGTGTCTTTTTGTTGCCTTTGCTGCCTGGTCACTGTGTTTTGATCTGCAATAAGTAATTGTTGGTTTCATGAATTAATATCATCTGTTGAATAAAATAACTTTCATATATCCAGAAATACAGGATTGTTTTTCTTTATATAAGTACAGGTTGTAAAACTATGGATAATTTGATTATATTCACATATAAGTAGTCAGGGGGACCCAAATTTCCAAGAGACAAATTCTAATATTTTAATGGTGGAAAAAGAAATTCCCCTTTAATTAATAATTAAAATTATTAATTTTCCTTAATTAAATGGACATAAAACAGATTAACTAGAGAAAAACCAATTTAATAAATTTATGTACAGGAGTCCAACAGAGTTGAAACTCAAAGGAACTGAGGCTTATATACCTTCTCTAGCTAAAAGAGAAGAAGGTAGGCATTTGGAGCTTTGGATGTTATGAAGATAATTCACAGAGAAATGTTAAGAGCAAATATTTGGTAAGCAAATGTTTGTTCAGCCATGCAAATAGGCCTACTGATATAAAAAGATATCACTCTTTTCCCAGTATAAGCCCACTATCTAAATAATTGGAGGTAGTTAAATAAGTTAAAAACTGTTCCTGAATCTGCTGGGTCTTACTTGTCTTCAGTTAAAACAACAATCCACTTGCTAAAGCAGCAGGTTTTGGAGTGGGATAGTCTATTCCTCCTCAGTCTCCTGCTATTGTTCTGATACTTGAGTTTTTTTGTTAGGTTAATGGTAGAATAATCTTACAACTGAAATAGATATGATTGTCTGCTTTAGAGGTCATTAAGTGTTTAGGGAAAAAGGAAATGCTATCAACTCTACCTAATATTCCAAATCCCATGAATTATAAAACAAATTGCTTTTAAAAATGGGGATCATCTACTCTAATGTAACAGCCAAAAGAAATCTTTTATCTCCATCTGTAAGTCCATATGACTTCCTGCTGTTTATACTAGGATCACCTTCCTGTGGCAGTAATACAGTGGGAAAGTGACAAGCTTTTTTTGATCTTTGGTCACAGTTTTATTTCCATTTTCATTAAAGTATATATTCTTTTATTCACTTATAGCATGTGTTTTTCAGGTAAAATATTATAACTGGTTTCAGGTAACTTGGAAAAAGTATGTGGATTGTGGAAATGATTTAATATCATTGATAATATACATGGTACCTTTTATTTTAACTTTCTCTTAAGGTACTTGAGGAGTGTGAATGTGTTATTAATAATAGTCACTGGTATTTAGAATTCAAACATATCAATTTTTTCTAATTGCCATCCAGAGAAATTAATTCTGCTATTTAAGATTAATTTCTATTATGATACAATGCTCCACATTGAATATCTTATTTCCTAATAGATAAAAGAAGAGGTAATTCAGCATATCTTCCATTATTAAACAATTCCAATGGTGCTCCATTCCAATTCTTTAAAACTGAGAAATTAATGAGAGTCTTAGAAGATGATAGATCTTGTATTTATCATTTCAACCTGTAACTTCTTTATGATCTCATTTGTTTACTGATACATTAGGTTTCCTGACACATCTTCTCGTTTCTGGAAATAATAATAAACAATCTATTATGTTTTAAAAAGAGTCCCCTGTGACTGGGGAAGGAAAGAAAATTGTCTTCAGGTTATCTGACCTATTTTAGGCTGAATCTTTGATTATCTGAATTTTCCATAGTCATGCTAAATAAATATTCCTCAAGTCCTTGTAAAGAAATATTTTCTGCACATATTTTCTCTACTATGAGAGTTGTGTAATTTCTATTTTATGGAAATTATAAATTAAAATCTAATATCATAAAAATGAATTAATATTGTCTCACTGAAGTTGACTTTAGGATTTAGCTTTAGTCAGAACCCTTTTAGTGACTAATGTATACTGTATATATACTCACATAATGTCTACTCCTTGTTATATCATGTATTTTTATGATTTGTTAATTCAAAATATTCAGAATTACTAACTTGATAATCTATTATCTATAAGATAAACCTAACTGTATTATTGTGCTATGCAAACTTAAAAACTGCATTTAATTATACTTTGTTATGACACTTTTGATGATATCAGGTAATTCATTTTATCTAAAATGACAATAAATCTGAACTGCAGAAGACCAAATCAATGGAAATCAGATATACGAGTTTATACATGTGGACAGGTGGACACTTCAATTGATGTATTGGGATCTATTAATTTTTGCCTTTTTATTGATAAATTCATTATTTTGCTCCCCTTATTTGCTGGATTTTTTTATGGCTTCTGGAATTTTTTTCTTAGAATTTATGATTTCTAATTCCTGATTTTTGAAGGTAAAAATATATAAGTATATTGAACACCTCTTCATTTTCTGTTTTTCTTAGAAAGCCTTTATTTCTCCCTGATATCTAAAAATATTTTTGAAATTTTACAGAACTACAAAAAGACCTCAAACAGAGTTCAGCAGATACTTTTCCAAAGAAAACATACAGATGGTCAATAGGAAAAGAAAATGTCCAACAGTGCCCACCATTTTTTCATTTATTGTTGGTCATCTGAATGTCCTCTTTGGTAAAGTGACTATTTAGCTCTTCTGTCCATTTTTAAGTTGGGACGATTTGATTTCTTTTTGTTGAGTTGTATGAGTTCTTTGCAGATCTTGGGTCTATCTTGGTATACAAACATTTTCTCATATTTGAGATATGGTATCCAATGCTAGATGAATGAATCAAGAAGTGTTATATAAACCCAGTTGGATACTACTCAACGACAGAAAAGGTGAAATCTGCTTGTGGCAATATGGAAGTATCTGCAGGAGATTATGCTAAGAAAATAAGTCTCAAGAAGATATACGAATACCTAATAATTTCACCCTGATGGAATACAGAAGCAAACAGAGCAAAGGGACACACAAATCTTAAGCAAAAGAAGCACCTGAAATCTGAGTATAAAATTGAGTCTATCAGAGTGAGTTTGAGGAGTAAGGGAGATTAAGACCCATTGGACTATGGTGGTGGACTGTGTGTGCTTTCGTGCTGGGTTTTGAACAGTATTATACATCTGAACTGGTGTAAATCTAAACATCTAAATTTTATATGGTGTCGTATACCAATATTACCTCAACAAAACATCAATTAAAAATTTACAAATACTGAGGGGAGCAATCTAAAAGTATATTGAACCTAGAGAAGAGAAAGGGGGGTATTTGCCCAAGCCACAGAAGAATTGGGAGTTTATTAATTTACTAGGGCTAAGCTTACAAAGTAAACTGGTTTTAAAATAAGGAATTTATTGTCTCAATTCTGGAGGCCACAAGTTTGTGGTCAAGGTATCCATAGGTGTGGTTCCTTCTGAGGGCAGTGAGAAAAGCATGTGTCCCAGGCTTTTATCCTCAGATTGTAGACCTTTTTCTCCATGTGTTTCTGAGTAGTCTTACCTTTGTTTGTGTTAACATGTCCAAATTTCTTCATGTTGCATTAGGACCTACCTCATTTTAACTTGATTTTCTTTGCAAAACCCCTATCTTTGAATGAAGTCACATTCTGAGGTTCTTATTATTAGGACTTTGACAGTGGACAAAATTTCATAGGAATTTTGACAGTGGACAAAATCAACACATTAACAGGAAGACAAAGTCACATTTTTTGAAAATCTGGATTTTACTTTTTCCCTCAGCAGGGCTGTGCCTGTTATTTGAAGTTACCTGAGAAGTATAAATCTTACCTTTGTGATATGTTAGGGGAGAGCAATGAAATATATTGTGGTGTAGACTCAATAGTTTAATGTATCTGGTAAGATATAGAAGATTAACAAACATGCAATGTTTACATTTGATGCAACCATTTTTTCCTTATTTAAGGAATATTTCTGAGTGATAGATGTGGTATAAATCTATACCCTTTATATAGTGATATATGTGTGACTATTGTTCCCTTTGATTATCATTACAGACACCCCCTTTTATCAGGAAAACTGGTCAATTTGCTCAACAAAAATGACTTTTTATATGACATATGGCATAAATTTGCTAATATTGTATCATTGTTCATACATTCATCTTGGCCTCTAAGCTTGAATAACATTACTAATCATTTATTTCACATCCTATGTTTTAATATAAGGAAATATATGCCTGAAACAGAGATGGGACTTGCCAAATGCCATGCAATTAGGAGAAAAAGAAGGGCAAGTTCCCAAATAATATAGAATAAAAATTGGACAAATCTTACATTACTAAATAACCTTTGAGTTCATCTCCTCTATAATTTTTCAGATAAGAAAACATAGGCTCAGTGAAGTTTAATAGTTTGTCAATCATATATTTATTTCAGTAGCAGTGTAACTATTAAAATTTGGGTTTAACTGGTAACTCATTTCTAAATCATCTAATCAAACTCTAGTATTGTTTTAAGACCCTTTAGGTAGCCTATAGTTACTATCATCATTTACCACCACTCCCAATAACCCAACATATAACTACTAAAAATATTTAAACAAAGTAAGAAATGGCAGGCTATCTGCAGTCTTTATACTATAGAATTCATAACTAAATTTATAGTGCTATTAGTGGGAGTTGATAGGAAATTACATAGAATAAAAATACAGTTAAAGGACCAGACTAGCTGTCTTTCCACTTTTTAAATGTCCAACAAAATGAGTATTCCTTAGTATCTTATGAAGCCTCCACTGAATTCATTGATATATTCTGTATACCATTCTTGTTATGGCAGGAATAAAATTGCATGTAATTATTTGTTTTGTTGATTTTTGCCATTGATTATTGTGCCTTATATTTTTCCTAATTCAGTTTTCATTTATTTAATCTGTCCATTATATTATTAGTGTATTATATGACTATCTTAAATATTCTTTATTTCTGTATAATCTTGTTTTCATTCCTTTTTAATCCTTTTGCTTGGCCCCAAACCAAATATCTTTATTTTTTTTAAGATGTATTTATTTATATATACAAGAGCTGGGGTACAGGCCAGAGTTGCAGGGGGTGAGAGGATTCACCAGAGACAGAGTGGGGAACAGAACAGGGAGACTGACTGAAATACACTGCTGACGGGAGCAGTAGGAGAGACAGGAGAGGTCTGCTTCACCGTGTGGGTAGCTTCCTGGCTGGGGAAAAAAACTCATGCTGCAGAGGCTGTGGTTTGCTTCATAGTGCAGTGCTTAACCTCTTGCACCACCCAGTAGGCCCCAAACCAAATATCTTTACATATAAGACTTCAGCAGTAGGGCATGCTCAAACAAACCATGGACAAAATAAGATTTTTTTAAAACTTTATACCATCTATTACTCTGCAACCTATTTTCTTCTGATTCTTTTTCTTCAAGTCATGGTTATTAGTTGCAATTAAACTTATTCTTTATTTTTAGAATTTAAATGAATTTTAATTGAGTAACTGCTCTTAACTTATAAGTTTCAGGTGTGCATCATAAAATCAACATGTGTAGATAACTACCACAATTTCACCATTAAAAGTTCAATTCTTTATCTTTGGTGGATCTAAAGTTATTTGTTGCTTTCTTTCCCATTATTCTATAGATGAATCATTGATAAGTATTGATGAATGGAAGTAGTAGCAGAGAACTGTAAAATAGTTGCTGTAAATTATTCTGGGACTCTGAAAAATTCAAGTACTAAGCAAACTCTAAACTATTTTCTGTTTCTCTAGATATGCCTATCTGGATATATCAGATACATAGGATATTACAATATGTTGTATTTAGTGACTGCCTTCTTTGTTGGTATAAAGTGTTCAAGATTCATAAAGTTATAGCTTGTTTCAATACTTCCATTGTTATAATTTTATTTTTATTGATGTGAAAGTCACAAAACAAAATCAGCCATGTTTAAATGCAAACTTATGTGACATTTCAGACTTTCACAGTAATGTGCCTTCACTGTGTCTATCAAGTTCTGAAAAATTTTTGTCATCTTCTTAATTCCTTTATATGGATTAATGATATTCTGTTTGATGAATGCACAGTACTTTGTTTATCCATTCATCAGTTGTTAGACATGTGGGTTGTTTCCATTTTGGGATAATATGAATAATGCTGCTATGAATATTTTAATACATGTTTTTGTTGACAATCTTTTTTAACTCACAGATTTCAAATATCATTTTAGATTGGTATTTCCCAAGATTGAATTATATATGTGATTGAGATTAAGGGCTAAATAATTATTGAACTTTTTTGTATATAAAGACTTACCTTAAAAGCAATGTATCCTTGTTTCTCTACCCACTAAAAATTTGAAGACCTTTAGCTTTTTCTTATTATGCTAGAAACACAGCCATCCCTGTCAATTTTGGTACCATCTTATCTTTTCTCTCCAAATCCTGAGAAATAAGAAACCTTAGACTAATTTTCACAGGTCTCTAGTAGTTACCCTTCTGTTTCCTTTTTTTAGCATCACCATTTCTTTCCTCTTATTTGGGTGATCACCATTGTCATCTTGTTTCTCTCAAATCTGTCTTGCTTATCTCAGACAGGTTATCAGTTACAACCAAGTTACACTCAAGGATAGCAATATCTCATCTCTGATACTACTCCCTCCCCCTCATAGTAAGATTTCCCTCAGTTCTGAGCCTAGTAATGGAAGCTCCCTCAGTTTGTAACATCTGAAATAACTGCTTGGACCTGTCTTACTGCTGTAATATTTTGAAGGGATTCCCGAGTCCTCATAGATATTCCACTTTGGGACTAGTGTTATGGGTGGATAGACCCTTGTGATCCCTGTTATGATTATAGGGTATATTTCAACAAACCACCAGAAAAACAGTATTTATTACTGAAAAACAGTATTTATTACTAACAGTTCACAGGTCCTGGTGCACTGCATGACTGAGGACCGCACAAGAAGGAGCAGGTGTGCAAGCCAGGGGCTTTTCCTTTTTTCTGACTCAAGAATATAGTGTCTATGGTCAGTCGATTTGATCCTTACTGGCTAACTTAAAGCATAAGAGAGCAGATGATAAGGGAGTTAGGGAGATGTGAGGTCACTCAAGAGGTCATTTATCTAGGGTTATCCAGGACTCCGGACAAAGCAGGGGCAACCTAGTTCCTTATCTGGTTGTTTTGCTAGTAGCTGTATTATGCAGTTGATAATTTGTTTCTTCAAGATGGATGTCCTTTGTAATGGATGCCTCAGCAATAAAAATCTTAATGTTAGGCAATTACATTGTAATCAAAAGCTTAATGTCAGGAACTTAAACTACTTCTGTTGCTCTTTTTCTACCATACATTTATCTCTAATATACACAGCATGATATATAGTTCCTCTTCTGTTTCTTCAATCAGAGATAAAGCTCCTTGAAGGTAGAGATCTTTTTCTATTAGTTTACAAAGATGCTCAAGCTTTTTTGGACTATGTCTATGAACTTAATAGTTAATTGTTGAAAGAAGGAAAAATCAAACCCTTGTTCATAACTAATGTATATGTTTGCTGGCCATATATTTGTTGACTTGTACCTATAACTATAACAAAACTTGTCTTTCAATTACTCAATAAGCCTTCATTTTCCTACCTCTGGGTTTATTTAACTTTAATGCAAATGGAGAAATTAGTGAGCATGTTCAATTACTGAGAATATAGTCTGCAATCCAATATTAGGGGGAGGTTGGGTGGAAATAGTCCTGACAGCAAAGTTATCTCAAAAGCTATCTTTAAGCAGTCAGACACAAGAATCCAAGATAGGGACAGGGCTCGAGACGGAAGAAGATACAAAATCCAAATGAAACTTATACTGAACTGAAGACTGCAAACATAAGATACAATTACTGACATCAGGCCAATAAACAGACAAGGGAATCTGTGGGGCAGGTCTATGTGGGGCATATAGTTTATTCATTGGTAGACTCCCAGCTTGCTGTCTATCCTATAGTTCACCCCATTCCCTCTACTAAGAATGATTTTTGTATACATTGTATACAATGAGTTTGGTATACAAATATATACATTTGTATACATTTTGTATATCAAAACATACTAGATATATACCACTGAACACTTGCTGTGTGCCTGATCTATGCTTGACAAAGATTTAATTATTATGAAGAAGGTTCAAATTTTTATCCTCATTTAATACTGAAGAAAACAACTACTTAAAAAGTTTGACAAAGTTGCTCAAAAATAAATAGCTTTTGGATAGGAACCATAACATTCATATTCATTACATTCATATTCATCTCCTAGAGAATAAAGCTTATTTCTTGGCATATAATATAACTCAACAGCTGTTTGTTGAATGAATGGTTGAGTAGATAGATAAATAAATTGTATTAATTTATAAGGAAAAAGAGGTTCACATCAGATGATTTTTCCCAAATGAACTGTTTGAGTGTTTTTGAAGATTTTAATAATATTTGTTAGAGAGTTTTTGAAAATTCTGTTGGCTTCTTTTAAATCCTTTTTCTTGGCACTACTTGCTTAAATAGATTTAGTGTTTTGGTAAACAAGCCCATAAACCATACAAAACACTATAATCATGCAATTCATCACTTTTTAAAAAGTGCAGATATTATTCCAGCGGGCTTACATTTTCTCTACAGAAGCTGGTCAGCAGATCACAAATAAAGAAGAAACTTTAACTCTTAGTAAATCCTATTTGTGTGGTTATTCTTTCTTGTGTCGTTTTTTGCTTCAGTGAAAACTACAATTCATTCCCTTCTCATGGTCTTCGATTTTGTTCTGTGAGCCAATTTATCTCTCAGTCTGTTTAGACTTAGAATTTAAAATTCTTAGTTTATCTAGATGTTGTAATGTGAAAAAATACACAGTTTAAAATGTGTATATATCTTAAAATAACAATTTATGAGACACTAGGAATATCCAAGTGACTCCAGATGAACCTATTTTTCAAGTATACTTGTTAAAAAATGTATTTCCCAATTGTTATAAAATTGAAAACACATGAATGGTGCAGTTTATAGCAATGTGGTATCTCCAAATACTATAAATTAAACATTATACCTGGCACTTGTGATTAATAAAAATCTCTCTTACCTATGTCATAATTTCTTTGCCCCCCAAAATGCACTTCATTAATTTTTGTTGTGAATTTAAATACTGTAAAGATCTATAATTATGACATATGTGAAAGTTTCATGTGTTTTCAAGGTTCCATTCTGCGACCTGACCTCATCTTTGAGACCACCCAAATAAAGAAATTCTTTTGGCACTTTAAGTACCCAAACATTTTACATAAATTTCATGTTTTACCAAAGGTTCACATTTTTCTTTGTCAAATTCTTAGGACATTTCTAAAGGTGTGTAGTCATCTAAGTTGAATCATAGGACCAAAAATAACCACTTGTTTATTAGCACAGATATTTAGATAAGTGAAGGCATTTATTCAATAAAATTAAGTACCAACTTCTGCTAGGCATAGTGTTAGGTTTTGGGATTCAGAGGGATTTGTTCTATTGTATTTGAAAGAGTAACCCCATAAAACTAATATGATGCATATGTTACTTGCATTGGTCATAATAATCTTGACTATTCTAGTAAGATTCAGATTTTCCTAAAGATTTTTCAAATAAGAGTTATCAGTTATAAATCAGAATTAAATATATAGTATAGTATGCACATTTTTTGTTAATTGCAATTTATTTTTTATTGAGGTATAATTAACCTATATTAAATTCAGTTATACAATGTAACAATTACATTTTTAGACATACTGTAAAATTATCACTTTTAGCTTATTCGTATTTTAAATTTATCTGGATTTATCTTCTTTGTGTCTCCCGGAAGAGAAAATACTTTGTTTTTACTCTAAAATTTTCAGGTGTCTAAACAAGTACAGCAAATAGATATTTAATGTACATTGAATGAGTAAGTGATTGAACATGTTTCTAATTTCTAGCTCCTCCCATATCTTTATTCTTCTCTGTAGGAAAACACCATGCATTTATAATTATTTTTTTTGAAATTTTAAAATTTTATTTGACACTATACTAAAACATTTTCTTTTGTTGTGATTTTCAATTTTTTTTTACATCATTCATTTTTAAACAATATTTGCCCCCCCTCAGGTTTGTTCTCCATAGAATTTCCTTCACCAATGCATCTGTGCACTGTCACCACAGTCCTCTATGCTCTAAATTGATATGTGTGTAATGTATATCTGTGAAAATAAATTAATCCATATTTCCCCACCAATTTGTGAGCTAGAATTTCTTCTTTGGTTAATAAATATATGCAATTAAATATTTCTACCTACTTGCATTCAACAAATATCTATAAAAAGCCTATTCAATTACATGTACTTTACTGAGGGTTTTGACAGATAAAACATACCAGAGAAACCTCACTATGAAAAAAACAGTATTATTAAAATTTTATTATTGTATGTTAGTTGATTTTTGTAATAACAACTCATTTCTCTTTCTTGAAAATTCATGGTAGTGGAAAAAAATATTTAAAACCTTTGCCTAATAAGTATGTAAACAAGAAAATGAAGAACATGGAAAATGCATTTAGATATTTTTAAAACTACATTTCACTGACATATTTCCATTCTCATGTCAAGTGGCCTCTGTCAGCCTGTTGTATGAGTAGTGCGTTTACATTTAGCCAGTCACCTTGAAAGCATATATAATTAAAACAAAGTTTCATTCATCAGACCATATACATAAGCAGTGCTAGAAAAATAAAGTGGATATTTTTCATGAAGCAACCATATGTGTATATGTATTTATGTGTGTGTGATTTGTGACACCTTGTATATATTGAAAAACAAGCATAAATGAATAATTAAAATAAGCTGTCTATATGGAATCTTTTATAAATATTAGTATATCACTTTAGAACTCTATTAAGTTGATAATTTAGTTTTTAAATAATACATTTTGCAGAATGCCTTCTGAACTCACTGTGCAAATTTAGTGAACACGATAACTACAAAGTTTTTGCTTAAATAAGAACAGAATCCTATTTAAATAGGGACATATATCAATGATTTTCAATATTATGCAATCTTAGAAATTCTAGAGGATATTTAATGAATGACTATGGAAGGTGATCAGCAGGGTATAATTAAATTTTATTTCATTGAATCCTATATATTTTTAAAAGATTTATTTAATTATGATTACAAGAACGGGGTACAGACCAGAGGTGCAGGAGGTGACAGGATTCACAAGAGACAGAGCAGAGAACAGAATAGGAGGATCCATTGAAATACACTGCTGAGGGGAGCAATGGGTGAGTCAGGAGAGGTCTGCTGTGCCATGTGGGTTGCTCCCTGGCTGGGGATCAAACTTGTGCTGCAGAGGCTGCATACAGCTTCACAGCATTGCACTCAAACCCTTGTGCCACCAGGGAGGCCCTGAATCCTATATTTTTGACTGGAAGATGTGTCTACTTAAATGTTTTGAATTTACGAGTTTCTTATGTGGATTTGTTTCTTGGTATTTCTTGGTTGGAATTTCAAGGTATTAAAAGGCTTTTACCATTGATAACAACTTTCATTTCTCCTATAATTCTGAAATAATTTGGAAACATTAAAATCTGCACAATATCTTTGCCCATAAATTTTTTGTTGAGAGATTGATAAATTCATATCTCAGTATATTATTACTTCTCTTTTGGAAATTCTTGCATTTTTATTTCACAAATCATTGTCTGAAATATTTTTGAATAATAGTTTTATTTTAGAGGAGAAGTATCCCCTATATTAGTTCTTAAAGGATCATGCATCTTTTTAATGGCAATTTTCTTAAGAATATTTATTATGTTATATGCCAATTAAACCAAATTTCTAAAAATCGTTTAAAATGTCAGCATTTTCTTTTTATCAAGTCTGCTTAGATATTCTTGGGGTGTGATGTGGTTTGATTGAAGTGTGAAAAAGAATGCAGTTTGAGTCATATAAACCATTTGTGAATGTAATCTTCCATTCTGAGCTTCCCTTCAATAACTTTTTTTCAAGTAAATTCTGTTTATAATAATACATTTTCAGCTTTCTCTACTAAGAGTTTGAACAAGACGATACTGTAATTCACCTTGAATAATATCCACAATCTAGTGATGTATCCTAAACTCGTACTTAGTTATTTTAAAATATTCTTATTTAAAATCATTTAATACACTCATGACCTTCTTGGGTATACCAGATTCAGACACATTGTACAAGCTGGCTATTGGTGAAATTACTATTTTCTCTCATAGTATCACATTTAATTTTGCTTTATTTTTCCTTCAAAATTATTTGTGTATTTTGTTGTTTTAAACATTTATTTCCTGCCCCTATTTATGTTGTCAATTCCATAATTCCATGAATCTGGAACAGTTTCTGGCACTTCCCTACTGCTCAATTTTATTGTTGAATGAATATATTGAGATAATCATTGATGTGAGGGTTTATATTGATTATTCAGGCATGTCAGAATGTGTAGTTCTCAACCACCACATTCAAAATTATTGTTTATTTCACCACTCAGCCTGTGTTTATTAATCTATTTAATGATTTGGGAAACATTAGAGTAGATGTTTAGAATTTTAATTTTTATCTATTTCAAGAAACTTACTGTGTGGACCCGAAACTGTATTATATAAATGCAATTCATCAGATTTTCTTATAATTAAAAAAATGTGTTTTATAGCTTCAAAGTTATATTCTATATTTGAGCTGAATAAATGCAATTGAGTGCGACCCATGGTCTTTATTATTTCATGATGGATTTCCTACAAATACCATTAACCCTAAGTATACCCTTTATCATCTCTTTCCTATGATTTTTTAAAATGTTGTTTTTCAAATTAAATTTATAGAAGTTTAGGAACTTAAATCTATGAGTTACTTTTCTGCCTGTCAGATATTCTTGTTGTTCTTACTGATATTAGAGAAAAGGATAAAAATATTTTCATTCAAAATGCTTTCATGGCTTTGCTTAAATTTGGGGAAGAGGTTAAGGAGTTCATTTCCAAACTAGACTAACAGATTTCACTTTCATTCAGAAGATATTCACTAGTGTCCAGAATTATCCAATGTGTGCTACATTGTTTTTGCTTTTTACTTATGGTTTCATTTGCCTAGACTTTTTCTCATTCTGGTTGTTTTTATTAGTTGGGAGAGAAAATTGCCATTGGTGTTTATAGGGAAAATAATCTAGGCAGTTACTGTTCCTGTCCTATATGTCTTGCTTTTGGCCAACTATCTGAACTTTATAGACTGAGATGTTTATTTGATTCTTAACATTACTCATTTATTATATAACTAAATAGAACTTTTTTGAAATTAGAGCCAGGATCTATATTTAATATTTAGTGTTAGTCATCTTCTTTAAGAAATTTTATTTTTTGGAAACATTGCTAATAAAAGTTTTCATTGGAATTAAAATAATGAGTAAACATTTCATTTTGCAAACAGCATTGTCAATTTCCAAATTTATGCTTGACAAATACATTGTAGTGGAATGATTGTCAACTTTATCTGCTATAAACAAGTGTTAGGAAATCTTGCTTATAAAAACAATGAAGTGGAAATACAGATTTGGTCAGGTTCTAATGTTAGGTTTATTGTTATAATGTCAGGGGAGTTATACAATGAGTATATATGGGAAAGTTGTTGTGGAGCTTGTAGGAAGCACATTTATATACACTGTTACATGTTTTACATTGTTGAAGATATTACCAAAGAGGTTATTACAAGGTCGATTTTGCAGAATATTTTTGCTGAGGAATTAGAAAGAAATATCTTAGCATTACTTTACTTAAGAATAAAATAAAACAAGAAATTATAAGCCACAGAAAGCTCTTTATTTTCAGAATGAATATAGTGATGTGTCTATGTATGAATAGAGAGGGGAAGGCTGGATGGTGTGGGGGAACAAAGAAAGAATAGGTGCTGCATACATATCTCTGAATGATATGTGCAGTGCACTTGAAAATTTATTCATTGTTTACCAAATTATTTTCTTCCAAATTTGTTTAGTCTTAAGCTTTGACATCACTGTGTATCTAGAACTTATGTTTACCCTTCACTAAATGTCTTGTATGTTCTGTGTTAAAAATCTGCATGATTATAGATGTTATTCACAAATTTTAAGGTTTTTTGATTTGCAATAAATAAATTATATATTTATATATTGCCAAAAATTATGACTGCATTTGAGAAGTAATGCCACATTTAAAAAAATTACTTTATATCTAACTGCAGTAGGATTCCATATAAAAAATCTTCACATTATTTTTTGTGGCATAAATTTTAGGAAAAATTCTTAAAATTCTCAAAAACAGTAGTAGTATGCATTTGTTTTCTGCTATTCTTACAAGAAGCACTTGCCAGACACAATAAATCAAATATTTAACTTACATTTCTTATTCAAATGTTAGACTTCATTTCACTAAAAGAATGGCAACCCATGAACTTTGTATCATTTATTTGTCAGTGTGATATTATCATATTGCCTGATGTATTTTTTGAGAGAAGCCCTATTTCTTTGTTTTCTCTAATATAAGAAGACTTACTGCACATTACCTTCTACCTAGCATTCTTACCATCTTTGGCTAAGCTGCAGTTTCCTGGTGTATTAAATGGTGAAGATAATTTGTCAAGCTGTTATGTTTGGAGTTTAAAATAAAATTATAACTTTAAAGCACCAGCACATGAAAAGTACTCAATTCATGTTAGCAAATATCATTATATCATCAAAAAAGAGTTTTAATCTTCCTCATTCCCAGACTGTGTTATCTCTCACTCTAATCTGTTTAGGTAATTTACTGAATGATGCTTTTACTGATTAATTTTATTGATGTTATTTTATACTGTAATATTCCACTGCTCTGTGTAATTTTACTATATTCTGAGTCTGATTTTAAGGGGCTCCAATTTGAGTACTGTTAAGTTCTGACTCCCATCCACTCCTGACTTGTATATATACTTTTGTATATATACTTTTTTCCCAGGCTTTTTTAGACATGGTTGACCTATAATATTGCATAATTTTCAGCATACAATGTGCTGAATCAATATATTTTATATTGAATATAATAAGTACCACAGGAGGGCAGTGGATACCCCCATCACCACAAACAGCTATTTTTTTGTGTGGTAATAGCATTTGATATCTATTCTCTTAGCAATTTTCAAACATACAATGCAGTATTATTAACTATAATCATTATGGGATGCATTAGATTCATCTTACAGTTTGAATTTTATACTTCTTTTTTATATTTTATCTATTTTTTACATCGTTTTTCATTTTTGCACATTGTATGCTTTTTCACCTTGGTTATAGACCCCATACAATTCCCACCCCCCTTATTTTGACCATGATCCCTCCTACCCCCCCACCCCCGTAGTGTGGCTCTGGCTTATAGTTGCTTGTTGATTTTGATTTTTACTTTATTATAATTAGTGTTTCTCCTGGACCCTTATTTAGGTTTTCTAAATTCCTGCTATGAGTGAAACCATCTGGCATTTTTCTTTTTCTTTCTGGCTTATTTCACTGAGCATGATTCCTTCCAGCTCCATCCATGTTGCTGAAAATTGCATGAGTTTATATTTTTTGATTGCTAAGTAATATTCCATTGTGTATATGTACTACATCTTCTTGATACTTCTTGACCAACATCTCCATATTTCCCTCAGTCCCTAACCCCTGCTAATCTCCATTTCACTCTTCTATTTTTATGAATTTGACTCTTTTTATACCACATTTAAGTGATATCACATAGTATTTTTCTTTCTCTAATTTCCCTTAGCATAATACTCTCAGGGTCCTTCCATGTTGTCACAAAAGGGAAGATTTCTTTCTCATGATTAAATTATACATTCCCTGGGGCTTCCCTGGTGGCACAGCAGGTTGAGTGCCATGCTGTGAGCTTTCCACAGCCTCTGCAGCATAAGTTCGATTCCCGGCCGCCCAGGAAGATACCCACATGGCGCAGCAGACCTCTCCTGTCTCACCCACTGCTCCCCTCAGCAGTGTCTTTGGTCTGCCTGTTCTGCTCTCCACTCTGTCTCTGGTGTATTCTCTCACCCTCCCATGCATGTGGCCTGTACCCCAGTTCTTATATAAATAAATCTTTTTAAAAATTATACATTCCTTTGTTAGTGTCCACACACATACCACATCTTCTCGATTCCTTTATCCAATGTTGGATAATTAGGTTGTTTCCATGTCTCATCTCCTGGGAATAGTGCTGCATGAACATGGGATGAGCATTGGGGTGCAGATATGTCCTTGAGATCCTCATTTGAGAATCAGTCTCTGTGTGTGTGTGTGTGTGTATACATTTTTTTTTTTGATAGAATTTCTGCCTGGGATATTTTACTATCACTTCTCTTATAGTCACATATTGTTTCATCTTTAAAGACCAACTGAAATTTGCTTCCTTCAAGAAATTTTTATTAAGTACATAAACACATATTTATCACTTCTTTTTTTAATTTTTTCTACATTTATTGTGCCTTGCATAGGTGTACACATTCTGTCTCCAGCTACAGACTTTCTAGAACTCCATGGAGATTCTTAGGAAGAGCATAAATAGTTCTGTGGGTCATTTGCCCTCCTGCTGTCCCACGCTCCAAATTGTCACCCATCTGTTTTTGTTGTCATCATTCTGTAACTTTTGTTTTTAGTAATCGTGGATATAATCTAATAGCATCTGGTACTTTGCCATACTCACATCCTTAGGGTTCTATGGACTGTCTTCCAGTTAGATTCATGAGGAATTAAATTTCTAAAACTCAAATTTTACATATAACAATCCTGTATGTGTGTGTGTATGCATGAGTGTGTATGTGTGGATATATATGAAGGTTTACATGAAATAAAGAGATGTATCATGAAAGACGGGATCACACAATTATGGGGACTGAGAAGTACTATGAATTGTTGCAAGCTGGAGGCAAAAGAAAGTCAGTGATACTTTTACAGCTCAAATTTGAAGACATTAAAACTAGGGGTAGGCATGGCATATATAGGTCCCTTTCTGAATCTAAAGCCTAAAAATTGGAGAGCTGATGTGTAAGTCTCAGTGTGTGTCCTATGACTTGAGAACCAAGTTCACCATTGTCAGAGGACTAGAGAGCATGAAGCTCTCATCTCAAGCAGAAAGCAAATTCATCCTCCCTCACTGTTTTATTCTATTCCTATTCACATCAAATTGGATTATGCCCACTTGCATTGATGCAGGTAATCTCATTTATTTAGTTTACTGACTCAATGCTAATTGTTTGGAGAGAACTATTCACAAACATACCCAGAAATAATCTTTAGTCAGCTTCCTGGACATTCCATTTGAACCCAGTCAAGGTGACAAGTAAAATTAACTGTCACAGTTGTGTTTTATCATTTTCCTGATTTCATGAGATAATGCTAAAGTTCCTCATATTATACATTTAAAATTCTATGGGTAACTACTCCTAGGCTTGAGATATTTCACACTGTAGAAAGAAAATTGATGATTGTTTTTTTTTTTTTAATTGAGGAAACATTAGCTTACATTATTGTTGGCATTTTGGAAGTACAGGATCCCGCTGTCAGGTGTAGTCACCTTAGTGCACCCACCACCAAATCACCCATATTCCACCACCACATTTTACTGTGACTCTTCCTGCCTTTGTTTTCACTCCTGCCCCTAACTTTCTCTCTCTGGATGTATCTATATTTAAGTGACACTATTGGTATTTATCTTTTTCCTTTTGACTTATTTCATTTCGCATAATACTATAAAAAGAAAATGTATACTACATCCGTCTCTTATGTTTAATAACTTTCAGCAGCCATTTTGTAGGTGATCAGTAAGCATTTAGAATTAAAGTGGCATATTGTTCTATTTATTTTGATTCTTGTTTTCCTTTAAATTATACTTTTTAGTCTTAAGAACATTTTCAACAGCCTATCTGGAGTTTTTGACATATAGAAAAATATTGATATATTTGTAGGTGAAATTTGATGTAGTTTTAGAGATTTTACAGCTCATGAATATAATTGGAGGACAAAGTCAGTATAACTTTATTAAACTTTTTTGATTCATTTTTCAAATATTTGATTTTTTAAAGCAATCACTGTTTACACAGTTTCACTTGAAGGCCATCATTTTCTATACTTATTCTCAAAAAGTATGATCAATATCTTTAAGTCAAAGTGATAATTGAGCATTATTTTTATGATTTTTTTTACTCATTAGGACTTTCTTCAAATGTCAGAAATTCAAAATTTCATTATTTTTCTTTTGCCCTTAGAACATTATTGTTTTGGGGTATTTTTTCAGGGTGTCAGTTTTAATTGTCAATATGCTACATACTAAATTATTATTTAAATTGTATTTGTTGAAATAGACTTGTTGAAATTCAGTATATTAGAAGCTTACTTGGTAGCACATGTACTTTTAAGGCAAGTACATGATGGGTTGCTATTTCATTAGATTCCCAGTGTTATTTTTGGTGCCAAGTATTTTGGACTGCATTTTTAGAGCACATTTTTTAAAACTTGGATAAAGGTGTTGGCATACGAAGTGGCACAGAGAAAACACATATTTAAAAAATTATGTCATAGGCCCTGCTGAAACTTAAAATTGGGTATATTTGCTTTTTGGCTGCATTTAAGTGATGAAGTATTTTTTAAAAGGCATTGATAATAAGTAGAGAAACTTGCCTACTTTCAAATATGTAAGTGAACCTATCTATAATTAAGGAACTCCTTTAGAATAATTAGCTTGAACTTAGAAATCATTTAATTATTCTTTCTCATAAGGAACCAGATTTTTCCCTTCTCATTTAAGAGTTTTCAGGAGTCCCCCTCACCTCCTTTTTTCTTCTTATGATTATTGGGATAGAAGGGGAAATGTTTTTAGCATCTATTATTAATAAATTTTTGAACACTGTTTCTGTGTCTACATGTGTAAACTATATGATATATATAAAACTAGTGATTTCAATGATGCTTAACCAAACAATGATAATATCAGACTATTCATGGAGTTCATTTATAATATTTTTTCTGTCATTGATTTATCTTCAGTATCTGCCCAACACTTATAATGCCCATTCTTTGAATATTTTATTGGAAATACTGGTTTCTCTTAGTAATTTTGTATATTAACCCAATATTTAATGGCTAAAAACAATATTATCTTCAAAAAGTTTTGTAGAATATGAATATGAGAGTAGTTTAACTAGTTGGTACTGGCTTAGGGTCTCATAGGACTACTGTTACCCAAAGTAAGCCTTTCCAGTGACTGAAGGCTCAACCTCCAAGGTTGCTCAATAGCCTAACTCCCAAGCACATGCTGGCTTCAACAGTAACACTTAGACCTCTCCATAGTGCTGCTGGAGTGTTTTTGTAATAGACGGTGATTCACTTTGCACAAAGTGAAAGATTCACGCAAGAGGCTGAAGATTCAATGTCTTGTTGAGCTGCTACTCTTGGGAATCACAACCTCTCATTTCTACCACACTGTATCCAATCATTCTGAGTCAAGATGTCATGCTCACATTCAGTGGCAAGGGAGCAAAAATGGATGAGTACCAATGAATCTTAAGCATATTTTAAAATGTATCATGCTCCTATTTAATAAAATTTATGCTTCATTCCTAGGTTGTCTTTTCTACTGCTATGGTTTTAAGTATTGCCTTAAAATTCTCAAATTTTTAATGATCTCTCTTATGAGTTATTGATCTGTATTCAACTTCCTACAAGATTTTACTCATGGCATAACATTCTAAACATTTACTTATGCCAGAAACTGGTAGTCATCCTTGTCACTCACTCTTCATCTTCAGCTTATTAAATCGTTAATTCCTAAACATAGAACAATCATTATCCATTTGTCATTTATACTTACTGCTACAAAAATGAGTTTTAATATGCATTGTCTTATCAATGCTTTTAAAAAAGTTCTTTTTTTTTTTAAAAAGATGTATTTAAATAAACAGTACTTGGAGTAAACTATAAATCAAGTGAATGGAATATAAAAACAAATATAAGGTGTTTTTGCTTGGGTTTGGTAATCACAATGAAACATAGAGGGAAGGCTGGATATTTTAGTCTCGTTTTATAGACATTTGGCTACTATGTCTAATTTCTGAGTAGAACTTTGTAAGGAAGAATGTATGGAAAAACCAGATTTGAACAAGACATTTCATTGTAAGGCTTGGCATAGCAAGAAAGATGTAAGTGCTTTATTCATCCCCTCTGTAATTAAGTTTCCTTCCCTCAAAGCAGTGGCGAATAGGTTAGCCAATTCAGTCAAAATGTTATTTGAATAGATATATTTGAATATATCTATTAATATAACTTCTCTTTGTTATATTATCCAGAACTGTTTTTTATTTAAATGACTGATTTGAAATAATTGGAAAATCCTTCAACAAGCCTTCAGTGGCCACTGATATTCCAAACCTTGCATTCAGTAGTTTAGCCTGTATTTTGCTCCTGAATTCTAAATTCATAGATCCAACTGATAATGGAACCTTTCTTAGTGTTATCCTGACAGCTTAAATTTGCTTAAAAATTAATGATACTGAATTATGCACTCAACCAGCTACTGGTTGCTTATCTCCTAGTCTGTGTGTAGTCTTTCACATATAGCTATCCTTTTTTGAACTTCTGTGTCTCACATAGCACCCTTCCTTCTTTGAAGGTTTCTTCAAATGCCTTAGGATTATTCTGGCCAATTTATGGCCCCTTGGACTTTGTGTGGAATCACTTGATTCCTGTTTGTTCATCAGCTTTTAGCCTCCACTCTTTACCAGCCTTCATCCCTAGATTCTCAATTTTTTAGCTATCATTGCCCATAAGTTCAACTAGGATTTACAGCACTTTCAGTACTTGTAGGCTTGACAGAGAGAGCCCAAGGAGAGGAAGACAAAACATCAGTGCTATCACCAACAAATTGAGTAAGTTCTCAGAAAAGGGAGGAAACTAAACTAAACTGAAACTAGTGGGCAAGAAGAGAGCTGCTTCTCCTGTTAATGTTTCCTTTTATCTGTTTCCTCACAGATAATCTGTATCAGAGCACTATTTGTTAAACATGGGTTTGGCAAAGAACTAGGGCGTTTCCTGAGTGTCTGGCCATTTTTAACAGAGAAACTCAGTTTTATCCATGTCTCCTTAGTGCTATGGTTAGAGATAGCTCCAAAATACAACATATTACCAAAGAGTCACTAGATTTCACATCTAAAACTTATTCCATTTATTTAGCAAATATCCATTGCATACTTAATAGGTGATTTTTTTATAGCAGATTAACTCATAGGATAAAGATGGAAATAGCTCAAGAAAGGCCTTCTTTCCCCCAAATTATTTTTCGTTATTCACTTCAAAGTATCCATTCCAATGTTAAAATAGACTATTTTACTACCTTGTACTTGAATTGTTGGCATTTTACATGTATTGTTCTTTATCTGCAGTTAGAAAGTCCATCTATTATTAGAGAATGGAATGGTTTAAAAAATAAAAACCTTTACTTTTAACATAAGTATATTTTCTGCATTGGACTTTGGTTGCTAATGAAAGCATTTAGCAGTGTGATTAAAAGTAATTTAAATGGCTAATTAGATAATGTTGTAGAATAGTTTTCAGTAATACATCCTTTTAAACAAAGCATCCATCATTTAGCAGTGCAATTTGTCATTGAGTTACTGATACAAATGCAATTATGTTAAATAGAAGAAAACATCTGCAAATCAACTTTGGTTCTCTGTAAAAATTGCCATACACAATAACTTTCAAATGATTCTTAAAGAGTCAAAGGAGATACTTGGAAAATTTGGGCCTCCACATTTTAGTTTACTTTGCAACTGTTCAGTGTCTGATTCAAAATCATATTTTTGACAGTTAAGCTGCATTAAAGCTATGTCTATGTACACATATTTTGACAAAATTGACTGATGAGTCTAATCAACCAAATTGTCCACTTAGTCAAACAAATGCTCTGACTATATAATTTGCTTATTTATTTTGTTTCCTTGTTCAATTAACTTGTTTTCTAACTTAATTTCGCTTAATTGGTTATATAATAAAATATAGCCAGATCAAGTCAATGTTCGGAAGCAGTATCAATGTGACTTTTTTTAAATGGTCATATCGAAGTCAAGAAACAAATCATCACTTAGGAAATGCTGGAAATTTACTAAAAAATATCACAGGAAATTCTGATTGCAAGGGCCTCTTTTTAAAACAACCTTTCTGAGATTTCATTGATGTGGGCTGTAGTCATATAATTGGATTCCCAAATTGGAATATTTTAGTTATTAGATGATTCTGTTATTTAAAATACTAACTACATTAATGAAAATATCTTTATCCATGAAAATATAGACCTGATATTGAAGAGACTTTGCTTCTAAATAACCATCTAATTTTTAAATGACAGATAAGCAGGGGATTTCATTGTATTAGCAATAGAAACACTCACTCCTGATATGCAGTGTCATTTCTGAAAAATAGCAATTTCAGGATACTCTGTCAAAATGTTGACTTACGATCATCCTTTAAGAATGATCTTATAGGGGCCTCCCTGGTGGCGCAAGGGGTTAAGCACCACACTATGAAGCAATCCTAAGCCTCTGCAGCACTAGTTCAATCCCTAGTCAGCCAGGGAGCAGCCCACATGGAGCAGCAGACCTCTCCTGTCTCGCCTGCTGCTCCCCTCAGCAGTGTATTTCGCTCAGTTTGCCTGTTCTGTTCCCCACTCTGTCTCTGGTGAATCCTCTCACTCCCCACATCTCTGGCCTGTACTCCAGCTCTTGTATGCATAAATAAATAAATCTTTAAAAAAAATGATGTTATAGCTAACCTCTAATTGTGTTCATCTCTTTCATCAGTGCAGTGGATGTGCTAGGTTGTGTATGTGAAAGAGACAAAGACAGAGAGAGAGACATACACACAGAAAGAAGAGTTTGAATGACAGCCAGATTGTAATTTAAGAATTCAGTTAGTGCATCTTGAGAACTTTAAGTGACTTGCCCTGAATATGCATGGGGTGTATGTTATATTTTTTCCAAAATACTGTCTCGAGAAACTTGAGAAAATTTAATGTCTTTTCAAGTTTGATTGGTTTCACAAACCAATCTATATTTTCTCTTGTTTAAAATAAGAGTCTGATACTAATAAAAATTTCTCTTTCCCTACTCCATCTCTTTTTTTACTTCCTTCTCTCTTCCCTTTTGCTTTCACAATCCATGCTGCATTAAAAAGTCATAAGAAAAGTTGTATATATTTATGTATGTTTCATGTATGTGTATATTAGTGAGTTAATCAACTATCAGTGCAAATCTATAGCATATACATATTTTTAGAATTAATTTTCTTATGTGGAAATCAACATATTTAACTGTTGATAAACAATTTAGAGTTTCAGTTATATGCTTTTAAAAAAAGACTTGTTGAGTTTTTACAATTAAACATCAGCTTTCTTTCATTTACATACTGATTATCTTCATAATCTTGGAGGTAGAAACTGTTAAGTTTGACATGAAAGGTCAGTTTTCCATCTAAAAATGAAATTTAATGTTCAGCAAACATCTAAAGCCAACAACAAACTCGAAAAACATATTTGCCCTAATATAAGAAAGGCTTAATTAGCTGTACATATGATTTTTATAACAGAAAATTATGCATAAATGTGAGAAGCAACTCACAAAGAAATATAAAGGATCAATACATATGAGAATATGTTCTATTGTATAAATTGAACAGTGAAAATTAAAAGAAGTTTGTTATATCATTCTTTGTCTATCTTTTAAAGGAATAGGCAATATTTAGTTTTGAAGAAAAAAATACTGGAAGTGCATGTTTTTTTAATTTTTTGGACATCCTATTGTTGATGTTTGCCAAATGAAAGTATTTTTCCCCCCAATTGATATATACCACAAATATTTTGGAAAAATATTATTTTTTACAAAGTATTATAGCTGGATACACAGTTTACTTTTTGCAGTTTATAGCATGTATACATTGGGACTTTTTGCAGTTTATTTTTTAAAAAGGCAAATTCTGTGGTTTTACTTTTTGGTTTTACTTTTGCAGTTTATAGCATGTATACATTGGGACATTCCTAAATGTACATCAACACATAAAGCCAATTAAGTAATATTAAATGTATTTATAATGCAGACAATAAAACTGAGATATATAATGTAGTAATAAATATTTCCACAATATATGATTAGTGAATAAAATAACATATCAAACATTATGCAGAGTGTGATGCTACCTGAGTAAAATTTATCTGTGTAAAATAAAAGAGCAGAATGGGAGAAAAGTAAAATCTTTGTTTTTCTGTAGAAAATTCTAATAGGGAGGTCACCATTGTTAAATGGACACCTCTGACAGTGGGGGGAAGTTGTGAAGAGGGTGTTGAAAAAAAAATTTATTTTTGCCCATATAAATCTCTACTTTCTTAAATAAAGAACATCCATTATCTTTATAATTAAATCATAAAGTATACTGATTATGTTAATTATTGATAAAGACAGTTAAAATGGTTCTTTATATTGACATAGAATACTCTGTGTGCGTGCGTGTGTGTGTGTGTGTGTGTGTGTGTGTGTGTGTTTGTAAGGGCACAAGGAAAAATTCCAGCATACCCTCTGGCTTGTTCTGAGGCTGGACAAACAAATTAACATCAGGCAGAGTAGCAGAAGTAAAAGCTAAAATTTAAAAGTGGAAAAATGGAGCATTTGAATGAATAAATTTTAAAGTAAAAATGGAACTTCTAAAGTAAAATGAGAGAAGAAGGGGAAACTTTATCTTAAGAGTAAAAAGGTGAATTCCTTAGATAGAAATGACATATTTACTGAAAAACTTATACCTGAATGATACTCTTCAAACTCCATTCTTACAAGCTGTAGAGAGTGGGGGGTGACTCCATCTTTAATTAGAGAAGGGCAGAGGGCTGAGACCACAAGAGTTTCTCCTTGGCCCCTATGATTTTAGAGGATCCTATCTTAAAATATTCTGCATTCTTTTAATAATGGTAACATATCTTGAGTGTCACAGGGCATGGATTATATTTAGTTCCCCATACCTACATGGCATTGGTAGAGGTTTACTCTAAGCTTATTGAGAAGAGCATTTCTGACCTTTGGGGGGATTCTGACACTACATCTTTTAGGGCCCTTCCCTGTACAATGTAAAATCTATTTTTTATGTTTAGCATGACATATGTATGCTATAAAGGGAAATTATCAGATTTTACAGAATTTGCCTTATTTAAAAAATCACAGTCAATTTTACACTTTAGTGACTCGAGGGGAGACTGATTCCACAATTGTATGTGTATTCAATAACAATGAAATATTTTGGGTAATGGTTTCCTTAAAAGACAAAACAATCTTACTGAGAATTTTACTCTGCAACCTGAATATTTCAACATATTCCTTAGCTCACATACCATCCAAAGTGCTTTCTTCCCCACATTTATAAGAAAAAAGTTGTGTGTAATAAGGTTTTATTTTTTTAAAGATTTATTTATTTATACAAGAACTGGGGTACAGTCATAGACCTGGGAAGGTGAGAGAATTCACCAGAGACAGAGCAGGGAGTAGAATAGGCAGACGGACCGAAGACACTACTGAGTGGAGCAGGGGTGAGGAGGAGAGGTATGCCACGCCATGTGGGTTTCTCCCTGGCCTGCCGGGAATCGAACCCGCGCTGCAGAGGCTGTGGACCGCTTCACTGTGCTGTCCTCAACCCACTGTGCCACCGGGGAGGCCTTAATAAGATTTTAAAATATAAACTGTGACCAGCTGAAAGGGGTCAATTGTAGGATGAAAATAGAATTGATCTTTTAATGGTGAATTTAATGTCATATCTAAACATGTTGATTTTTAATGATGCACCTGAAACTTAAATAGTGTTATAATGCAATGTTACTTCAATTAAGAAAAAAACATGTGAAAACTTACTGATGAGAGAGACACTCTATCTTAGTTAAAATGATGAATTATAACTTATTTTTTATTATTAGTTTACCCAAAACTCAGAAAAGCAAACACATCTACTTTTGTATATAATGAAGTTGACTTATTTTTCTTTTCCACTTTCCTGCAGCTTTCAGCCGTGCCCCAATTCCAATGGCTGTTGTCCGCAGAGAGCTCTCCTGTGAAAGCTACCCCATAGAGCTCCGCTGTCCAGGAACAGATGTCATCATGATTGAAAGTGCCAACTATGGGAGGACTGATGACAAAATTTGTGACTCCGACCCTGCTCAGATGGAGAATATACGATGCTATCTGCCAGATGCCTATAAGATTATGTCTCAAAGGTATGATCTTTTTAATATATTTTTCTTAACATAAATTCTTAACACGCCTCTGTGTGATATATTAAGCACAGGTAAGAACAAAGTATTGTGTTTAAAGATAATTTTAATTACTTTTTTGATAGTCAGTTATTCCCAGTATAACTAAATGCAGATCTGTGTTTTCTAGAACTCAGTTCATTAGATGAGAAAGTAGTTTACAGCGTTTGGACCAAAATTTTGTAGTTTTCTTCAGAAATTACAAAAAACATGTTTTACTATTAACAATTTCTCACATGTATGAGAAAAAGAATAAAAGAATTAACAGGGCTTTTTAATAATCATTGGCATTACAGTTGATTGTCCTGGAAATCAATGAAAAAAGTCTTATTTTGATAGCTAGTATATGAATTAATTCATTTAATACAATTAAGCTAACCAAAAGCATAGCCATATTGAAATAAATAATATAAATAAAGTGTCATATAATATTGCTGGATTGAAAATAAAAGAAGATTGTTAACTCTAAAGAGACTAGTAAATAAGAATCCATATTATAGAAGGCTTAAATTACATTGTTAAATATTTCTTAAATACCAGTTCACTCTTATTATGACTTTTCACAGGTCAGTGACAAAGTTATTTACTGTGAACCTTCATATTTTGTTATAAAGTAATTTCTAAATCAGTAAATATTTCATTTACTGAATTTATTTTTTCAGTAGGATATCTTCTTCTGTAGAGTTCTTAAAATATAGGATAAACATAACAAATAATCTTAAATTGAAGTATAAAAACAAAAACACTAGATTTCAAGAATTATCTTTCTTGTGTTTAGACTGTCTCCTTGCTAATAATATTCTCATGTGTATGTTATATATGGTTAATAAATTGGTCCCCAAATATCTTATTTTCATAAATTATTGTTGTCTAAATTACTAATAAAGTTATAACATACCAGGTTTTTTGACAGTCAGTGTATCTGAGAGGTATAATTTGCCTCAGGGCAAACCTGAGGGCTATTGTTTGTCTATTTCTAAAATGCTGGCTCATGCTAATGTAAGTATAAATGGGAAATGTCATTTTGAAATTAGACATTATTTTTGACCCAAGTTGGATTGCATTTATTTCTTCCTGTGGTTCTATTGCATTTATATATATATTTGATATACCCCCAAGTATCTCTAAGTTGTCTGATGTTATATCTAAAATAATTCTAAACATTTCATTTCATGAAGGTATTATAATGTTCTTTCAGGAGTAGTTTTCTGTAAATAGTAAAAAATGGGAATTATGACTAACTTGTTATTTTACTTGTTTCTGTCAGACTACCAAACACAGGATTCTTTAGAAACCATTTTGGTTGTGGGTTGAGGAAGGGATTCTGCTCGTCTGTGATTAGGTTTCATTAAAAATATAGTAGGGACATTAACTCTGCCAACTCTTTGATCTCTATTTGATTTTCATTAAAATTACTTTAATCCTTTCACTGATACTGTTAATGGCTCCCAAAATAAACCCTTAATCTTATAATTATTGTTAAAAAAAATATAGCTGCAATGGGTTCTCTGGAGCCACTGAATTATATGATGTGTCTGTAAAGTAACAAATCTGCAGAGTAAAATTGCTTTAAGCACCCTTAGTAAATCATTTGTGTAAGCTCTTCTGGTGGTTTCTCAAGTAAGAATTGTCATTTGACTGAAATAACTGTGGTTAATTCTCCATGGAAGCAAGTTCCTTACTTGCATTTGGACTGTTAAATACATTATATTTACATTTCTCCAAAATAAATGCTTGGAGAAAAAAAATCCAGTGTTATTTTGTAAGCTCCCAAAAGATGAGAGTTCTCTGCACTAAGCTGCTTTAAAATGAACTTTCACTGTCATATCAATGACAGCAAGTTAAATAAAACTAAGTATACTAATTGTAATATGGATATATCAAACTAGTAGTCATATGAACAGTTTAATGCATATGGAAAATCTCTTTCTAACATGCACCTTAGATCTACTAATGTGTTTTCTTTCTTTTTCACTTGTAGAAAGAGACTATAGCAGGGTCTAAACATTTGTAAGCATTTCTCTAGATGGCAGAATTACTATTAAATACCAAGAATTATTTTTGTATACTTGCATGAACTTCTTAAAAAGTCTTCATAACTTAGTTCAGCCACATAAATTAAACAGATGTCACAGGCAAGGACAGACATGAAATGTTTTTCATGCAGATATTTGAATACACATTGAACAAATGCATAAACAATACTATATATAAAACTAACATGTTAAGTATGAAAGATTAAGGACTTGAGTTAAAAGGATATTATTCTGTTCTACATTATCCCCCAGTAAATCGATTCAGTAGCATATCTGCTGTAGGGAAGCAATTTTCCTCACTAAACTACAGTCCATACCACATGTTCTCAAAGTGTGTTCTCATCCATTCTGCTACCTCCTTTCTTCAAATGTTCTGAGTTTAACATTTTTTTTTTAAACTCCACATTCTCGTTTTTTTTTCAAGATTTATTTATTTATTCATTCATTCATTCGGTCTGTCAGTCTTCCTTTGTTCGTTTATTTATTTGTTTGTTTGTTTAATTATTTATACAAGCACTGGGTATAGTCAGAAGGGTGGGAGGGTGAGAGAATTCACCAGAGCGGGGAGCAGAGCAGGCAGAAGGACCAAAGTACACTGCTGAGGGGAGCAGCGGGCAGCAGGAGAGGTCTGCGCGCCATGCAGGACCCTCCTCCAGTGGCCGGGGAGCAGCCGGGGATTGAACCTGCACCACAGAGGCTGCGGGCAGCTTCGCAACCCAGCGCTCAACCGCTGCGCCACCAGGGAGGCCGTAACATGTTTTTTTATTACCCTATTGGTGGAATTATTAACATGATGGGATACATTTAATTATTCTTTTTAAAGCCTCTAATCTCACTCAGTTATTATCATCTACTTCCCTTTTGATTGCATTTAAACATTAATAAAACTGTAATATCGCACATTATACGGTTGCCTTTTGTAAAGCAAATTATAGGCTTCCAGAAAGCAAATCTTCTGTTGATTTTACTGAGCATTATTTTTGATATGTAAATAAATAAATATGCTCTCCAATTTTGTCATGCCACTTAAAAACTTTCTTATCCATTTTCTGAGTTATTTTTATTAATTTTACATTTACACACTTCAGAGAATTTTTTAAAAAGTACATATAGATTTGGAATCTAAAGTGAAAATGAGTGTTGGCAACTGATAATGCAGAAATTCTACATTTTGAATTCATTTGAGGTTTCATGTTATCATCAGCTATTAATAGAAATGTTTCCATTTTTAACTTGAAAGTCCACAGTATGCGTTTCACAATGACAGTTGCTGAAGCATAATAGTATCACTTGCTCAGTGTTTTATTTTTAGTTCATTTACATTTATTGAGGAGTTGAAAAAAAGGAGGAAAGCTCCTATGGCTCAATAATACTAAAGAGGGATCAGTGTAGAAGACATGTCATCTGGTAGCATTAGTGGAAACAGGAGAACCCGAAGTTGTTATTAGATACATAAGTGGATGAAAGCCATAAAAGAAAACTGCCCTTCAAACACCCTTCAACTAGCCTTTTCTATCATGGCTTCAATAAATACTGGTGTTCTGATGGCTACCGTTTGATCTAAGACTACTTCTAATTGTGCCACTATTGGTGGTGTTTAGAATTTATTGTTTTATTTTCAATTTTAAGTGACGGGTGACCAGAATATGCTAATTGTATATGTAACATATATGCTTTAATGGATATGAATGCAAATTGCTAATAGCTCCAACTTTGAATGTTTTTCCTAATGTTCACTATTTTTTTGTTACCTTAATTTTTTGTGTGCCACGGATCAAGACTGACATCCCCCATGACCCCCTACCATATATAAGTACATTGTATGTGCTCTTTTTTTCCCCTTAAGATTTATTTATTTATTTATTTATTTATTTATTTATTTATTTATTTATTTATTTATTTATACAAGCACTGGGTACAGTCAGAAGTGTGAGAGGGTGAGAGAATTCTCCAGAGCCAGAGCGGGGAAGAGGACAGACAGACTGACAAAATACACTGCTGAGGGGAGCAGCGGGCGCAGCAAGAGAGGTCTGCCGCACCATGTGGGACCCTCGCCAGCGGCCGGGATTGAACCGATTGTGCAGAGGCTGTGGGCAGCTTCACAGCCCAGCGCTCAACCGCTGTGCCATCAAGGAAGGCCCATCTTGTATGTGCTCTTAATGATATTTGATGATAAAAAAACGTTTGATGCTATTCCATTGTCAATATAAACTCCTATAGAAGTTTCTCGTTAAATTGGTCATTCAAAATAATATATAGAAACATTAAATATCATATTATTATATTCTTAGGTCGGCTTTTAATGACTTTTTTAAAAGTCATTGGGCCTCCCGCAGCCTCTGTAGCACCGGTTCGATCCCCAGCCACCAGTGAGGGTCCACATGGTGTGACAGACCTCTCTTGCTGCGCCCGCTGCTCCCCTCAGCAGTGTATTTCGTAACTCTGCCTGTTCTGTTCCCTGCTCTGGCTCTGGTGAATACTCTCACCCTCCAGCACCTCTGACTGTACCCAGTGCTTGTATAAATAAATATATATATAAATAAATATATATATCATGCAGCAGTCTTACTTTTCATTAAATTGCCTACATTTTTCAAATAGACACAAATTTGTTAGCACACATACATGGATATGCATGTACATTTATTGCGGTTAAAACATACATACAAAGAATTGCACAGAAGTGTAAATCTAAGTGAGTTTTCATAAATCAAGCTTATTCTGTCAAGGCACAGAGTTCGACCTTGGACATACCCCTTTTGCTCTATTCTACCATGTTGCCACCTCCCTACCCTGCACCCCCCACCAGAGGATTGCCTATAATGAAACTTTTAATATACTAAATTAGTTTTTCCCATTTTGTAATTTTAATAAATTGATCAATTGCATGTGATTTTTGTGTCTTCTCTCATTTAGTGTATTCATTTTATTTTTTATTTTTATTTTTTAAAGATTTATTTTTTAGAGATTTATTTATTTATTTGTACAAGCACTGGGTACGGTCAGAAGTGCGGGAGGGCGAGAAAATTCACCAGAGCCAGAGCGGGGTGCAGAGCAGGCAGAAGGACCGAAGTACACTGCTGAGGGGAGCAGCGGGCGGCAGGAGAGGTCTGTGCGCCATGTGGAACCCTAGCCCGGTGGCCGGGGATCGAACCGGCGTTGCAGAAGCTGGGGGCAGCTTCGAAACCCAGCGCTCAACCGCTGCGCCAGTGGGGAGGCCCTAGTGTATTCATTTTAAATATGACTTTATTAAAGTATTTTTATAAACCATAGAATTTCAATTATACAGATTTTTAAAGTAAATTTGCTAAGTGATGCAATCATGACCATTAAATCAGCTGTCGAATTTTCCCATCACTGCAATGAAATTCTTCAGTCCCGTTGCTGTTATTCCCCATCTCCTTCTCTACCCCATGCAATGACTAATCTACTTTCTGTCTATTTCTATCCATGATGCATTATTTTTAAGCTAAGTAATGAATACTTGAAATTAAGTTAAAATTAACAAGCATTTTAGTTTGAACAGTATCAAAGACATATTAGCAATTATTCCTGGAAGCACGGGCAAAAATATGTTTATTTTTAAAGTTCTCTTATATTCAAGATGCTGAATCTAGACTATTTTTAAAAAAAGATTTATTTTTTTACGCATAGAAGAGCTAAGGTATAGGCCAGAGGTGTAGAGGGTGGGGGAATGTGAGGATTCACCAGAGACTGAATGGGAAGCAGAAGAGGCATATCTACTGAAATACACTGCTGGGGAAGCAACAGGCAAAACAGGAGAGGTCCGCTGTGCCATGTGGGTCACCTCCCTGGCTGAGTATCGAACTCATGCTGCAATAACTATGGATTGCTTCATAGTGCTGAGACTCAGTCCCTTGAGCCACCAGTGAGACCCTGAATCTAGACTATTAAAGATACTCTCTTTAGAGTTTTTCATTAGGTAGAGGTATTAAATGTATAAAGAAGGAGTATTTTTATAATTAAATAAGTTACCTAAGTTTTATTATTTTTCAGCAATATTTGTCATTATTATACATTCACTTGTCCAGTCACATCAGGAACTCAAGAGAGAGAAAGAGAGAGAGAAGGAGGAAGGAGGGGAAGAGCGAATTGTTTCTCACTTTTCAGAAAAAAGTTATTTATTAGTTTGTATCAGTACCACTGCAGGGGATTTTACAGTTTACAAAAAGATGTGGTTTCTGTTGCATTTATTCCTGGTGAAGTTAAGAACTCTTTCAAAAGCAGCAGCAGCAGCAGCAGCAGCAGCAGCAGCAGCAGCAGCAGAAGAAGAAGAAGAAGAAGAAGAAGAAGAAGAAGAAGGAGAAATGCCAGTGGCAGCTTTTGTATATACATAGCTCAATAAATGTTCTGCAATAACTGTGTGTATATACATGAGTTTTCAATTTGAGTATTCTCCTTTGACAAATTCATTATATTGTTTCTTGTATTTCTCTTATGAATTATAACAGATCAAAAACAATCCCTCATATCAGGCACTATTTCACTGAATCCATGTTTTGTGCAGTAAGAAATAACACATAAGTCTAGAAACTAGAATATATTATTCATTGCCTTGAGGATTGCTGTATGGGTGCATGCTTATTGTTTTTTGAAGGAGAGAAAATACAGGAAAGAAGAATAATAATTCCCATTCCAAAGTCCAACTATATTATATATGGAAAAAGATAAAAGTACTATCTGAAGGCATTTCTTTCTTTTTTTAGTATTTTTGTTCATTTCATTTCTGACAATTAATTTTGCTAATGTCCTCAGAAATGTTTTTTTTTAGTATTCCTTACTATTAATGTTTGATTTTAATTATATGCCATACATGTTCAATTTTTTTTAATTTAGTAAATGAGTTATATATTTCAGAATAGCTTAGGGTAAAACCTAAAGGGAGTTGTGTTGCCTGCCTTTCCTAGGTCATGAAGCATGGTTATTGAAAATTTAGAATACTTGAGTTCTTTCCAATGATTATGCATGGTCAACCTATTTGCAAAACAATACTGCCATCTTATTGGCTTTATTTCATACTATTGCCAAAGGCACTGATGGTATAACAGTAATGGTAGGTAAAACTGCTGGTATTTAGTAGGGAATCAAGGTAGTAGCAACAATTTACTTATCCCATTTTTCTCAGTTTTAATTACTAATGTTATGTATGTCTATAGAAGCTACATAAACCTATAGTTTTTTTGTGGATCTTACTAATTTTAAGGGTTAGGTAAGTCATGAAGAAAAATATTACATATCCCTAAGCATGTATCTTTTTTTTTTTCATTTCTTCTTACTGGCTGAAAATTAGTCATTTATGTTTTGTATTCTTTATTTTAAAAAATTCATGATATTCATTTTGTTTGTAAACCATCTGATGTTTTCTATGAGTGAATTATTTTTGAATGGAAGAAATGTCTGCATATTATTCAATATTCTTTGCTAATACAGAACCAAATGAGAATTAGGCCCATTGTAAACTGAAAATTATTGATATAATTTTCTGTTCAGATACACAGGCAAGTTCATAAAATTAAATAACATGCTTCAAATTAAAAATAAAATGATTAAAACAATAAGAACCTAGATTGACTTAACTTTGAATGAAATTTACTGCATAGATTAATGTATAAGTTATCATATAATAGAAGGGAGGCACTGTCATGATGATTCTCTAAATTTAAAAATGTTGAAAGAACTGAATTTTATGAATATGTTTACTAAAGACTTTTAATGTATCATTTATTTAAATTTTCTGTTTTGAAAACTCAATTTTGTAAAGACAGAGTTTGAAAAGTTTTGGGCAGCTCTTTCCTGGCATGCTTTGAATTTTCTGAATTCTTTTTGATTTTTTAGTTTTAATATATATCCAGTATATTTAGTAATTGGTTTACTTTGATAAACAAAATAAAATTTAAAAACCTTAAATAATGGTAGAATTAGAATGATAGGTTTACCTAAAATTTGTCATGTTTGACGTGATATGAAAAACTTAATCTTTTTTTTTTTTTAATTTCCAGTAAATGATCGCCACATTATTTCCCCCCTCCAGCTTTTTAGATAATCGTATACTCTTTGATCAGCCTATAGAACTTGACATCTTCTGGAAAATATTTAGAAAATATTAGCAAAGAAGGAAAGATTAAAAAGTTTCTGGAAATTTGAGGATATAGGAAAAAATACTGCAATTATCTTGAGTATATCTTAAATCAACAAAGAAAAGAACAAAGTATGTTAATGAAGATAAAACCTGTCACTGGAGGAAATAAGTAACAATAATATTTAGTAGACATTCAGAATAAATAAATGTTTGCCTATCATTATATTAATTTTAATGATTGCTGGGGCTTTTGTGTGGAGGCAGAATCTGAAGATATTTTCACTGCCACTCAGTGTTCATTATTATGAGCTACATGGAATTTAAGAAATTTACCTTAAATGACTTATGATGTCACATATATACCTGATGTCTTCAGATACAAAACACTTGATTTTTTTATTACTGTTATTTTTTCTTTTAAGGAGAGTTATTTTTTTAATTTTTCTTATTACATCAGAATAAAACAAGTGAAAGACTCAAAGCCATTCAAAATTTACATTTATTTCTCTTGGTGAAACAAAAGCAAGATTTTAATGAACCAATATGCCCAATTGTTCAATAAAGCCATAACACTTAGCTTCCCCTCTTACCTGCTGATTATCTAGGCATTTCCATTTACTGAAATTTTAGAATTCAAGATATAAAATGCTTCATAAATAGCCAGCACATTGCCATAACTGAGGGATTTGGAGGTTTGTTTATTGTAGCAAGGAGGATAAAATAACAAATTTTTAAAAAATTCTTAAGCACTGTATTCCTGATCCTAACCATGATGGTGGGAAGAGTTCATTTTCTTTCATGCATGCACTCAACCAAAGAGTGGATTGATTGAGCTCAGGTTTTATTGATATTCAATTACAGCCAAAAGCAAATTTTTATAATTGAAGTTTTTGATAAAAATAATTTAATTATTGTGAATCTGACACTGTCCAGTCCCTGAATCTCTTTTTTATTTGAATCAATGATGATTATAAAGTGTTTGGATAATGTAATTCTTTTTGGAAAAACAAGCATTGATAGACCAGAATTGACTGTATGCATATTTCCATCTATAGCCATACATAAGCACTATGTATAAAGAATCTCCTATGAGTCAGACAATATTCATTTAATTCTTCTCTCACTCCTGTGACATGGATGATGTTGTAATCCTTACTTCAGGGATGGAGGCATTAAAACACTGGGAATTTAAGTAACATTCCAAAGTTACAGTGAATTGGCAAAGCTGTAATTTTAGCATAATCATATAACTACAAATTCCTTAACTACCATACTCTATTGCCTTTCAGATCTGCCTAAAATGTGTACTATTTTTAATAAAAGGGTCTAACCCAGGAAACAATCATGAGGCAATCACTAAAACTGAATATAAAACTGCACACACACATGTGTGCGTGTACATGTGTATTTAGACCACAGACACTCCTACACTATCAATGAGTGGTTATTTTTATTTGCAAATAATGGGGACATCACATTAAACCTAATGAAAGTATGTGGTGTTTACTTATAGTCTTAGGATAAGTTTTCAGGCAAAAGCACTCAAGAACTTGTGATGAAATTTTTTCGTAAAAAGGTCTGTGAAGTAAGATTTTCTTATTAACATTGTGAGGTTCATAGAGTTATAATTATCTATAAAAATACTTTAGGGCCTCCCCAGTGGCGCAGCAGTTGAGCACTGGGTTGCAAAGGTGCCCATAGCCTCTGCAGCACCAGTTCAATCCCCAACCACCGGAGAGGGTACTACATGGTGCGCAGACATCTCCTGCTGCCCGCTGCTCCCCTCAGCAGTGTACTTTGTCAGTCTGCCTGCTCTGCTCTCCCCTCTGGCTCCAGTGAATTCTCTAACCCTCCTGCGCTTCTGACTGTGCCCAGTGCTTGTATAAATAAATAAATAAATATTTTTAAAAAATGCTTTAGTTAAGGTTAGCTTATTGGTAATAAAGGACAATATGTTGAAATTTATGTGATATGTGGAAATGAAAAAAAAATAGGTTACTTAATGTGCAAACTTTAGAACAGTGAGGGCTTCTGAATTAGAAACTAAACATATCAACATGAGTTCTTTGAAATACTTTAAGTGAGAAAATATATCATGCAAACCTTTCTTATTCAAACTTGAAAGTAGGTAATTATAAATCTTCAAATTAAAGATTTTCCTATGACGTTATAAAAATGAAAGTTGGTATGTGTTCCATATTATCATAATTTTGTTTTATAACAGCTCAGTTTATTCTTGTTTCATATTCTGATCTTAATTTTCCTTCTCTGCCAGCTAAGATTATGCTGAGAATATATTGTTCAATTTATGTTTTTCAATACTCACCACCGATTTTAATTGATCCATTGTTTATTATAACTTAAAAAGTTACTAAACAAAAATTCTGAGTATATATTTAGAATCTTCTTATTCTGTATAATGTGATTAACATATTGAACTTCAAAAGAAATGTTATTTCCCAAGTTGTAGGTAATATCTATTACCCTTATATTTGTTAATATAAAACTATATTAGGTGACCCCAGTTTTTGTAAAATAAGTTACTGACTTTATCATATGTAGAGCAGAAAGACATGTAAATCTTCTTTATTTGTAGGTAAGTTTGTCACATGGTAAAAGTAAAGTATGTTTTTTATGCATATAGATTGATTTCAAAAGATAAAATATGTGTATTTTGGCTCAGAAAGACTTGAGTTCTTTCCAAAAATGCTAGCACTCATAGCTTTTAGTACTATTAATCTTAGGAAAATAAACATATGGTGCTGTTTCATGGGCTTGTTAATGTATTGAGGAAGTAATACTTGGAAAAGAATACAAGTATGCAAGGATACTGCACTAAAAAACTTCAAAACTAGTAACAAAGAGAAGGTAGAGGAGATAGTTGCTACAAAATGAGGGGAAAAGCTATGAGTTTGAAGGTGAGTGGATGATAGTAAAACTGAGGAGAATCTTTCATCTCAAATTATTGATGTTGTTGAGTTATGTAGAAAGACTGTGATGTCCCCAAAACCTTTTTCACTAAGCATCTGAACAACTCTGTATTACCATTTTATATTTAATTAATGTATTCTGGATATTAGAATGTACTTATCAAATATATTAAGTAAAATACCCAATATTCTTCTACAATATGAGCATCCCTGAGGAAAATGTTTTAATAATATTTCCTGATTTAGTAACAGTAATTTTATTTGTTTGATGATAATAGTAGTTTTGTTTTAGTTTCATAATTTTACCCAGTAAGCCAACTAAAGTGTGGCAATACATTACAGCCTTTCTGTTATATTTGATATTTGTTATAGATGTCATACATATTATATATGTGTTTCTGTGTTATTCTATACATTTCTAACTTTATCTAGAAATTATTTTCTTAACTTTTTTTATTTCTCTCCAAAACTACAAATATTTGCCTTTTCTTTAAGATATAGTATAAAAGTGGGGTCTCCCCAGTGGCACAGCGGTTGAGCGCTGGGTTGCGAAGCTGCCTGCAGCCTCTGCAGCGCCAGTTTGATCCCTGGCCACCGGGCTAGGGTCCCACATGGCGCACAGATCTCTCCTGCCGCCAGCTGCTCCCCCAAGCAGTGTATCGTCACTCTGCCTGTTCTGTTCTCTGCTCGGGCTCTGGTGAATTCTCTCACCCTCCTGTACTTCTGACTGTACCCAGTGCTTGTATAAATAAATAAATAAGTAAATACATCTTTAAAAAAAAAGATATAGTATAAAAGCACCTATGACCAGTTTCATGGGCTAAAGCCTTCTAGATAGTGGTAATTACTTCTCTATAGGCTTTTCGGTAATTACAGTTAAGAAATATATTCCTTTCTCACAAATTAGTCTGTAAAATTTGCCATTAATTAGTCCTTTCACCTCTCCAAGAAATTCAAATTGATCATCATTGCCTGAGGATATAGGATTCTGACTTATTTCCCAAGTCCAGTCCTAAAGAAAATATAGAGTCCTTCAAATAATTTAATTCATTCAATTATTTCCTCCAATACAATTTCCTCACTGTAACATAAGAGAAAAAATATGACACTGAAGACAATCATGCAATCTTTCATTGAAAGTCATAGAATGGAAAAACATGAATTAGTAAAAACAGCATAAGCACACATGGCTGTTGGAATACAATTTGAGCCGCCTTCTGCAAACTCACAGAAAAAAGGTGTCTCAATAAAAGTTGTGGGTACAAAGCATGTATCCTTAATGTTACTACCCATTAGTGCTTACAAAGGAGATGGTAATTCTAATGTGATGTAGTCAGATACTTAGTGATAGCTGTAATTGCATTATAAAAGCACACCAGCAACAAATGAAAAAAAAGTCACTGCATAAATCTTATCCCTTAGATTCTTTTAGTTTGTTGTATCATAGTGTCTTGTGGGAAATAATTAAAGAATATGTTATTTTGCTGGTTATAACATGAACTCAGTATATTCTCAGTGTGACAGGTTTGAAACTAGTATGCCAGCACTGTTGGCACCCACACATGTAAAACATAAATAAATATAAACATAACTCTGAATACAAATGGATAGACTATGATGTATATTTCTAGAATTCAGATTAATTTCAAGAAAAAGCAATGTGTTTACTCTAGAATCAGAGATTTATATTGTAATCTAGTTTCAGAACATTTGTTTTTTCTTTCATTTACTTAGCAAGGAACTGTATTATTTGTTTTATTTAAAATATTCTCATTTGTGTCAGGAAGATGGAGCAACATAATTATTTAACTGATGACAGAACTAATGTTCAAACAGGTAAAATGATTGATCCAAGGTTAAATGTAACATTGTGCCTTTATTTTAAGATTAATTATTTTATAAATGTATTTTCATGAGTGGTCTATTTGTAATGCAGAATGACCAGTTATTAGTAAATGAAATTATCTTTTATTGAAAGATAAAATTTTGTTGAAATTGTTACTTTAAAAATTTAAAATAACATTTCCTAAATATAAGAAGAAAACAGTTAGAAAAGGAACATTCTAAGATAGCTTTTTTGAGAAAAAGTTGTCTCATGAAGCCCCAAAATTATGTTAGTTTGGGGGATATGTTTAGATACCACCGCCAACTCCTCAGATATTTCTCTCATCTTGTAAGTTCAGAGAATATGCTTTGAAATTGTTGTAATGGACTGTGATTTAAAATTCAAGCCATGTGTCCTATATATATTATCTCTCTGAGCAGTTTAGAAAACACTTGCCATAAAGGGCTCATCATGAAAATTTTAAACATCATTTTTTTTTTCTACATGGGTAGCACCACAGTACTAGAGTGGTTATTATAATGATTAGAGATGCATGTTTTAACATTTTCCATTGTTGAATAAATAGTTTTCATTCTGGGTTTTGATAATTTGTGTTTCCCTAAATTAGTCAAAAGTGTTAAAGAATTCTTGTCTCAGAATGACTCTCTCTACATTAAGTCTTTAGTAACATATCTACTACGTAATCTAAAAAAAATGTTTTATGACTTTTTAAAAAGATTTATTTATTTATGCATACAAGAACTAGGGTACAGGCCAGAGGTGTAGGGTGTGAGAGGATTCACCAGAGACAGAGTGGGGAACAGAACAGGCAGACTGACTGAAGTACACTGCTAAGGGGAGTGGCAGGGGAGGTTTGCTGTGCCATGTGGATTTCTCCCTGGTTGCCTGGGGATGGAATTCGTGTTGCAGAGGCTGTGGATTGCTTCATAGTGTGGTGCTTAACCCCTTGCGCCACAACAAAGGCCCTATGATGTGATATTTGGAAATGCTTTTCTTCTACTTGTTTTTAACTATTACATTTAATGATCTCTAGGATCATTTTTGGGAAAATGAAAGCACATCAGGTTTATCTTTGAAATCAGGTTATTATTTTTTATTTTTAATTTGGGGTTTTCACTTCTTATAGTTTCTAGATCAGGCTTTGCTTGTTTAGTATGTATAGTCTCTCTTTCCCACTCATTTCTTGTTTTTTAGTCTTATATAAGAATGCCATCACTTTCTTAATTTAAAGTTTCCTTTAGAGATAAGAATGGCTCCAAATCCAGGTAAAGCACATTCTTAAAAATAAGAGAATGAAGTACAAAGGTGAAGCTGTAGGTTCCTGGAAGAAAATGAGAGAAGTATGCTGAGATAATCAGTTCTATTGATCCACTATTCCAATGACAGTTCATACAGTTAGATCATCTATCACAACATGACATATTCTTCGATAGAAATAACAGTTGCAGATTACTGCTACATAATAATTTGCAGATATAACTAAGGTTGTTATTTAGTCAATGTATTTGCTTCTCACTTAAGAGTTCATCTACACAAAAGAGAATATATTTTGAACTATGAAAATGCACTAGATTGATAAGAAACATGGCTTGGAATTATCTCCACAAATATAGCCTTTTGGCTTGGCATTGAATAATTGAATTTTGTGAACTTTCTTTATTATATTTAAGTGATATATACAATCTTTGTACATTGGGGGAAGGGAGTTTTATCCTAGTGAATTTCATTTTACCATTGTCATTTCATTCTGCTGATATTGTTGAAAAACATCTCGATAGAGCACAAAAGGAACAATCACACACACAGTTTATATTAGTAATTAACAGATGAAATTTAGGAGGAATTATAGGCAATGCCATCACTCCCACATTTCCTCTTAATGAAATAACCAGAACAGTGGGGAGCCAACTGCATTTTTAAGGCCAGGAGGCAAAATTGTAAAATAGAAACTACTAAGTGTCAGTGGAAAGAGTTTGAATACAATGTTTGCTACTAGTGAAAATAGGAAGTCCTTCTCCTTATTTGGATTTATCGTCTCATGGACTCTCCAGCCCACATTTAAGGAAATTTAGAATTCTTTCCAAATATATATTGCAACATTTTCTCTGATATATCCGGCTACTTTGTTGTCTATAAAGCCACAAATCATAACTTAGATTAAAATCTTCCTTGTTAGTTTCAGAAGAAATGGAATTATTTAAGTAGGCTCTTTTACATATGTATGCATAGGTTTAGGAATGAAGTGATCATCTCTCAGCACTCAGAATATTTTTAGAAAGAAAAAATGAACAAGGAACTGTAATGTAGCTCTTTGAAAAACTAAATTTACCAACTAAACTCACCATGTTTTATTTTTCTCTTTTTCCTGTCATCTGGGATTCAGTTTAATGGCATCAATGCCTAAGAGTGGTTTGAATCCCAGCAAAGCAAAAGATTAATAATGAAAGAAGAAAACTTGCTAAAGTTATTTCTCTTTCTGTTTTTGATAGAAAACAAAGGAAACAAATGCTTAGGTGAATAATCAAAACTGTCCATCCAAAAGCAATTTTTTATTGTATATGGAATATCACAAAATTGTTTACCCTTTGAGAAAAAGCAATGCCAATCATAAAAATTCAAAAATCTCAGATTCTTTAAAGACTCTAATGTCACCTAGACCCCAAAACAAAGCAAATCTAGCAAAGGAGACAAGCATAGCTTCTGTATGATGGTACTTCAGTTTTGAATAAAAGAAAACCAGGACCTCAGTTTTTATCTTACAGCACTTTCAGCACTCAATGTGGATGTCCTATGATCTAATTAGAGATCATGTATGAAAGGCAAGAGATTTGATACTGATTAAATTTGAATTCAAATTTTAGTTTTACCTTAAGATTTGCATCTACGGCTTGAGAATTCTCCCTCATTCTTATCACTAGTTTGCAGATCCTCATGCTACATCCTTGGGCTGACTCTCCTTCCTCCATATGAGTTGGTGCTTCTGACCTGAGCAGTGCTGCCTCCTTTATGGTAGCCCCTGCCCTCATTCTTGGTGGCTTGATGTCAAGGCTAGTGCACCAAACTGATGTGTGAGCAGAAGCCAGGCTTCATGGTAATCCATCTTTTAAATGAACATTTTTTTCATCAATGATATTTTTGTTCCTGAAATAAAAGGTTCATAAAGGTGGAAAGAGTCTAAGTAAAAAATAAAAATGGATTCAAACCCACAAAGTCTATTAATCTACAAAAACCTTCATTATGATAAACCACACTAAAATGGAAAAAATCAAAAGTTTACTGTTTTTGCTCTTTTGTAAACCTCTAGGCTCATCATACTGTAACGTTCATTTCCACACAAAGTAGGGAAATACTTTTTTTTTTAAATAATAAATTTTATTTTTATATTCCCCCATACAATTGCAAACGCCCCATTCTGACCCCAATCCTTCCCCTCCTGCCCCCCACCCCCAAAAAAGTGTCTCTGGTTCATAGTTTTTTGTTGATTTTGATTTTAACTTTCTTATATTCATTTTCCTGGTCCCTTATTTAAGTTTTCTAGATTCCTGCTATGAGTGAGACCATCCGGTATTTTTCTTTTTCTTTTTGGCTTATTTCACTGAGCATGATCCCTTCCAGCGCCATCCATGTTGCTGCAAATTGCACGTGTTTATCTTTTTTGAATGCTGAGTAATATTCCACGGTATATATGTACCACATCTTCTTTTTGCAAGCTTTGAACGTTCATGAAGTAAATGATACTTTTTTTCACTTTATGTACATGTGCATTGAATAAAGAAAATAGTTAATTTTTATGAGAGATTACTGTTTCATAAAAAATATATGTAACAAATGTGTGTCTACAACAATATTAAAAAGATAATTTTAAGAAATGTCTGACAGCTCCACTTATAACAGTCATATAATTGGAAGAATATACAGTCTCATTAATCAGTCCATAGTCTGTATAAATACTATGATGTACAAGTGGTTCTACTTATACACTAGAGTAGTTCATTTTTAAGTAGTTCTAGATTTTGAATTCAAACTGAGGTTATAAGAAAAATATGTTTGTTGTTTTTTTTTTTAGTAACAACACTGATTCAAAAGTGCAAGTTTTACTTTTTAGCTATCCAACAAATATTCAGGGTTTCTATGTTGCAGTGATCCTTCATTGAAAGCTTACGTGTGAAATGGTTTCTGAAAGCTGACTCTGAGCAAGCCCAGGCCTGAAAGCACAGATTCAAGTTAACCAGAGAGATGTTATTATGATAGCTGCTGCCATATACCTTATTGTACCAGGAATCATGCTAAGTGATGCTATCTTAAAAATGACTAAATTATTCCTAACTACAAGGAAGTTTTATAAGGGAGAGAATTTAAACAATGACATTGAATGAAGTATGGTAGCTACAGGAGAGTGATACAGATAAAGATAACTAAAAGACTGAAGGGGCAGGTTCCTAACAAACCTGTGTTGGAATGGAATTAAGTTGGGAAACATCCCAGTTTAGTTTAGTCTTAGCTTAGTCTTAAATCTAGCTTAAAGTATTCGTAAGAACTGCTTCAGAAGGGCACTTGAGGCTGAGAGGTTCCCATGGGCTAAGAGAGAGGTATAGTAAGGAGAGGCACAGGTGTGGTAGAATCTAGTGCAGTTGAGTAAACCCTGGTATTTAAAGTATATATCATAGAGGGGGTAATAGATTAGGTGAATGTATCGGCAAAATAAAAGTCTTGAATGTCACGGTCGGAGGATTGGATTTCTTTTTTTAAGATTTCTTATTGTTTGTTTATAGAAGAACTGGGATATAGGCCAGAAGTGTGGGGGGTGAGAAGACTTGCTAGAGACAGAGTGGGGAGCAGAACATACTGAAATACACTGCTGAGCAGAGCAGCAGGCAAGGCAGGAGAGGTCTGTGCCATGTATGTCAGCTTCCTGGACAGGCATCTAATTCATGCCACAGTGGCTGGTACCACTGGCTTGATACTGCTGAGATTTAACTCTGCACCACCAGTGAGGCCCAGGATTGGATTTTATGACCACATCAGTTTGTTAGGGTTGCCATAATAAAATATCACTAACAGGGTGGTTTACATGCAGAAATTTATTTTTCACATTTCTAGAAGGTAAAAGCCAAAGATCATGAAGTTGGGTGGTTTGCTTTTTCTGAGGCATCTCTCCTTAGCTTTCAAAAGGCTCCTGTGTAAACTACTTGAATTGTTCTCTCTGTACCTGTATTGCTACTATCTCTTTTTCTTCTAGTAAGAACACTTGTTGAATTTGGCATCAGTCTTATGACCTCATTTAATCTTGATTACCTCTTAAGGCTGTGTTTCCAGATACAGTCACATTGGTGAGTAGGACCTCAATATATGAATTTGGAGGGACACAAATCTGTTTGTAACCTTGAGGAGGGGCCACTGAAAAATTTCAAATGAAGTAAAATAAATTCCTGCTTTAGGAATACCCCTGTTTAGATGCATAATGAGGATATTTGAAGAGAAAAATAATGTAGTCCTGAGAACCACTTAGACATGTATATATAACATGATATCCAACTACATATGAAAGGCTTGATCTAGAGCAGTTGTGAAATGAATAGTGAAGGGGAGAATGAGCTGAAAGACAGCTATCAGAATGTTATGTTAATTGCATGCAGAGGGTGAAGGAAAGAAAAAAGTGAAAAAAAAAAAGATGAATCCTAAGTTTCTGTCTTAGGAGCATATTTGGTAGTACTATCACAAGAAAATATGTGGACATGATGAGGTAATAAATATTTATAAGGTCTTCTTAGCTGGCCATCTGCCTCCATTACCTGCCTCCATTACCTGCCTGCCTCACATTCACACACAGAACTTTGCCTTTTTGATCTTGTCTCTTTGTACTTCCAACTTTGCTTTTTCTGGTCCTTGAACATGACAGACAAACTACCTAACATTGCTGTTATTACTTCCATGGATCATGTTAAAAGACAAAACATTGGCCCCATTAGCTTACTGTGAAATGCTGAAGCCAGTTTCAAAAGTGTATATAGTAAAGTAAACCTCTAAATAAGTTCAGTTGGTATAATGTATAAGCAGAAAAAAAAAAAAATCCCCAAGTGCACAAATTTAAAAATTCAAAGAAAAATACAATATTTTGCAAATTCATTTAATCATGTTGCATAGGTATTGAGAAATAAAGATACCTCTATCTCTAGTGGCATTAGTGTGCCTATGATTTTAAATGTGTTAAAGTGAAGAGTAATGTGCATGATTTAGAGGGTTCGCCATGTTTGAGTTTTAACCATAGAGAGTTGGGTCTTACTATTGAAGGGATGTCAGAAATTGGGGTGTCACCCCTATGTTTATAGCAGCACTGTTTACAATAGCTAAGCTTTGGAAACAACCCAAATGCCCAAAAACAGATGACTGGATCAAGAAGATATGGTACATATACACCATGGAATATTACTCAGCATTCAAAAAAGATAAACACATGCAATTTGTAGCAACATGGATGGCGCTGGAAGGGATCATGCTCAGCAAAATAAGACAGAAAGAAAAAGAAAAATACTGGATGGTCTCACTCATAGCAGGAATCTAGAAAACTTAAATAAGGGACCAGGAAAATGAATAACTATAAGAAAGTGAAAATCAAAGTCATCAAAAAACTATGAACCAGAGACACTCTATGGGGATAGGGGTCGGGGAGGGGAGGGATTGGGGTCAAAATAAGGGGGTTGCATTTGTATGGGGAATATAAAAATAAAATGTATTTTAAAAAAAAGAAATTGGGGTATCAGTCTAATTATATCTAAAAATAGATGCAACTTTTGTTTATTATTGTCTAGGGGAACCCAGAGATCCAATTATGGGTTATCATGAATAATAATTATTTTGAGAAGTGTGCTTCTATTTCTTCTTGAAATATGTTTTAAGGAATACATGGAATATGTTTTAAGGAATACAATCATTTAGGGATCTTAATAAGTTTTAGCAGTATCTCAAGTTCATTGAGCAGACAATATCAGAGTTCATTTGTTTAATTTCAAAATCATAGCATGTACTTTTGTTCCAACTATATTTTAGATGGTGATAGTAAAAGGAGAAGCTAAGGACTTTGCAACATATACTGACTTCATGTCAAAGTTGTTTTTTTTTAATAATTATATGTGATCAGAGCCAGATAGTAAAATAATAAATTATTATAGATTTGTTGGAAATTGTTTTCCCTCAGACATGATGTCATTAGAAATGGTATGTCTTCACTTATTTATAATTTGAGATGTTGCCTGAGTAAATCAAAGGAGGCAGGGAAAATTATCTTTGATTTTCATAGTTGAAGAAAAATATAAATAAAACTGTTGGTAAATTTCCAGATGTAACAGTTGGTACTTAGCTAGCTATTATTCTATTTATTTGCTTTTTTTGCTACCATTTCACCTGTTTGACCAAGTATGTACAGAGAAATAATAAGAATAAGAAAGAAGTTAAATTTTCATTCATTAATTTTGTCTTTTGAACATGTTTCTGTTTTCTTTTAGGTAAGAATTACAAGGTCATAAGTATATTGAATGTGCTGCACCTTTTATTTGTACTGTTAATTGAAAATAGTCTGTCATTGATAGAAAATAGTCTCTCCAAAGACATAAAAATGAGTTAGATAAAAAATAACTGTAGTGTTAGTGACATCCAATCAGCTCAGTCATGTGGCAGTGTTCTTGAACAAGATTATTATCTTTTTTTGGAAGATTAATATTTCACTGAGTACCTGTGAACTTATTTGGAATTTCTTTCTTAATATTACAGTGAAAAAAAAATACTTTGCATATGTTAAAATTTCTCTCCCTTGTTTTTATATGGTTTAGCATTCTGTTAGAATGTGAGATAATGCTTATTTGTTTGTTTATGTAGATAAACCTTATTAACTGTGAAGCTTTTAACTGTATAGAGAAAATCACAGTAGGGATGAGGCAGGAAAATCATTGCCAATAATATTCTTATTGGTTAGTGTGTTTGGCAGTTTTACAGGAAAAAAGGAATTATAAGTTCCAAAGAGTTTATTGTTGAGATTAATTAAAATTTACTCATCACTATTCCCAGAGAAATCTGCATTCATGTGTTATCCCTCACCTTCTAAAATCATAAATTATAACTCCACAGACATGTGCAAATACATAATTAATAAGCAAGGTACAATATGCTGTATACACTGTTTTAGACTATACCCCAAAGACTATTTTAAAACCTTTATTAGTTTCTGTAAAGTCACTTATGAGTAGCAATGTCCCTGATTAATTTTCATGGTTGTTAATATTTAATATCCTATCTCTTAAAATTAAAAAAATAAACTGATTCATGAAGAAAACGCCCAAAATATTTGGGATTCAGTTTTAACGAATTATTCTCATACCTTTAAATCCTATTTATTTCAGTTTCTCTATATTTGAGAATTTCAGAATCCTTCTTCCTGAATGTCTTTTCCTGTATTTATATGTACAGTCCTGATTATACAAGCCAGCTTCATTTAATATTATGTCTTAATCCTTCCTTCCCTTGGGCATGTCCCATGTTATTTTCAAATGTGTAACATTGTGATAACAAACATATCAAATTGAGACCCTCCAGCCCCTAATCTGAATTTTTAAAAATAGCCCATGAGAAGTTGGTTTTAATATAGAGTGAAATGGACATAAATTATTTGTGGCTACTTTCACTATCTTAAAAAACTTTCTTCCACAAAGAAATTGAAATGAAACAAATATGTACTAGGTACAAAAGATGTGGCATATGGAGAGTGATATACACTTTTGCTGAAACAGACATTTTGGAAAGTGAAAGTGAGCAGTGCTGGGAATTATGTCAAGATTGTTGGGGTTTACCAAGAGAGTCTGGGACTACTGGGACTTGTATGTAAAGTGTAGCTACCAGAATTAGTTATGATGTATGTGCATTTCATGTTAAAAACAGAGAAATGATATATACTTCTCTTAAAGAAAGGTCTGATTTCATTTTGAATGCAAGGAAATCTGTGATGCAAACCTTTAATGCATAGATTTGTTGACTCTAATCAGCACTTTTTGTTGAGATTAATATCACATTCCCAAAATCTGCTAGACATATTTAAGTAATGCATTGTTTCTTCATATCTAGTGGGTTCTATTTCCAAAGATTGCCAGGGATAGGTCAGTAAACTTCAATTTAGAAGATTTATAATTTCAAATTTAGACATAATAGGTCATGTTCTTATATCAGCACTGATCTTTAAAGGATATAATAGGAAAAAATTGTATTAAATATCATGTTTCAATATATAAATGATCTGGTAGATTAATAGAATAAAACCATTTTAATTTTTTGTGGAAGGCACATCCTCTAGAAATAATTTCAGAGATTATAATAAGAGTCTAGTGACTATAGGTAAAATATATATATATATAAAAATATATAAAATATATATATTTTAATTTTTAGCAAAACATAGGCAAACATTCAAATGTTCAGCTTATTCTAACATGTTATTTGCTTGTCAGTGGGAAAAAAAGAAAAGGGTTTTAATCATGGGGAACAGAACATTATATTAATACATTGAACAGGAAAGTCTTTTATTTCTTTTAGATTAGAAATTCATTCCTTAAGGTCAAAAAATAAATACTAAAGTGATAGTGAGGTGAAGGATGTTTGCATATAATCAGCGTTAGCAATTTGACCAAAAAGTGACAACCAGTTATCAAAATCTTTTAATATTCTTAGATGAAGGGAAAATACTTTTTTGTTGTTCCCTTAAGTCTATTATGTCAAAATGTCAATATATGCAGAGCCATTCTGTACTAGGGAAATGCTAAATGCTAGATTCACTCATAAATAAACCCCAATATTCAGTGACTTAATACAGTTGTATTGCAAGAAATAGTTTATGCTTTGGCAGGTGACTTTCTCTTATGGTTATCAGAAAACATATCCTGTGAGTACCTTTTGCTAGGATTGAGGAGCCCTCTTGCTGCCAGTGACAGAGGGTATTGAACTAGATGCAGAGGAACCCTAACAGCTCCTCAAATCCCTCAGCTGGAAAGGTCACAGTAACTTCAATCACAATCCACTTGAAAGAATTAATCACATAGCAACATGATTAAGGTGTGCTTTTGACCTATTGTTTTTAATAGGTGGTCGCTTTGTATACTCTGCAACAAAGAACACAAACTTTTGCTTTGCCATGGTAACTATGATAAATTCAATTTGATAATGAATGTCCATTTAAAAGTTATTAACATGACATCATGTTTAGCCAAGCAACCTGGGGCCCTAGAGCAAAACATTATAAGTGAAAATCCTTTTTATGGCTTAAATTAATATAATTGCATGAATTAACTAATTAAATATTAATTGAATTTTTAAATTTGTATGTGTAAATTTAATGGAAAGGAATCATAGTCATCAGTAACTCATGTGCCTTATGTTAGGACATACATGTGAGAAAAGAAAAAAAAAGTCCATTCATATTAGTCAGATTGAAATGCAACCAATTTAAGTACACCATAAGTCCTTTTGAAACAAAAGCAGGTACTTGGCATGATTTTGCTATTGTACTATATTTCAGCAACACTATTATTGTGAATTTTATCAACTGAAGCATTTACTGGTAGGAAGTCTGATTTCTTCACCTCTGAAATATCTTCAGCTAGTAGAGTTGGCAGAAAGTTACCAGAAACACTAGTAAAAATCAGCAGAAACTAGCTGGTGAAGGAATTATAATTATTCCTGTTTTTGTTTTTGTTTTTTTTTTCTGAAAACATGCACCTTAACTTATTGGATCAACAAAAAGTATGAAGAACTTTTTAACTAGTTTCTAAAGAGCTCATCTGTGATAATGGCATATTCCTCACTTTCACAGCATGGCTATTACTTTCAGTAGATCCAGTTATATACCATGAGAGAGAAGTAAAGAATAAAAGCAGAAAAAGAAATCCCTAAATGCAGAAGTCAGTCTCTTTCTTATCATTGAGAAAATGGATTATGTTGTTATCTACAATGAAGTGATAGATTTAGACTTTGCAACCTGCTATCAAGAGTGAAGTTCCATTTATAGATTCACTAATCTGAGCACTGCTAAATTATTTATTGTTATATGTGGAATGTCTAGAATGGTATGCTTGTCAATTAGCCAATTTGAATGGAAGATTGGCAGCCCTATATTAGGTTTTAGTAAGTGTAACCTCCAGGTTGTGATTGGCAGCTACTGTCTACTTTAAGGGAGGATGGGAAGATGAAATTCTAAAGCTTCTTTAAATCTCTACAGGGTGAAATTATTTTTTTCAATATCCTAAGGAGATGCATATGTCATTAAGTACCTTGAAAAATATGTTAAAGAAGCATATTCACTTTTAAAATGAAGTAATCGTATCTGTGCCTTACCATGGCCTTCAAGGCTCAATATTTACCCCTAACTGCTGTCAGATCTCATCTATAATGTTCCCCATGCCTACCATGGCTCTGCATATTTCTTTTGCTATCTGTTCTTTAGATTGTCTGGGGGATATTTGAGGCAGTCTAAAATAAGAACATACTTTTAATTTTCCGTCCTCTATTTGTCTTACTTTGAATATTTTACTACAAAAATAGTATGTTCTTTTAAAAATTTTCATTGATTATTTCTAAAGGTTCTAAATTTAAAAGTTGGTTTAGAGTGGGTCCTGCTTATGTGTTGCAGTAGTAGGTTCAATTGTAGTATTAGTGCAATATTAAATGAAATCTATAAACTGAGATTCAAATAAGGGACTGCGCCATGTATAAAACTGAACAATGTGACAGCAATGCTGGGACTTGCTTGCAAGTTGCTCACAATCTTGAGTGCAAGATATATAGATATATCTTTATATATATACATATATTTTTATATGTGTGTGTTTGAGTGTATGTGTGTGTTAAATTCCTAAGTGCTATACGTCAAAATCATCAGTGTGTATTTGCCTATAATTAAGGGCCTATAACCCATTTCATTATAGATAATGAATTTATGCCCCCAAATCTTTAATTTTTAACTAACTTGAAGAGAATAGAATTTTTTACCAAGGGAATAAAATATCCAGAGCTCAAAAAATATTACAAAATAAAAAATGTACCAAGGCTAATTATATTTGCAATATTCAGTCACCAGCCAGTATAGAAATGAAAGTTGTCACTGGAAGACTCAAAGACTGCCAGCATACCACTCAATACAGTGCCCTCACTAATAGCATTAGGCACGGTTACATTGAGAATAACCTCCGAAAAATTGAATTTATCCCAGGTGGCAAACTTCAGAAGGCTCTCTTTCCAAACTTAGTAGCATGCAGTTCAGAAAGTGATTGATCTTATTAAGCAACTGCTGTTGTCTGCTATCAGGTAGCTGATGTTTAAGGTCACTACTTGTTCTCTGTGCCATTTATTCCTACTGTGAATACTTTCACTGCAGGATGTGAAAAATTAATTGGGATCCTGATGATTAAAATATAAAGACAAGCTTCTTATAGTTTCAACAAGCTGCACTGGATTTAAAGCATGGTAATCACCCTATGGCTAAGAGAATTAAGGTAAATTCATTAAGTCTAATAAAGAAGGAAAACTTGCAGTGCCAAGAAAGGCCATGTTGTGTTTGGAGTGAAACTCCATTTATTTAGTCTTCATTGGAACTCACCTCATGAAAGTACCCATCCTTGACCTCCATGTGTAAGAAACAGTCTCATCTCTAGTACCACCCTAGAAGTACTCCTTTTGATTTCTTATCAGGCGTAATTATCGAAAAAGTTTTTATTTATTTTTCTCTAGACTATATCAGTTCTATTAGGTTAGGGATGTTGTCTATTTTTACTCACTGCAGTATGTCACTGTATAATTTTTTTACATACAGATATTTTAAAAATAATGAAAGTATAAATTTTTGCAGAGCAAGAAGTATACTGTCCTTTCTCATTAAAACCAAAATGAGACTGTTTTTCTATAAGTAATCTCCAAATACAGAGACTTTATTAAGAACATTTTATAATTTATAGGAGAAGGATAAGGAAAAAATAAGTACCATTTGAAAGGAAAAAAAAAGTACCAATATGAGATGTACCTAAAATTTAAGAAATCTCTTATCTGGCATTATAATTACTATATGTTTGTAATAATTATTAAAGTATCTTTATTGTGACTGACTTTGTGCCAGACATTAGGCATAAAATTGTTACTCTAGCTGTTCAGAGGATTATTAGACTAGAGAGGGAGTTGAAAGCAACTAAAAATATTTAAATATTGCTCATGCTAAAATAGAAACAAATAGAAGACTCTGGGAACAAAGAGGGAAATGACTTGCAATGTGAAAGGTAAGCTTCCAGGAAGATGTACTATTCAAATTTAGTTTTGAAATATGAATATTATTTAAAATAGATTTTACATGAGCTATACAGCTCATGATTTTTCAGTGATGTACTTTAGCTATTTGATAAGAATGGGTATATTAGATAAGATGATTTCCACTACATGTAACTCAAAACTCCAACTCAAATTGGTTTTGTTCATATAACAATGAAGCATCATGAAGACTCCAAGTTTGTTTACTTTAAGGCATCACTGTGATCATCACATTCCATGGTCTTTCTGTGTTTTGCTTTGTCATTCTCTGCATGCTGTCTCTTTGCCCTCATTCTGGTTCTCATCACAAACTCACAGCATTTTCTGGCATCATATCTAGACATTACAGCATCTAGAGAAACAAAGAGACTTCTATTCCTGTGTCTTCCTAGGACAGAGACACCTTTCCCAGAACACCAGAGCGGATTTCCCTTGAGCTGCATGGGCAGGGATTGAGTTACAAGCCCTTTTGTGAGCCATCCTTGGCAAGAAAAAGAATGGGATTTGCCACTTTTGATTTAGACTGATCATAAACCATGAGAGAAAAACATGCAACAACTGGGTGAAGAATATTTGATTGAATGTTTTAGCCATTCTCCCGAGTCCAGTCCCCAGGTCACGCCATTGTAATATACAAAAGAGAAGCTATTTTCTTACATACAGTGAATGAATGACCTTGGAGTTATTCATCAATTCTTTCATGCTACCCCAGTTGAAAGGAGCACACTTAAGGAAATACTGATAAAGATATTTTGATGGTTTAGTTAAGGCAATAGCAGTATTAATAAAGAGACTATGTATGTATTGTATAGTAACAAACAGTTTAGTGAATGATTATGCTGTGTGTGTGTGTTTGTGAATTTAAGCTTCACTGAAAGCTGTTAACATAGATTTTCTTTATTAAAGATGCATAAATAATGCACCAAAAGGAATTTCAAATACATATCTATTTTTATGATTATGATTTATTTTTTTCATAATTACATTAAATAAATTTGCAATTTTGTCCAAAATCATCTGGAGATACCTTGATTTAAGGGATACACTGTTCTGTAGAAAATAACAGACAGGGAATTTCCATGTCACAGATTCTTGGAAAATGCGTTTCAATAAAATTGGCTATTTTGTTGAATCACAGGAAAGATACTGGAAATATCATAAAGGTCACATTGAAAATAAAGGGCAATTAGTTACGGAGAGAAAATGTTCTGAAAGATATTTATTTTAAAGGTTGACCGTAAATGATAGGAAGAGAAACTATATATTTGAATAAGTTATTTGATCAGAATAACTAGTAACTACATAATAGCTGTGACAGAGATATATTAAAAGCTAAAATATTTATTAGAATTAAAGTTTTTAAAAGTAGTATTACTAAAAATATGAAATACTCATGGTAGATGCCTAAACCTCATACAATTAACTTCTTAAAGTATAATTTAAGACCAGTATGTTTTTATTTTGAGAGTGAAAACTATTGAATAGTTCAGTGGGCAAAACAATTCTGTCCCTACTGGAGATTAATTTTCACTTCAGTAATCAGAGAAAGGAATTTAAATTTTGCTGTCCTTTAAAGATGTCATGAGAATTTGAAGCAATACAAAGACCACAAAAGAAAGCTTTTTTTTTTTTTATAAACAGCTTGATTGGTGGATGATTTTTCTTTTTCTTTTTTAAACTGTGCTATTTTGCCAGTTGGATAAATAATCTCTATCTTACTGTTGACTATAACCTCCCACATTGACAGAGATTTTGCTTTATAATTTTGATTTATACCCGGAAGGCTGGATTTCTAATACTAACTTGTGACTTTCAATTCTCTTCTCCATACTAGGCAATGTTATTAATAACAAAAAGGAACTTTTATTTTTCAATATATTCTCTAACATTGGTATCCAAAATTAGAAAACTTATTACTTTGGATGTGTAATATTTAAAGAATTTATGCTTTTTTTCTAAAATAAAATTGTATCTTTATGAAAAGTGACTTTCTTGTGCTTCTTATATTTCACGTAAATCTAGATGTATAGGATACTTTTATACTCATAAGATTAATTTTTATTCCTAAGGGATTTGATTACAAAATGCAGGCAGTCTGGATTGTTTATTACAATGGTATTTTCCACACTTTCTAAATGTGTGGAAATATATATACTTACATATAAACAGTGTACCATTTTTATTTAGTATGATACTTATCATATTTGATGATATGTTACTCAAGACAAATGATGACCTTTAGTATGTTTGGTGAGTGATTGAGTACATTCATACTTCTCTTTTCACTTCAGCTTTTACCTCCATGCATCATCTACATTTTCTTAAACTTCAAAATCCAAAAGTACTTACTTTCTACAAGCTATTTCATGAATACTTTCTTTCTAGGTTTTAATTCCTCTAATTATTCCTGGTGATCACGGACTGTTCTCCCAACTCTTGCTTTTCTGGGGTTTGTTTCATTTACTTTTGTCAGTCCTTTGTTTTGTTTCTCCATAGTGTGCATATGAGTGAAATTATCCTGTACTTATTTTTTTTTTCCTTCTTACTTATGTCACTTAGCATAATCCTCTCCAGGTCCATCTGTGTTGTTGCAAATGGGAAGGCTTCATTTTTATATTTCTTTAATGCACTATCCCCTGAAGCAAATCACATGGCCAGTCCTAAAGACAATTTGTGGAAAAAGAAATTTCACCTCTTTAAGGGAGTAATTGAAATTCACATTGCACACAGATCATTTATGCAGATAGAGGAAGAATTTATGGCTGTCTTTGCAATCCACTAGTCACCCCATGGGCATCATCAAGTATTTTTTATGATTTATCATTTTTTTTCTTCATTGTATTGTTTTCATATTGAAAAACTCATTCCGATTTCTCTTGAGTCCAATTATACATCTACAACAAGAAGAGCTGTGCTATTGTTTTTGTTCCTAATCATTGAATACATTCACCTGCTAACAAATCTCTTTTGTTCTACTTGCCCTTTTTATTGTAGTTTTCATGAACAAATCCCCCTCCCCATTTTTTCCCATAGAAATGAAAATAAAGAAAATATCCCCCCCCCCTTTGGAAGGAGAACTGAAAATTATTTTTTAAAGAAAGGTCTATCCTGTTCAGTATCCACATTTGATATATTCTGGTTTTGTTTGGTAGCTCTATGGATAGGTTTTTGCAGGATGTATTGTGGATATTTTTTGTTGTTGTGCTTTTGGATTTATAACTACTTGTATGATGTTTTGATCCAGTTTTTCCCTGTTGTCCTAGGTATTCCTAGTTAGTAACTGAAACTCACAGGGTGGCTCGTGGCTGCTTTCTGGCCACCAGAGTGCCGCTCAGAGCAGAGCCATTGGAGCTGCTGCAGTTCACACTCGAGAGGTGTTGGGGCAAAAACTTAGCTCATATCTCTTTCTGTCTCTCTCTCTCTCTGTCTCTCTCTGTCTCTCTCTCTGTCTCTGTCTCTCTCTGTCTCCGTCTCCCCCGCCCCCATCAAACTATATCAACTGTTTCAAAGGAAGAATATTCAATCAAAGGAGTGTACATTCTAGACAAGGAAATTTAATTTCTGGAGGTTATTGCAAACTAAATAAAAACATTCCAACACTCTCTTAGTAAAAGCAATTAGTTAATTTTGTTTGCATCAAATTTCTGTTGGAGATGTTTCTAGTAGAAAAAGAAGAGCAGAGTAAGGGTATAAATAAAAAGTATTTAAAATGTTTTTAGATAATTTAAAATGTTCTTTTTCTTATTTTTAGAAAAATGAACATATATTTATATAAATATATATGCTTATTTATGCATATATACATAATGTAAGTAGGCCATATATATGCATTTTATTCTGTTTCCCCTATCTCTTATGCAGAACACAAAAAAAGGTTGTTAGGGGCCTCCCCGGTGGCGCAGCGGTTGAGTGCTGGGTTGCGAAGCTGCCCACAGCCTCTGCAGCGCCGGTTCGATCCCCGGCTGCTCCCCGGCCACCAGAGGAGGGTCCCATATGGCACGCAGACCTCTCCTGCCGCCCACTGCTCCCCTCAGCAGTGTACTTCAGTCCTTCTGCCTGCTCTGCTTCCCGCTCTGGCTCTGGTGAATTCTCTCACCCTCCCACGCTTCTGACTGTGCCCAGTGCTTGCATGCATAAATAAATAAATAAATAAATAAATAAATCTTAAAAAAAAAAGCTGTTAGATTATTTCTACTGTGTATATAATATATAATGTATTACATTTTGTTTCTATAATTTTTATTTTATGGGTTTATTCGTTTTTTTTTCTGTATTTTTTTCCATTTTTGTTTCTTGTTAGTTTTTTTTTTTTTTTAAACCAGAATAAAGTTTCATAAAGAATCTGGAGAAATTCCCCTTTCAAAGACTTTATGTTATTAATGTTGAATCTTAAGGTGTTATTTAACTTTAATAACTGCTTATAAAATCTTTTTCACATTTTTCTTTATTTCTAAGTTCTTTGTTATTTCTCTAAGATATAGTTTATTTTAATAGCATTTATAGAGATTCAATGAAATAATTCAAGATTGAATTCATGTCTGGATGTTTAACAGTTAACAGTGGTTACAAATATTACCTTAAAAGGCAATAAGGTAATTAATTTCTGTTTCTAGAATTTTGCAAGAAAAGACTAAGAGTAGAAAAATTGCTGTTTCATCTATGTCTGTTTTTGTATGCAAAATTTTAGTCAGACAATTAGACCACAGTAATTATTCATCAAGAGGCTGCCTGCATGTCTGTCTGTGGCTGCTGTTGGTGTATTTATATCAAAACAGTGTGATGCTTTCAACATTTTTGAAAGTTTACAGAGCCAGATTAGGGTATGTGTACAAAACAACAACTAACAAAAAAACAACTTTGGAACAGCATCTTTTGTAAACATTTCCCAAAAAGTTACTGTAAAGGGAAAATGCATACAATTATTGACCTGATATTAGTAAGTCAAATTTCTTAATTTTTCACTTAAAGCATTTCATAAATCCTTCTGTATTCAGGTTAGAAACATTCTATTAAAATAAGTGGAAACAAATGCAAGCTAATACTGATATAGTATTATGACTGAGATTAAAACATAAATATATCCATGTAACATTTTTACTGGGTGTTATGAAGGACTGTGTCTCAACATTCTTGTCATTACTTCCGATTTCCTCCAAATTTCAGTCTGACCAGTTAAGATATCATTTTATACATTTGATAGAAAAATGAAATGAAAATGACACTAATAGGGCCTCCCCTAGTGGTGCAGGGTTTGAGCGCTGGGCTAGGAATCTGCCCGCAGCCTCTGCAGCACTGGTTCCATCCCCGGACGCCGGGCGAGAATCCCACATGGCAGGCAGACCTCTCCTGCCGCCCGTTGCTCCCCTCAGCAGTGTATTTTGTCAGTCTGACTGTTCTCTTCCCCTCTCTGGCTCTGGTGAATTCTCTCACCCTCCCGCGCTTCTGACTGTACCCAGTGCTTGCATAAATAAATAAATAAATAAATAAATAAATAAATAAATAAATAAATCTTTTTTAAAAAAAGAAAATGACACTAATAATAATAAGATGATGATGATAAAGAAGAAAAAGAATATTAAATATTTTCTGCTTGACACACATTCTGGTGTGAGTTCTATGGTTATCTCATTTCATCCTCACGACAGTGAAGGGGAGGATGTTTGATAAAAAAATATTTTGCCTCCTTTTAAAAGCTTTACCAGAGAAAATTTAAAATGTTTCCTAAAGTCATATAGCTAGTAAGAATGGGGCTCAGATTCAAATCACAGCAGTCATTTTCAAGAAATCACTCTAGTCTTAAGTCACATTTTCTCCTCTTCCAAAATTACAAGTTTAGTCATATCAAAAGTAATTGTGATGATACCCTACTTTATGGGGAAAAAATAAGCAAAACCAGAGTAAACCAGCTGGTCAGTCTCTAGTCTTTCCATCTCTAAAGGAAAAAAGATTAGAAAAAAAAGTTTAGTTCTTGCCAAATTCCTACTAGAAGGTATTAAATAAGCACAGGTTTTATTTTTTTAAGAGTTATTTATTTATATTAGAACTGAGGTACAGGACAGATGTGTGAGAGGGTTTGAGGATTACTCAGAGACAGAGCAGGGAGCAGAACAGGCAGGCAGACAGACTGAAGACACTGCTGAGGGGTGCAGTGGGCGAGACAGAAGAGGTCTGCTGCGCCATGTGGAAATCTCCCTGGCTGGCCAGGAATCCAACCTGCACTGCAGAGGCTGCAGACACCTTCACAGTGCTGTGCTCAACCCGCTGCGCCATCTGGGAGGCCCAAGCACAGATTTTAAATACTCACTTGAAACACTTTGCTGTTTTAACCAAATATCCTCTTTTTCACAGAGTGTCATTTAGTAGCATATCTACAATTTGAGGAAATGACCCAGTTTCACCTTTTTCAAACTTAATTCTGTTCCATTTTGTCTTTGCCACAAGTCTTCTAAGTTAGCATCCTAAGTTGTTAGTCCTTGACTCAGGTTATCCTTTCATAGCCTCCTGATAAAACCAGTCCTTGCTCAGCAGAGCCATCCCAATCAAGGTGCTTATGCCCCTTCAAAAGTGACAAAATGAAAGGTAATTCAAATATATATATTTGAATAGATATATATTATATATATATATATATATATATGTAAGAAGATTGTGTTTAGCCTGAACTGGATGGTAACAGTTCTATAATTTCAAAAGGTTTTATATGATAAGTTGGCAACACAAAATACTATATAATTTTCTTTTATGAAGTTTGAAATTTAGGATGTAATCATTCTAGAAATACTTTATAGACTTTTATAAAAATACTACACATTCTTTTTTTTAGGAATTGATATAATTTCTTCCATTATTACCTTATTATTTGCCAGTAACTGGTATTCATCTTGCCCCTGATCTTAATTCTTTCAACAAATATTTACTAGGTTCTTGATATGTATAATGATGTATGATGGGTGATAGTTAGAAATATAGTTTCTCTCAAAGGAGATAGATTTTTAGATATTAATCTGACAGGTATATTATTTGTCTGGTGGAAGTCTTCTGAAGGATAGGAACACTGTTGTCTGAGTGAAGTATGTGATAGTTACTCTACAAGATTGCCTGTCGTAGATATCATGTCCAATTTTATATCCCTTACACTTCTCATTCTCTTTTGGTAAATAAGATACTTGCCATTATATTTAGCACCTAAAATGAGAATATATTTTATCAATCCATGATTTAATCTGTATACATTCTTTTTCAAAGAAATTAGAAACACCCTCTTTGTTCCTTTTGATTAATATTTTCTGTTGCTATTTCTCTCATCTATCATGGGATATTATAACTCTGCTCTTCAGAAATTTATATTTTTTTAATTTTATCCTGTTAAATTTTATTTAAAATTTGTCTTTTCTACCTGTCATTTGCGAAAAAATAAAGCTCATTTTTTTTTTTCTGAGATGTTCACACATGTTCCTTCAGAGCTTGTACTTTGGTAACTATTAATGACAAACTATTTCTCAGTATATTGGAATTACAGTAACAAATCACATTAAAATAAAGAAAAATAAGTGGTAGGCTTTTGGTGCTCCAAAGATACTTCAAATTTGAGGATAGTGTTCATTAGAGATAGGTTTGGGAACTGCTCTGCCAAAATTCAACTTTTTCTGTTTCAAAGTATATCTCAGGGTCAATCCAGTTTAAGAATGTTTATTAATGAAAATTAAAATGAAAAGTAAAGAATGTTTATGATTGGACATTGTTTCTTTGAAAGTAGGTTAAATCCCCATAGATTAAGTACTGCTATGGCTTGGTAGTGGTAGTTTCTGTTTACATAGCACCTATTCTCATAAAAACAAATACAAACTTGCTTGCATGACAGCCTCAAGCCACTGGAAGTGAGACCTTGCTGCCTCACTTGACTAACAAATCAATTCTAGGAAGAGGAGTGAGACTTCAGTGAGAATGATATGATTTACAGATCAGCAAAGTGAGAATGAGTGAAACTTACCATAAGCAGTTAGAGACTCTCTTTAGGAACCTCTTTGCCTTAAGTGCTATGGAGATAGGAAAGATTCATTTCCATTTTCTGAAAGGGCAAGTTGTCATATTCACAAGTGTTGCTAATACTGTTAGAAGTTTTTGTGGGGTAAAATATATGTCTTCATGGCAATGCAGTGAGGTGGTCTGTTTCTGACCTCATTGTTGCTAACCTTGCAAGCTTGTCTTTGCAGTTTAAGAGCATATACATCTTTCATTTATATTCATGGCCATCAATTATAGTATCTGAAGTTGTGCTGTATGTTCTAAAAATGCTTAATTTTCAAAAAAGTCCAAGTAAATTAACTAATAAAAAATCATAATGCAGAACCCCGGAATCAGTCATTTGTATTGAACACGTGTTCTATTTGTATCTATGTTGTTGGTGTGATATTTGGTAGAGACTAATTCAAATCAGTTCTATCTAAATAATATGGATTTCCCATCAACTACTATGCTAAGCTGTTGATGCAATTCCTGCCAATCTTTGGGCAAATGCCTCCCAATATGCCATTTTAGCACCTGAGAGTGAGAATAACGTGATAGGTCTCTTTATCTATGTATTTTGCATACACACTCTGTTTATGTGTGAAAGATTACTCCTGTAAAATCAATACTTCCAAGGTATTATGTTTTTCATATATTTTAATGTACTATATAGATTGGATCAGTGAATTATCCCAGTTTTCTGAAATATTTCAGGTAAGCTTTAACCTTTCTAACTAATATAAAATGTGAAGTAGTTTTTTTTAATCTATTAACATTACTAAAATTTATATGTATGGTATTATTTGCGGTACTTCTATTTTTACATAAGTCTTTTTACTGTAATTAATAAGAAATCAAAATGACTTGTTTGAATAAGCTTGATTAAAATAGCTGATTGAAAAAGATTTTCTGAAAAAATATTCATCGTCAGCTGACTTCAAGTTGTTCTGGAACAAAGGACTGTAAAGATGTCAAGGTCCTGGAAAGCTACTTGCCTTTCACTCATTCCCTTACTCTCTCCTTTTTGTACTCTATCTTTTTTTGCTGTTAAATGTATATTAGACTATGTGTGCAAATGACCAAAATATTCCCATGGAAGTCATGTTTATGAAGCCAGCCAGAAATGGCAAACCAAAGACCCAAGAAAGGGAATTTTGCTTAGCTTGTATATCACACTCACATAGTAGATATATGAATGTGTTAAACGTGCATATATAAATATGGAAACCTTTTATGGATAGGGATGTGATAGAAATTTTCAAAGAAGTGGAGGATACCCCAAAAGATGTCTACTTACATTACCTTTTAGAGGGTATTGTAGTGTAGCCATTAAACTATTATGGCTGAAATAGTATGATTGTTTTTCTTCATCCCTCAACTCCCTAGCCTAAATCATCCTAAATGCTAAATAAATACTTCTTGCCTGGTGAAATGAAATAATGGATGCTTGGCATACCTATCAGTGTCTCAACGTTGTTGATAATTCCATTTTTTTCTATTTTCCAAGGTAAATGCTGTGATAATTACCTTTGTCTATACCTTCTTTTTCATGTTCTTTTCCTACACTCTCAGACACTTCTTTACCATGTTCAATGAATGTATACCTCTCTCAGTATTTCCAATGACTTCTGTCTCTGTACTTCACCTAGATCAGCATTTTCTAAATCTGTTTTTGAGGAATAATCATATTCACTGAGATATTAATTAAATACAGAAAAAGATTATAAAAAGGTTTCTAACATCAAATAAATTTAGATAAGTTGCATACTCTATTACTCCTTAGAGATTTACAGTGTACATTAGTGCTCTGAGAAGTTCTACAATAAGTGTGCTCATTGTTAATTGTACCAGCATGTTTAACACATTTGACCAATGAATACTTTTATCATGGACTAACTCCTAGAATCTCATGAGACTGGTGTTATATAAGATCAGTGTTTGGGAAATGCTGAGGTAGCCTATTACAAGGGATTCTTCTTAATGTTTCTTGTCTGTCTGAGACTCTGCATCTTCTGCATTGTTGTTGAAACAATTATGAAATAGTACCATGTAACAGGCAATAGAAAGTTGTTACTAAAACTTTGTTGATTTAACTATCTAGATTAATAATATTACTTTAATTAAGACCAGAAGTCATTGCTAAAAATGTAACATTTGTTAGTTACTTGAACTGAATTTCAGAAATGAGCAAATTTAGCTAATACTGTTTTTTAGAAATGAAAAAGAAATGAACTACTTTTTTCATACTCAAATCAGCAAGGTGCCTAGAAGGGATCTATATGTTTGGGAAGGCGATCAAGAGAATGTGCTTCCTCTTGACCTACCAGCTGTGCCAGTACTGATAGAGGCTTCTTACCAACCCCCAACTTCCTTGGGATGGGTGTGTGTTACTTCCCTTCCCAGCTCGCAGAAACTGCCCAAGGACATATCCCTGAGATAATATTTGTTGTTAGGATCATCTGGCCAATGTATGAGATTAAATTTAGTACAGGTCACTGTATAAGTGGTTAAGAGTTGGTGGGCAAATGAAGGGAATTTTCTTGTTTTTGTGACTGGCTAAAACAAAGCCTCCTGAGAAAATTCCCTTGGTTATTAGAACTGCCACCTACTGAAATGAAGCGGTCTATCTTTTTCTTCGCCCCTCCTTGTGATCTGTGTGCAGAGGCCTGCTTCAGGTTACATGTGGGATGTTTCTGAGGTTGCAACCAACACTATGAAACAGAATGTAGAGACCATATGTTTCAATGACACACACCTTCTCGAAGAAAATAATTGTGAAGTTAGCACAAATTAAACTATATTAATTTGGATCATCATTTCATCAGTTTTATATGCCTGCATCTATATAATTTAACATGAATATACTAGAACATGAATTTTCCATTTTGAAATTTCTATGCAGATATTTAACATTTTATAATTTTTAAGTATCTAATATTTTAATGCCAAAAAATATCTATATACACTTTGTGAAAGTCACATTAAAATGAGAATATGGTATTGAGTCTTTAAATCTCTATGAGTATTAGCTTGTTCTTTTAAGTTAATGAAAGGAAGCAATAGTCATCATCAAAGAATATGTTATTTAAAAATCAATGAGGGAGCTGCTCTCTGAGTTTCTCTTTCCACATTAATTTTTTTCTTCCATGCTTGGAAGCTTAGGAAGTGTCTTTGTTCAGCTTTTAGATGTACAGTTTGGTGTCACGCCTGTTAAGTCCATGATAAAAATGAACTAGTGTCCTGATATAACCTAGATACTGGTCCCTGGTGTTTTATACCAGGAAGCTAATTATTGTCTCCCTTTCAGAGATTCATTATCTCAAAAACTTTTTTGTTCTAATGCTTATTTTAGTTTTCTTGCTAATGAAAATTGTGCATAGTTCTTCTTGCACTTCGTATACTTCTTAGAAGTATAAATATAAACAGTCAATATTGTGTATTTGTTTCCTGAGGTAAATGTTCTTTCAGATTTCCAAAATGTTTTTTAACTTAGTTTTTCTAGTATATATAGGTATTCTTGATGTCTGGTGTGAGAGTCCAAGTTTCTGACATTTTTTTTTAAACTTTATTTTTTTAACAAATAAAATTGATAACTTTTAAAGATTGGAACTTCTAAATTAGCACTAATGTCCTTATTTTACATTTGATAACTGATTTACAGGTTATTAAATGTGCCTTAATCTATATTATCTTATTTAGTTCTTGCAGCAAACCTATAGCAAGTATAGACATTAATATTATACTTATAACCAGGGTGTAAAGTGTTTATTTGAGATAGTCAGTTACATAGGTGTCCCCATACATGTGTTTTGGAGATAGGAATGACTCCAAAGCCAGTTTTTTTTGTGTATTCCTTTAAACCTGAAGTAGTGTTCTGACAAAAATTCTGTAATTATTAGTTTTAGTATGTGAATATTGTTTGGCTAAACATCTATTTCATATAGTCCTGAATTTGTTATATTTTGTGTACCTCTTTAGTAAAAAAAAAGTATTTACAATATTGCAAAATTACAATATTCTAATTGCAAATCAGTCTGAGTATAGTACTCAGTAAACATCTTTAGTACTCATCTAAGAGTACTAAAAAGAAATAAGTGTTTGTGTACAGGGAAGTAAAAGCAGTAATCTCAGACAAGAACTGATAATGTTAAACCACCTGGCTTTAAACTCACCCCTTCGTGTTTTTTATTTCACCTGTAAAATGAACACTATTACTGTGTTCCTTATAGAATTGATATGAAAATTAAATGTCACAATTAAATGTCCACTTAGGCAAACATTCAAACATTTTTACTTATGAAAAAATAATGGAGTGAAAACTTCAAACTCTAGGGTCTACATGTGAAGAAAAGTGGGAAATGAAAAGAAAAAGAAACATTTAAGGGAAATAAGAAAGGGCAATTAACAAGAAATGTCATGGGGTTATTATTTCCGTGTTAGGATGTAGAATTTTCAAGAGAAATTCCCTTCCAGTCTATAATAATGATGAGCCTGATAAAATACAAAATCAGTTATTTTAGCTCAGCCTAGAGTCAGACCCAAAGCAATTGAATAAATTCCAAAAATGTGACAAACCCCTCCTAGGATAGCTGCTTTCATTTTTAAATGTGGGAGGAGAAATCACTATAGATGCAGTAAAAATAAAGCAGCTGAACTTTTAAATTTTTAAATGCCAAATGTGGGCTGGTGTAAGAGTTTAGAATTGTAGGAGTCCTATATACAATGGGAATATTTACTCCCTATTTTTTGTCAGTCTTCACTGAGAGCTTATGAAAAAGGTTAGGGTGTGGGCAGGAGACCTCTGAGGTTCACCCTATGAGAAGCAGGTACAACGAGTTTGCTGTATTCTGAATGTGAAGAATGAGAAAATGGAGAAAGGCTTTTGCAGTCTGGCTCTGACATTAAACACGAGGCAGAGGCAGTCTGCTGCAGAATGGACAGGAGAAGTCCCTTTCTTCTGTTGAGTGAGGGTAAGTGTAGAAAGGACTAGAAGAATTGATACATCCTGTGGAGACTGGTAAATTTGTGGGGCAATAGAGAACCGAGGAGACCCCACAGGTAGTTTCCTCTGAGTAACTCAGGGTCTGTTTTCCATTAGGGGAAGGAGAACAGTGTTGAGAGAGAAGTCCGCAAAGTAAAAGATACACAGAGCCATTGACTGAAGTCTAAAGATGGAGGTGGCATAGGTCCTAGTGCTCTAATGATTGAGATTAATACTGAGAGGAACCTCACAGGCACTAGGCCTTTGTACTAGTACCCATTCCACAGGAGCAGCTGAGTTGTATCTCTGAGGACCAAAGCATGACAAAACACAAAAAGGTACCTGCCTATGCTCATTCTGCTAAAGAGGTTTGATTTTGCCCTCAAATGTTAAGCCTGTGGTAAACTAAATTTGGTTAAAATAAAAACAGAGCCCAGACTAATGTATTAATTTGCTAAGAATGATACAACAACCAACTACAGAGTGAGTGACTTAACCGAGATTTATTTTCTCATGATTTTGGAGGCTACAAGTGTGAGATCAAGATGTCAGTAGAAGTGGTTTCATCTGAGGCATTTCTCCTGACCTAGTGGACAGCTATCCTTACCCTCTGTCTTTCCACATGATTCCCTTGGTTTTGTCTACAGATTTCTTCTTATAAGAATGTGATCATATTGGGTTAGGCCCACCCAAATGACCTTATATAATCTTAAATACCTCTTTAAAGACACTATTTTCAATCATAATCATATTCTCAGGTATTATGGAGTTGGGCTTCAACATTTGAATTTTGAAATTGACATACTTCAGCCTATCTAAACTAAATCCTAGATCAACTCAACAGCTACACCAACAACATATTCATACAAGAGATGTGGTCTTTTCTGTGTCTAAGCATTATCTAACCTAGTCTTTACTTTTCTTTCATAACACTGTTCAAGTTCAGTGAAAAAAACTGCGATACATATATGTTACAAAATGTGATCTCCTGTCAAGAACCTGACTCAAACATGGTCAAAATGTTTCAAATATCAGACAGGATTTTAACATATTTATAATAAGTATATTAAGGAATTATCTTAAAAGGTGGGCAACATGAATAAACAGAGGAGGAACTTCACTAGAGAAAAACTGAAAAATGGCAAATATATGCTATCTTGAAAAAATGCTACATTGGAGAGGAATAATTCTTATGGGCTTACACATTCTTTAATACATGAAAGGAAGTATCAAAGACAGGACAATAGAAAGCCTCTAACTTTAAGCATATGGAGATTTATAAAAGTAATTTCTATGGAGCTATGTTCAATTGGAATCCTAAGAGGAGAGGATAAAAAGAATGAAAGAGGAAATACTCGAAAAATTGGTAATTTTCCAGAATTCACAAAAAACATTGGCCCACACGTCAATCCCAGAAACTTCAAGCAGTGTAAATACACAGAAAAATATACATGTCATAATAAAATGAAAGTTAAACATAAATAAAACTCAGGAAAGCAAACAGAATAAAAGGGGACATTAAGTATAAAACATGATATAAAAGGCCAGTTTCTCATCAGATGTGATGTGATGGATGCCATGAGAGAACAGAAGTTCTAAAAACAAGATCTGTCAATCTAGAATGAGTACTTGCACAAAATTATTTTTCAAAAAAGAAGATAAAATGGATATATTTTCCTAAATTAAGAGCTGATTTTTTGAGTTCTCCACTGCAGATAAGCATTAAAAATACTATGTGTTTGGGCCTCCCCAGTGGCGCAGCGGTTGAACACTGGGTTGCAAAGCTGCCCGCAGCCTCTGCAGTGCCAGTTCTATCCCTGGCTGCTCCCCGGCCACCAGAGGAGGGTCCCACCTGGCACGCAGACCTCTCCTGCTGCCCGCTGCTCCCCTCAGCAGTGTACTTCGGTCCTTCTGCCTGCTCTGCTCCCCGCTCTGGCTTGGTGAATTCTTTCACCCTCCCACGCTTCTGACTGTACCCAGTGCTTTTATAAATAAATAAAAATAAGTAAATCTTTAAAAAAATACTATGTTATATATAATTTATGTTATATATAATTCACATATACTAGTATGTGTAGGCATATATATAGGAATGTATATATGTAAATATATAATATTTAGTAAATAACACACATACATTAATCTTATTAGACATTTTCCTGAATAAGGTAAATGGTAATGTAATGGGATTATATTATATAGATATAGAAATAAAACATGATAATAAGAGTGCACAGATGAAAGAGGGTTAATATGAAATCTAGCTTGAAAGTAGATTGTGATAAAGATACATACAGTAATGTTTTAAGCAATAGCTGAAGTCAACACAGACAGGCATTGTTAGGGGAAATAGACATAGGAGAATGAGGATAAACTGTCAGATATTACTTCAATAAACAATTACTCACCATTTAAAGAAAAAAAATACATGTCACAAAATGGATATAATATATAGTCTAGCGAAAGAAACCAGACACTGTAGATTATAAAATATACTGTTTGATTTCTTGGTAACAGAAATCAGATGAGTTGTTTTTTTTGTGGCAACCTAATGGGAATTCAATAGGAAGGCATGAGAAGGAATGGGATAATGGGAATACCATATGCTACATCACAGTGGTGTGTGTTAGACAAAACTAGGGACTTGTCAAAACTGAAAGATAGTTAAGATCTAAAAATTTATGTAATAAGAATAAAAGTAGAATAAAAAAACACATTTACTTATATTGACAGTTTTATTTTTTTTTAGTTTACCTATCTTTAATGACCAGTATACAACATTCTTTACTAGTGTACTACTGCTAGAAATATTTAAAATTCTTCTTTTATTCTGAATTTCCATTTACAAAGTATTATGTATACATAGTGTTTTGTTCAAGCTTTAAAATTATTCTGAGTTAAACAGGAATGCCTCAGTGTGATTATCCCTGATTTATTGAGGGGATAATGCTATTCATATGTTTATTTATCAAGAATCACTAAAATGATCAGTGGCCAAGACAAATACTAAATGACAGTATTTTGACTCTGATTTACTTCAGTGATTTCTCCAACTAGAAAATCAATACTATGTAAATTAGTTTCTCCACCTCTTCTTATCACTTAACTTCCTCATTTATATGAAGTAAATATTTACATGAAGTAGTTGTCTTTTTGCATCAAGTGGCCTAAGGCTTAGTGGATTGTTGAATTGACCACACGTTCCATTAGTCTTAAACCAGTCATATTGTACTTCATGTCCTTGAATAAAACCTGCTTATTGAAAGAAGCCAGAAGACTAAAGAAAAGAATGACAGCATTTCCTATGTGTACATATTTTTGGAAGTGGGAGAATTCAAAATTTCTTTGCATTCTGAAGTAGAAAACCCATTTTTTTCCAAATGACTTTTTTCGGCTGTAAGGTATTACAACGTTCTTAAGAAGAACATAAGACACGGATGATGTTTAATGCTTTGAGTACTGTAATATCTTAATAAATAAAATAATCTTGCATAATTTTAATTAGGAAAACTATCTACAAAAATAGAATTAAATGTTACTGTTGTGTTCTGAAATGGGTTGTAAAAGTTACATACTTGTGATAGCTCAAAAAGGACATTGCAAGAAATACATTTATAGCTCATCATAGGAGGGGAGGGGATAGAAATTAAAATTTCTCTGGAAAGTAGGTTTATCATCCAAAATAGGACTGACTCATTAGGGGGAATTTGCTCAATTAATAACATACAATATCCTGCTGAAGACTACTTAAACAACTATAAACTGAAGTAGCAGAAAGGTCATAAAATCTCATTAAAAGGATTTTTAAAATTGTCATCTCAATAGTAGGTTAAATTAAAGAGAATGAGTCCACGTATTTCTCATTCAGAATTATGTGTTCATAACCGTAAATTTTAAAGCTCAGTGGCATTGCCCATGTTGAGTTCTAGTTATTAATATTGACCATATTTTCAAATAATGTTAGTATCTATACATTTCTACATAGTCCTTCATGTTGCAGATTACATGGGAAAACAGTAGACCATCTGCATCTCAGAGTCTAGAAATGCTCATACTCATTAAAGGAGAAAGAAATGAAGTAAATTATTTCTGAATTCCCTGCTGACATCTGGTACCTAGGGAGCAGTTCTGAGTATAATATCCATATTCCCCCAACAAAAAGTGGTCAGAATAGTTAATACCTCTTTATAATCGCAAAAAGACTAGAATTATGAAAGATACTGTGACCAAATAATCAGATTAGATCATGCTGTGACCACCAACCAAAGTGGTGCAGCTACAGAATGAGGCAAGAGGAACTAGTTGACTATGTTTTCATTTTTGAATGGAAATAAAAGCAAGAAAAAGTAGTTAAGTAGAAACATTATGTATTTAACAAATGTTCTGTTTTGAGAATAAATTACATAGCAGATCATTCTGCAACTGATAACATTCATTAGATGCTTGTTTTGACTTCTGTGATCTCAATTAAGGTTAATGAACCCAGTAAAGATCCCTATTTACAAATTTAGCCATATTTTCTTTTTTTTTTAAAGGCAGTCTCATCAAATGAGATTTTTTTGTGAGCCAGCCTTTGTTCCCTCCAGTCTTCATTTGAGGTTGTAGTTATATTACATTTTCATCATCATTTTTGATTTATTTGTCCATACCTATCTCTTATTCATGGAATAACTCTTTGAGTATGAAAATTGATTTTTATAATTTATCCGTTGTGGTGATTCCTGGCTCAGGACTTACAATGCTAGATACTTGAAAGGTATTTTTTATTTGTAACACTTTTTATGAAGAAGACTTTATTGACTTCCTCCAGATCATATTTGGAAGAAGAGATGAATTTCAATCTTTCTTTGCTCGTATTAGTCAACAAGACTTATTGTCACTGAGCTGTGCTTGGTTGGACTCTTTTTATTTTCTTTCAAACAAAAGTGCTTTGTTTTTCTAGTATATTGTTTTTTCCTTTGTGACTTGGAGTGTGAGACAGCAGAGTTTTATTTTATTTTCATCAATGACTCAGTGTTTTGAATAAGTTGACATATCTTTGAAAAAACTTAATGCAGCTTATGTTTATAACAAAAGTGAGAAGAATGTACAGAGATTCCTTTATACTCCACACCCACACACATACAACCTCTACCATCATGAACATCATTCACCAAACTGATACATTTTTAAACAAGAAATCTACATAGACATAGCATAGTCACCCAAAATCCATGTGTTCTTAAGGCTCCATTTTTTTGTGGTATATATTCTGTGGGTTTGGACAAAAGTATACTGGCAGACAGGCATTGTTATAGTATCATACAGAGTATTTCACTGTCCCACAATCTGCTGTGTTCTACTGACCCATGCATGTCTCCTCACCATATCTAGCAATCACTGACCTTTTTAATTGACTGCATAGCTTTACATTTTCCAGAATGTAATACAATTGGAGTCATAATAGTAAATAATCTTTCCTCCCATATATTTAAATATTTTAACAGCTTACTTCTTTTTAGAGTTGAATAATAGCCATTGTCTGGGTGCACGCTGTTTATCCATTCACCTACTGAAGGCCATCTTGGTTGCTTTAAAGTCAGCAATTATGACTAAAGCGTCCCTAAATGCTATATGCCTCTGAAAGATTGAATTAAGCCATAAGCTTTCAACTCCTTTGTAGTAATGAAATTGCTGGATTTTATGCTATCGTATGATTAGTTTTGTTTTGTTTTGTTTTAAAGCCACTCAACTAGCATCAATGTAGCTGTACTATTTTGCATCCCGATTGTTCCATATCTTTCTCAGCATTTAGTATAGTCAGAGTTCTGGATTTTAACCATTCTAATAAGTGGATGGTGGCATCTCATTGTTTTAATTTGCATTCCCTATAAAATATGCTGTGAAACATCTCTTCATATACTTTATTGCCATCTGTTTATGTTCTTTTATAAGGTGTCTGTTTGAAACTCAATTTTAATTTTTTACCTATTTTTAAATAATGCTGTTTATTATAGTTGAATTTTAAGGGCTTTTTTTGGTATATTTTGGAAAACAGTCTTTTATCAGATGACTTTTGCAGAACAGATACTTTTAATCAATTATGTGTAATCTCGGATTCTAATGAGAAGCTTTTATGAATAGGGGAATAAAATCCCTACATATTTATGGGCAAACCTTAATGGGTGAATTTTATGTTCAACTATGTTGGAATGAGACAAATTCCTTTCTAAGTCACTAGGATAAGGTTTGTTCCACTGTCATTCATACCAGTCATAGATATCATATATATGAGGAGGTTTGTTTGTTTGCTTGAAGTTTCAACAATGTCTTTTCCTGTGCTGAGTAATCCTCTTGCAAGTCTGTGAAGCTAAATGTCTCTAATTCTCTAATTAGTGGAGAAAGTACAGGCTAGAATGTAAAACATCACTGTCCTTCTCTAATGAACAAGAAAGGAAAATGAGCAAACTGGCATTCATTTAGTAGCTACTGTGTGCCAAACACTGTTAAGCACCTTACATAACGCATTTCGATTTCTTCTCATCTAACTCAATCATTTCAATATTGTTTTGGTTTTATTGATGAGGAAATTAAGGCTAATGGATGTGGTCTTTTATATATATATATATTTAGTTTTTGTTTTGAGCAGCTGTAGCTGGTGTATTGAATTAAGGACATACAGATTATAAGCAGAGCACTAAGATTAATTTTTATCAGACAGACAGCATATAGACTATATGAACCTGAAATGTGCTAACGTTATTTCATATCCCCAAGCCATCTGCTCCATATTTATGCCTTATTGTCTGTATACACATAAAGGCATATCAACCTTCAACAATAACATACAGATTAGGACCTGCTGAATGTGGAGGCACAAGCCATTCGCATAGGGTGGCAGGCAACTCCTTCAGCTTCTGAGTCCCCAGTTTGCGAAAGTGAAATCCACAGGTTCATTTTGATTGAGGGGAAGTTTTATTGTAGCAGCACGAAGGAACCAGAATCACAAGATTTATTACTTACAGTTCCCAAAAGTGCATGGGGAAGAGTTGGAGTAGCAGGAGGTGGATAGCATGGTAGCAAACACCTAAGGTGGTTGGGAAGAAGTAACTAATTTTGTTGACTCAACTCTTAAGTGGTTATGTTAAGAGGTACCACAGGAAAAGCAAAGTGAGAACTTTTACTTTTTGAAGGTATCTTAAATTCTTAAATTCAGGTCCTATCTAAATGTCCATTATCTAGACATGAATAGGATGTCATACTATGATGTGACTGGGCAGCAATTCAACAAAAAAGAAAAAAAAAATTTTCCTCAAAGTGTGTTTACCCATCATAGTTTTATACCTTAAAAAATATACAAGGGAAATAATAAGGAACACAGTTTCCTCTAACTTCAGTCACTGGAATTCTGTATATTGTCTTTCTTCTAAGGTCTTTATTTATAGAAATAATGTTCTCCCACAACTCCAAACCATGGAATAAGCACTTTCAACATTTTTTTAATAAAAAAATATTTTTTATTTAGTTATGCATACAAGAACTAGGGTGCAGGCCAGAGGTGCAGGGGGTAAGAGGATTCACAAGAGATAGAGTGGGCAGCAGAACAGGCAGATCTACTGAAATAGACTGTAAGGGGAACAGCCAGTGAGACAGGAGTGGTCTGCTGTGCCATGTGGATTAGCTCCCTGTCCAGAGAGATTGAACTCAGACCACAGTGGTTGGCGATAGCATGATAGCACTGAGACTTTAATCCCTGTGCCACCAGGGAGGCCCAACAGTCATATATTAATGCTACTTGCAATTGCTATATATAAGAAAATGGAACCTCGCTATATATACTACTGTATATCTATTGTAATTAAAATGCATTTTGGAAATGAATACTATTTAATATAGTACTATCTCATTTTTAGCCATTATATATGGATGTTCTGATCACTTATTTACTGTGATCATAACTTATTTCCTAATGAAAAAATCAACTTTGTAAATGGTTTATGATAATATAACAAGATATGTATCCCTATAGTAGTTGACATTTTATTAACAAGATATGGGTCTATAATTCATCTTTAATAGCAGTAGCATCTAAAGTTGCCAAGTGAGGTTTCAAGGCCATGGGTCTGTTTTTATTCTTTAAATGTGTTTTATCTTTTCTTGTATGCCTTCAGTTCTTGGTAAATTTATAGGTCGAACTTTGCTTTGTCTTTTTTATTATCCTTTATTTACTAGAGGTCTTTTATTTCTTTTGGTAGATTTATAGTTTATTTATATGCTTTATAGAAGCCTTTTGTCACATCTCATAGTTTTAATGAGCTATAATTTTTCTTTTTTACCTTTGGCAATTAGTAAAATGCAAAACCTCTTCTGAGCTAATCCTATAGATTGGTTGTCATATGATTTTACATCCTTTGTTGTTAAGATGAAAGTTTTAGAAACAGTTTTTTTTTTTATAAATGAGAAAATTAATGTATTAATGCCAAGATTCTTCACCCTATCAGAAACAAAGTCAAGACCAGAACCAAACCCCATGGAAAAGCTCCTGTATCAGTTATCTCTGCCAGATATTAGTCTTCAGTAATATATTTTGTGTGTGTGTTTATGGATTTGAATTTATGTCTTTACTGCTTTAATGGGCCTTCATATTTTTGAGGGAATTGTGTTCCTCTTCCAGTAGAGGTGGCAAAGATTTGTTAATCTAGCCTTGCTTAACTTCACTGTGACCTTTTTTTAGGATGGGCAATTGGAGTTTGAGCTACTACCCATTGACACTAGTACCCTTTTTGTCCTTTTAGGAATATATTCTACCAGTTATTATATGTATTGTAGCCATTTAATGTATATACCTATTAAAATATTGTACCTGTAAACATATGTATTGTAGCCATCTAACAATGTGAAAATGTAGAAGTAATTTAGGACAACTAAATGTACTAAGAAATAAAAACTTTTATCTTTGTCATGAAAAACGAATGTTTTCGTATATATCCTTATAAGAATGTATAATGCATATTCATTAAGCAATATAATTACAAAATATAATTTTATATTAAAATTATGTTTGTGTTAATTCTCTCAAAATATTTAATATTTTAAGTAAAATACTGTATTACATGGAAGGATATTAGATGGATAAATATTTTACCAGGTTTAATATATAGTCATATTTTTAGTTCTTTTATCTTGAATAAAGATTATCCACTGTCTATATTATATATTTTGCTAAAACATCTAGTAAATTCCAATTTTAATGTTTATATCACAACAATTTTAAGGAAACTGCATACCACTCATGATGATTTTTCTAATTTTTTTAGTATTTTAAATATATTTTCTGTTTTTGGGCCTTCCTGGTGGCACAGTGGTTGAGTGCTGGGTTGCAAAGCTTCCCACAGCCTCTGAAGTGCAGGTTCAATCCCCGGCCACCGGGTGAGGGTCCCACATGGTGCACAGACCTCTCCTGCCACCCACTGCTCCCCTCAGCAGTGTACTTCGGTCCTTCTGCCTGCTCTGCTCTCCTCTCTGGCTCTGACTCTCACCCTCCTGTGCTTCTGACTGTACCCAGTGCTTGTATAAATAAATAAATAAATCTTTAAAAAAAAAAAGATTTGGCAGAGTTCCCTTTCAGCAGTACATGGCAGATTTGCTCTGGAGAATAAGATAGGTGGGTGACATAGGTAGGTTACATTTTAATAGAACAGGCTTATTATGAAAAGCAGAAAGAAAGAGGGATACCTGCATAGACATAGATGGGCAGATGGGGTGAGAGTTGCATTTTGCCAGTGCAGAAATTGTTCTGATAGCGTTCTTCTCTTGGGGAGGGGTTTGTTCCTTTTTTGGAATTGTTACCTATGGTTAAATCCATCATTTCTAGGATGTGACTAGTTTGGTTTTTAAGGACTGGTGATTCTCTCATGACCCTCAGTCTCCATAGACCCACCTCTGGGTCTGTGCCTAGAAATATTTTCTATAGCAGTCAGGGGCTGAAGTGATTTTTATTTCTATTACTGGTTTAAAGATTATGATAATCTTACCTTTGCTCCAGTTTCTGGTCTTTTGACACCTCCATCCTAAATTTCCAATACTGTCTCAATCAGTAGGTCTTCATTTTTGACAGATTGATAGGTTCATTCAAAATACTTTTACTTTTTAATCAGTGATATCTATGTCCTGACTTCTAGGTAAATTATGTTACAAAGTAGCCAATTAGATCTCTGTATGAGACACATTCCAAAATAAAATTTAATTTACTTTTCTTCTTATGAACTCTAAGTATGTATTTGGTTTGAATTTAATTCAATTAAAAACAAATATGTTATCATAGCTTTAGATTTTTAACAAAAACACATTTCCTTTGAATTGCTGAGATTATCATATATTTAGAATATATTTTACTTTCTGCTGTAAATTAAAAAAAAAGTCTACTTTATTGTCAGTGTTGAAATTCAAAATTGATAATTGACCTAGCCCCATCTGTTTGGGTTTTCTTCAGTGTTTTTTGCTGAATTTTCTCAATCACAAGTTGTTGGTGTTGAAATAAAGCATTAATTGTTCACCTTATTGTCCATAGGACATTAATTGTTCTAGTGAAACACATTTTTTACGTTTAAGAGACATCAGTGCAAAATTTATGAATGTTACTTTCTTGGCACCATCACTCATATTTTTAACAAAAACATTTTAAAATATCTTTAAAATTTAGTAGGAGTTACTAATTTGCTTTTTATTTGTGAAGTTAAATAAATGTGATCATTAAAAAAACAAACAAAAAACCCTCTATATTAATTGCACATAAATTGGTTTAAATATTCAAAAGGTGTTGTCATAACTGTTTCATCGATGCCTGAATTGGACTCAAGAGTCCTTGACGACCCTGTAAATATTTAATGGAATCTGTAATATGTGGTTCAGATCTCAGCGTGCTAACTTCCACCTTTGTGGAGAGAATTGACTCAAGTCAATAACATATAACTACAATTTGATATATTGGAGGAAATCCGTATTACAATGATCTAGGCATAAAATTTAATTGATAGTTAATGAAGGGTGGTTACAAACCACTAAGATGAGATTCAGGAGAACAGCACTAGAGTGGTAAAGTCCAGTGCTGAGGTCAGAACTTCCCTTGTGGGGGTAACCCCTCAGGGAGGGTAGTGCTGCTTCTTTAGACAGAGCCATTGAAGATGACTTATAGATCCCACAGGGATGAATACTAAATGCTTAGAGATTGGCTAATTTTAGTACCTGTATCTCTATTACTTCAGAGATATGTCACCAGAGTCACCTAGCTCTCTACATACCTAGGCTTTTTCTCTCTTCTTACATTGTGTGTCTGTTTATCAATGTCTATGTAAACAAGTAATCATCTTCATTTTAATTGTTAGTCTCGCTCCAATTTAATTACACTCCCTAATTAGTAAAAACATAATATTAACACATGTAACAGTATCCATCTCCTTTAATTTGAGAATTGAAAATTTAGAATCATGTGTGACAAGTGACTATAAAGTTCTCTTAGGTAAAATACAAGTCATGAGAGGGTTCATCATAATTTTGCCTTGTTGTTTTGTAAATCCTGGTGAGTTGAGATTTAGTAATTGAATGCTACATTCATACAGTGGGTCTCTGATGGAAAGAAAAATCAATAAACAATTTAGAGCGCTGAAACAATGAATTGCTAGCTCCGTCTCCTCACCCAGTAAGTATTCCATCATGACTGCCAGTTGACTACTTGTTCATGTCCATTTAGACCTTTTAGATCCAGTTAGCCATTTCAGCTGCTTCTAAACCCCCTTAGTGTCCTCTCTGTGCTAAACTTCTATTGCTTATCTGTGGTGACCTGCTATTAATGGTAGATTCCCAGGATTCTTTTCCCCTCGTGAAAGCAGCAAACGCATCCTTCAGTTTGCACACACTTTCTAAATGCCTGCCTTTTCGATACTTTTATTAGCAAAGTGTGTTTACTTAGAAAGTGGATTGAACTCCTTGAGATAAAGTAACTAGTAAAAAGCAGGTGGACTTTTCTCTTTTTCTTCCTATCCATTCTTGTACTTCCCTTTTTCAATCTTCATTTTCTTTCCATCATTTTTTATGTAACTTGTTTCCAGCTGAGAAGCCACTAGGGTGGCTTTTCCTCAAGCTGACGCAAGTTTTATTCAGTAATTAGACCATAGGGAATGCAGCAGAGGGAAACACTCACCTTTTTCTGCTCCGGGGACTGTCTATTATTTCTCCAATATACTTAAACTTCATAGCCCTTGAGAGTTAAATCTACAGACATCCATATATCCCTTATGTAAATGAATGTTTATTCATAATTTCATACGTTTGAAATTTTATATTGCCAACTGATGGTAACTCAAATCAATATCTGACAGTGTGGGAATTTTATTCACATAGGTATTGCTCCCTCTGGAGACTCAATTCTTTAAAATGTATTGTAGAAGTTCCCATTTAACACCAGGAATCAAGAGCATCATAGCCTGTTTAATTTTGTGGCTAACAGACAAGCTAAACAATTTCTTATATTTGTTCTTAAAATTTTGAAAATGTTTCCTTCTTTAGGGAAAGAACAAATGACATTAAAACCCAATTGTATAAATGTATATGTATTGCACTGGAAACAGCAGAATATTTCAGACTATTAGGAAACAAAGGGTGGATTTGAAAGAAAAGTTATTTCTTCAGACATCTGAGACTTAGGTTTTTATTTTTATCTCTTTGGGAACAACGATAAACAAGTGTAGTGTGCTTAACTGCTTTCATTTGCCATCATATCACATTATATACCACGGTACAGCAGAGGAAAAGTGTTTGCTGACGGATTCTGGAAATTTACCAGCATCCAAGCAGAGCTCCTATTATGTGCACATAAACACAAAATCAGTACTTCCTTTGTCATTTTCCTACTGTAGTCTTCTGTAACTTCCCTGGTATTTTCTGTCTTACAAGGTGCCTTCACCAGCTGTTCAATTTCCAAAGCTTGCTCTTAGTTCCTCCCTTCTTTTAATGCCTGACATTCCAACCAAGCCTTGAAATATTATGCTACACGTATTTCTAGAATCCACTTATTTTCTATATCTATATTATGAGATCCCTATATCAGTAGGACTGTACTCTACAGATGGACATTAACCTGCATCAAAAATAAGACCATATTACTTAACTAGCTTATAACACATTCCAGATTCATCAACCAAATAGATTAAGTCTGAATTTTAAGTTACTTGTTGGTAACCTTTACATATATCACAATTCTTAAAGCTTTGGTTTTGTCACTCTTAGATGTAGAATCTCTATTTTGGTCATTTAAAAATTATACAATATAAAGTTAATGAAGTACTTGCATAGTGCTGAGGATAGAGGGAGTGACCAGTACATGTAACCTACATCATTCAGTAACATACAAAACCTCTGTATTTGCGCCTCTGCTCACTTCTCTAACTTCTCTTGGCAGCCAGTTCTTACACCCCAGGAAATCAAATGGCTCTGCATCACTACATTACCATGATGTTTCAGTTCCCTTTCTCTTTTTATCTGCCAGAAACACCCTCTTTGTTCTCACATTTTTTTTAAAGATTTATTTATTTATCTATACTAGCACTGGGCACAGTCAGAAGTGCGAGAGGGTGAGAGAATTCACCAGAACCAGAGCAGGGAGCAGAACAGGCAGACTGATGAAGCACACTGCTGAGGGGATCAGCGGGTAGCAGGAGAGGCCTGCGCGCCATGTGGGACCCTCACCTGGCAGTCAGGGATTGAACCAGTGCTGCGGAGTCTTCGGGCCGCCCTGCAACCCAGCTCTCAACTGCTGAGCCACCAGGGGAGGCCCTGTTCTCACATTTATTTTATCAAGCTTACTGGCACTCATTCTTAAGTCTCAATTCCAGTGTTATTTCTCTCAAGAAATCTACCCTGATATCCCCTATTCTGTCCAGTTTTGGGGTCTATATTGGTTTTCTAGGGCTATTTTGACAAAGTACTACTAGCTAGATGGTTCAAAACAACATAATGTATTCTCTCACTGTTCTGGAAGGCAGAGAGTAAAGATGTCAGTTATATTCCCTCAGAATCTAGGCAGAACCATTCCTTGCCTCTTGTATCTCAGGATGTTTGCCAGTGGTGCTTAGTACTCCTTGGTTTGCACGTGCATCACTGTAATGCCTACATTTGTCATTGTATGAACTTCTCCTGTTGTGCCTTTTATCTGTATCTAAATTTCCCTCTTCTTGGAAGGACACACATAATATCATATGAAGAGCCCATTCAATTCCAGTTTGACCTTATCTTACCTAATTTCAACTGCAACAATAGGGTTTCTAAATTAAGTCACATTTCTGAGGGGGTTGATGCTTACCTTTTTGAGAACAGTGACTCTTATGCTTTCATATCACCTGTGAATACATTCACTCATCACTAGGCTTAACTCATCATATGTTAATAACCTGTGCATGTGTCTGTCCCCTCTAAAATATTTCAAATGCCTTAGTACATGTAGCATGTCTAATCTGTTTTTTATCTTATTAGCCCCAGACACATGGTATCCTTTAATAATGTCAATTAAGTGAACTACTGATTGTTTGCTTTTTAAAAAAACAGGTTTTTTGATGCAAAATATTATAAGGATCGATAATGTTACAACCAACCAACAAGCTTTTTATTTTTCATTGCAACAAAGAGAATGGAAATAAAAATATCTTGAATTGGGGATAAGAGAATTTAGTTCTTAAAGTTCCTCATTTTTAGTGCAGGCTTATGAGAAATTATTTAATTTCTTCATATTATCTATAAAATGTAAACAAAAGAAGTTATAACTTATAGATATATTTTCAGGTATTTATATTTTCTACTTTCTGTTTACAACACCAGAAATTTAATTTAATCAGAAAATGCAGGCTAATAATGAAGAGCCTGAATGTCATGGTTATTTTTTGTTCTTTCATGTTTGAAAATGAAGAGTGATCACAATCTAGTGAGGTTTATGAGCTAAGCTCAATGGTGAAGCTGGCTAGAAAAGGATACCAGAGATAAGGGAGAGCACACGCAGGATACAAGGCTGACTGTATGCAAGAAGGGAAGGAGGAGGAAGAGACTCAGTTGGCGTTGTTGATTGAATTCATTGAACTCCTTTTGGAATACCAGATTCCTACTATATATTCTGGAATCTAGAATTTCACACTAGTAGAATGATACTATTGATAAATGCAGTTGGTTTTACTTATTTCTCTCACTATATATGTGCTTCAATTACACCACTGTTGATGTCATTTTACCTTGGAAATATAGAATATTTTCATTTATCTCACTGTTCCCCACTATGTATTAGCTTTGACGTAGGGAGGTGAAACCCAGTTACAGCTGTTGTATACATGAATAGAGTAAAGCTCAGGATAAAATGATTTGCTTGCATAGTTGTTGTTTTGAAAATCATTTTGATTCATAATCCTTTTATGTAGAGCATATATGTAATTTTAATTTTACTTTCTCTAACTATACATTCATATATCTCATTCCCTTAACTACTAAAAATCATCAGCTGTTTCTTAATCATTTTCTATCTCCAGAGATATCTCCCACAAAACCAAAAATATTGCTTGTGGTTGGAGATGGATATGATTTTAAAGGCAGCAACTAAGTAAATGGTAATTTTATCTCTACAAACCAAGAATATTTTAATTTAACTATTCATGAATCAAATCTAATGGCACAGTGATACAAAGATCACCATATTGATAATTTTAATTGATAGCAATTGTTTTTGAGAGAAGAAAAGTGAAATATGCATTGCTAAATAGCCTTTTCTTTTTTTTTAAGATTTATTTATTTATACAAGCACTGGGTACAGTCAGAAGCGCGGGAGGGTGAGAGATTTCAGAGCGGGGAACAGAACAAGGAAGTACACTGCTGAGGGGAGCAGCGGGCAGCAGGAGAGGTCTGCGCTTCATGTGGTCCTCGCCCAGTGGCCGGGGATCGAACCGGCGCTGCAGAGGCTGCGGGCAGCTTCGCAACCCAGCGGTCAACCACTGCGCCACCAGAGAGGCCCTAAATAGCCTTTTCTTGTTGAGTAACATTTCTAAATTGAAACTGTTGATCAAAAATGAAAATGGAGATGTACTGTAAAATGCTAATCTTGGCTGCTTGTAAAGTTGTTTTCTTTTACTTGGATTTCCAAATTACTTAAAAGGGAACAGATTTTAAAGAACAGATTTTATTCTATTTTTATTTTTAATAATTTTCTTCATGCTATTTTTAATAATTATATATCTTTGATTTAGTAAACCAACATTTAATGAGTAACTACATTTTCCCAGGCTTCATATTGTGTTGTCCTGCATATTATTGCATTTGAGGTTCAAATTAATCAGATAATGATGAATGAGTAGAAATTGAGGCCCTGAGATTTTATGTCTTATTGTCCTCACAGTAGTGTGGGTGCACATTTAGGCATAGGTTATGAAGCATTTGCCCCATATATTTCATTGTGTTGAGTTGCATATTACAGTCCCACTTGAAATTTCTCTCAGATAGCAAATAAGAACAGTAACATTGAAGAAGACAAATATAAATCTCTCTGAAGATATTGTTCTTATTAGACAATATCAAAAGTTGTCACCAATCATTTTGGTATGAAAAACTTGAATTTTTATCATCTTAAGGCCCTTATAAAATTGTGGCAGTGGTTATCCAGGTGTGTATTTTAGGTACCAGGTTTCTGGGTGGAAGACCAGTTAGAATCCCATTGTTCTAGACTCCCTAGGTAACCTGCACTTGTATTTTACCTCTAAAAAGACACTATTTTTCTTATAAATACCAAAAACAAATGTAGTGTCTAAGAGGTATAGAGATGTGTAATTAAATATAAAAGGAAACTTGGAGGAATTTTTCAGTAAAACAACTCGTATGAAAATTTCATTGTATAGTTATTGTTTAAAATTTAAAGACCTGAAAGCTTTGTAGAATGTGAAGTAGTTGTGTTCTTGAAGGAGTTATCCTCTCTAAATTTTATTTTTCATATAGTTCCTTTTTTTGTTATACTAAATGTAACATTGTATTATAACCCTATATATGATTCATAGATATAGATAGCTTCACACACTTTCTGTTGTATGTTACCACACAATACCCACCACCAAGGCATCCAGTAGTCCTCTACTATATTCCCCACATTCTTGCCATCTGTGTGTGTGTGTGTGTGTGTGTGGTGTTTATGGCACCATAACCAATATCTCTCTTCCCTGGGTTTTCTGAGCCAGCTTTCTGCATTCCTGTGAAGTGGTGATGTACTTTACAAGATCAGCACCAAACCTTATGTTTGGGGAACGTGAAAATGTAGTCCAGCATAATGTTCTTATTCTTTTCATTGGGGATGCAGACCCCTGATTGCACCATAGATTCTCTTATTTATCTCTCCTCCACCAAAGGCATGTGCCTCCAAACCATTCAGCTCCTACCTTTCCAAGATTGCCAAACAAATGGCAGAAACAGTTTGTACCTGGTTTGTATTGCAGTTTCCTATCCTAGCCCACAACCTTTAACTGTTTGTTTCCACTTACTTCTTGCTTAATGAAGTATTTATGTCTTTATTGTCCCTTCCACTGTGGTCTCTGCTGTTCTCCAGTGATCAAGAGGTGTTCTGGTTTTGCCCCAAGTCGCTGGACCATTTAGATACAATGTCAGTCTGGGTTACAGTTCATAATATTCTCTTCTGAGTGAAGTAACATCCTTTGATGTTATTTTGGTCTGGTCTTGTCTTTAAATATTTAATATGCTTTCAAACATCATGAGGTAATAAATATTCTCTTCATTTTTAAAAGGATAAATTGTATTGAGAACTGAAAAATCAAATTATCATACATCTCAGTGATAGTCACTGTTGCTACAAATCCTTCCTAGATATTCTCAAAAGCGATGACTTTGCTAAATCTCTGAATTTTCCAACCCATCTTCCAATTTTTATTTTTTATTTCCTGCTTTTGGCACCCTAAAGCTTTCTTCTACAAATAGAAATAGCATCACATTCTTGTATTTATTGCCACCTGGTGATACCATAAATCAAAGCAGGTAGGATGCATCTGTGCTTGAGTTGTGTTTTAATTATGACTGGATTTACTAAACAGGGCCAGCCTAATAAGCCCTGATTCCAAACGTGAGAGATGAGACTTCTAATAGTAAAGGGACCCATGAAAGTTATTTCTCTCCAGCCACTGGCATGTATAGGTTTTCTTTTCATGTTTTGTGTATGTGTGTGTGTGTGCTGCGCCATGCCTACTACATTATACTTAAAACAACATGAAGACAACTGAAAGTGTTTTTTATAATAAAAAAAATTGTCACACTTAAGAAATCTATGTGTGAGAACAAATTTTCATATCTCTCTGCTGTGTATTCCTGCTTTAGAAGTTTCTTTGCACACACATGCACAAGCCTCTTGCATGCATGTGCATGCACATGCATACACACATACAGCGCTATTAATTTGCTTTCATTTCACATTTTATTAAAGGCAAATTTGAGGGAGGCAGAGGCATTTCCACTAGCTTCTCTAATGTTCCTTTTAAAGATTTTCATTTAAAAGGACTTCAGTGTCCAACATTAGTTAAATTCCCTGTCTTTCCAAGTCCTTTCATCAATGTTTGATTTTCTTTCTTTTTGTTTTCTCATGTATTGATAATTTGATTTGGATATAACAATTACTGACAAGTGACAAGAGTTATCTAAATACCTTAGTATGACGTCCTCATCTTAGCCCTGTCATGCAGATAGAACGTTGCTGTAGCTCAGGGAAGGAAAAAAAAAGACCTTTTATGTCTTTAAAAATAATAATATCTGAAATCTGTCTTTGACCAAAAAAAAAAATAACATAAGTAGTTCTGGAATATAAATTTATGTACTGGTATCATAATCATCTAGCCTGTGAAGTGGACTTTGTCTAGACCTAAGAAAAATAACATGTATATAAAACACATATTCCTATAAAATATTCTTTTTATTTAAAGAGAAACATGATACCTCTTTTTGCTGTATTTTAAGGTAATAAATGTAGACATATACTTAGATATATATGGTTAACCACACCCACATGTAACAGTGTTACTTGTAAGATGCTGCCACAAATAGATGTTGATTAAAAGAGGAAATTTCAGTTTTTTAAAAAAATTTATAATACTATGTAGCATTTTGTTAGCATCCGACAACTCTATGATTATAGCATAAAAATTGCTGGTACATAGACTAGTATTTAAATGCTTTTCTAGGCGGTGTTTGTGAACATGTTAATTTTAAAGAATAGTCCATTTATTTTGGACACATGCTTTTATGAATTGTATTCATGTGTCTGTCATAGTTAATCATTTTAGTTTTGAAATTATCTCCATAACATTCTAAGAATATTGACTAATGATTATGTTAATTTGTTCTATCACATATTACCCAGATATGTGCAATGTTTGGAAATTGGGCTTACTGCAAGATTAACATATTTTCAAACATATTTCTTTATTTCCAGGATACTATTAAGTCAATTTGAACAATTTCCAAGAATTATCTCTTAAGGTTAATGAATTCATTAATTTATATTTTAGTAAGAGAATCTGAGAAGATTACTATTTTTAATTGACACTGGAAAATTTTAAAGCATAGACAAATATCTTTATAGTGCAGTAGAGAATTACTATTTTAAGTTGCATTTTGCCAAAATAAAATTATTTATTTCAGTCTGTAATCATTTCTCATTTGTTTATAGAAAGGAATAATTAAAAAGGGAAACATTCTATTTAATATCAGTCAATGGGATTTCATTAAGTACTTTCTTATTGTTTGATATTTTACATTTTATGAGGTTTTATGGAAGTCCAAAATTGAAAGTGCATCCTGATTTTCGTAAAATGTTTTAAGTTAAATTTAAATAGGTGAAATAAATCCAACTCAATCTCTATAGCAATTAAGTTTTATACTCTGAGAGTTGCATTATGATCACTCAAAGCCTATACGACCTATACATAAAATAATGTCTTTTAACCAAATTATGCTCTGACATTTATTTGTACTGGAGGTTCATATATACATATATATATATATTTCTCTCTCTCTCTCTCTCTCTCTATATATATATATATATATATATGTATAGAGAAAGAGAGAAAGAGCTCACATGCACGAGGGTGGCCTATGCATCTTTCTAATAACTCCTCAGCATGGTCCACTGCAGTGACATTCATCTTATTATGTATTTTAACTTCAAGGTGACCACCCCAGAAGACACAATTTTTTTTTTCAATGTCTTCTTTCTTAAGTAATAGTGGTTGGCTGAGGAATGGTCTCTCAATGACATCAGCATTCTAGTCCTCATTACATGACTATATGATTTTATATGACTAAACATCCTTACATATGTGATGAAGTTAAGGCTTTAAAATAAGCAGATTATCCTGAATAAACTGGTCTTAAGTGTAATCACAAGGATCTTTATAAGAAGGAGGCAAGATGGCTAAATGGGAAAAAAAGGTGTTATCACAGGGGGAGAAAAGGTGATGTGTGTGGACATTACAAGCCAACAAATGACATAGAAAATGGGGTAAAACAAGGACTGAGCCTCCCAGAGCCTCCATTTGAAACTAATCCTGCTTCTGAATTACAAAGCTATTAGAGTATAGTTTTGAGTTGTTTATAGACTTGTGTGGGAAGTTTGTGGTTATTTGTTCCAGAAGCAGCAAGAAAAATAATACAATAATCTAGTTTCTAGACTCCTCACTCATCACATATTTTCTTTTCCTTGTGTCAAATTATATTTCTCTATTGCAAAGGGATGTGAAGTTAAATATAAAAGATTATAGAAATGCATAGAATGCATGTGCACCGTCATACTATTTTCTGGAAACCCTTACAAATGCTTTCACTTTAAGATTTAGAAAAACATTTCTCAAAAATGAATATACCAAATTAAAATCTTACCGCTTTTGGGCCTCCCTGGTGACACAAGGGGTTAAGACACAACCTATGAAGCTATCTGCAACTGCTGCAGCATGAGTTTGATCCCCGTTCAGGGAGCTACCCATATGGCACAGCAGACCTCTCCTGACTCGCCTGCTGCTTCCACAGCAGTACATTTCAGTCGATCTGCCTGTTCTGTTCCCTGCTCTGTCTCGAGTGAATCTTCTCACTCCCAAAACCTCTGTCCTATAACCCAATTCTTGTATGCATAAATAAATCTTTAAAAAAATAAAATCTTACCACTTTTGTTATTTACTTTAAATTGTCGCTTAAATTGTAAGTGGACACGTCCTATCTGAATGTAAGAAATGGGAGAATTTCTTACATATCTACAAATGGTAGAATATATATATATATATATACACACACACACATATATATAATCATGATGATTGATTGCTTTTCTCTGAACACTTAGTTCTCTTACCACTTGAGATCTAATGGCATCCTTTACAACTTATTAGTCATAATCTACCATGAGATAGTTGCCTTATCCCTCCCAGACTTCTAAGTGCAAAATGATGCCATGTCTGTAGGCTTCAGAGTCACAGACAGTGGAAAATAAGGAAAGTACTGTCTTGAGGAATCAATGAGATTTGTTCTGTTGATTGGTACTGAGCAAATTACTGTTGATATTCACACATTAATATTATTGTTCTTGTATCGCCACATTCCTTTCTGAGAATTAAGAAAACCTAGATACACTCATTACCTAAGCTATATTCAGTTTTTAAACATTAATGTATTATGATGGTGGTGCTTTATTTTTTGTATTAACAAATATATTTTAAACATTTTGCTCTTAGAGGACTATGCACTATTCTTAAATGATTACACACTGATTAGTCATATGTTAGATGCAGTGAGCTACTTAGGTATGCTAGGGGAATGTGTGTTTCTTCATCACATGCTTTTGTATAAATTCTGTTTGGTAAGTGCTAATGTGAATTCCTATGACTAATTTTGCTAACAAAAGACCTTCACGGAGAACCTTTTTTTTTTATTCTTTTACACTTGCATATCTTGACATTCCTTTGATTTTCAGTAGAATTGTATACATTTATATAGCTGTAATCTCATTTGAGTTTGTTTTTTTTTAAACATTCTTAGCAGTAATTTGTTTGTACCTTGATCTTAAGTGTGATAAGAATATATGATTAAATGGCTTATGAAATGAAAAGCCCTATGGATTACACTTGCAGTACATAAATATAACAATGTCTTTCTTAAATTATTTTAATAGTACCATGTGAGGTTACTCTAGCTGTGGAGCCCACAAATATAATCCTTATATGCCTATCATGTGAGTCTTTTAAAATATAAAGTTATGTTATATTTAAGATTCATCTGTATATGCTTCATTTATAAATATGTTGTAACCAGATGTGGGATGACAGAATACTAATTATTTCATCCAGCAATGGGAATTAAAACAAATTACCTTATTGAATTTTGCAGAAGAGTCAGAAGCTGATGGATTTATATATAATAAGCATTTAGCTGAATAGCTGATATGCACATAAACTTAGCAGTGTCAACTTTACTATATGTGGCAGTATGCTGTGGCATCTAGAGGGAACTTTTTGTCCAGAGGTAACTTTTCATTATCACTCTTAATCTGTTCTTATCCTGCTATGAACCATACTGGAATGAATAAGTTAGCAGTAAATTATTCTGCATCCTTCTACTAATTTGGTGATGTATATCTTTCCTGGCAGTCATCATGAGACATCTTTTTTAACACCATTTCTTTAAAGTTGTTAATAACCAATAGCATTCAACATACAAAATTACATGTATTGGGCCTCCCCGGTGGCGCAGCGGTTGAGCACTGGGTTGCGAAGCTGTCCACGGTCTCTGTGGTGCTGGTTCGATCCCCAGCTGCTCCCTGGCCACCGGAGGAGGGTCCCACATGGCGCGCAGACCTCTCCTGCCGCCCACTGCTCCCCTCAGCAGTGTACTTCGGTCCTTCTGCCTGCTCTGCTCCCCGCTCTGGCTCTGGTGAATTCTCTCACCCTCCCCGCGCTTCTGACTGTACCCAGTGCATGTATAAACAAAAAAAACAAACAAATAAATAAATAAAACATGCCTCTATAAAAAAAAAAATTACATGTATTAAATAAAATGGATTGGTTGAAGGCACCTATATTAAGTTAGAGCTTTATATATGGGTTGAATGAAAATGTTTTTTTTTTTTTCTTTTGGAAAAGTCTATATATAAATAAGCATCGCTTTATCCTATTATTCCTTCTACCTTATGATCAGAGATTGATCTTTCTGTTGGTGTATGCCAATGTGGAATGAGAAGGCCTAGTTATGTAATGTAATTCATATTCTGAACCTCTATGAAATGCTTGAGCCACACCATGACTGAATGATATCCTGGGCCACTTAGATATTTCACAGCTCGTCTTTACCTCATCAGATCATCTTAGTACTGCTGAGAACCTATCAGGGTGAATTAAATCAGCCTCCCAGAGTGGACCATGAAATGACTGACTCACACTCTCACAAAAAAGCAGTATCTTGGTTTTCAGCAGTATCTTGGTTTTCACTGTTCTGGAGTCCAGTGTCTCTCATTTGATTACCAAGAGTCTTAAAAGTCATTTAATGTTGGGCCTCCCCTGGTGGCACAGTGGTTGAGAGCTGGGTTGTGAAGCTGCCCACAGCCTCTGCAGCGCCGGTTCGATCCCGGGCCGCAGGCAAGGGTCCCACATGGCGCAGCAGACCTCTCCTGCTGTGCCCTGCTGCTCCCCTCAGCAGTGTATTTCAGTCTGCCTGTTCTGTTCCCCGCTCTGGCTCTGGTGAATTCTCACCCTCCCGCGCTTCTGACTGTACCCAGTGCTTATATAAATAAATAAACAAATCTTAAAAAAAAAAGGATAAAATATTAAAAAAAAAAAAGTAATTTATCGTCTCCTCACCTATTCGTTCCTCAGTGCAATTGGGAGTAGTAATGCCCATCCCATAAGAGAAATGACAAATAAGATGAATGTGAACATGACACTTCTATTTAAAGGGTTACACAGATTCATAGGACTTCGTTATTATAAAACTTGAATTTATCATGTATGTTTATTGATAAAAAACAAGATTATATATGAGTTTATTTTTAAGGTGTGATGTGAAAATTGTGATTAAATGCAAAAATCTATGTCTTTTAGATTGAGAAAACTTCTTCAATTGGATATTTGTTATAGAGAAGTACTGCTCTTTTTTAAAAGTCTTCAGTAATCTACAGTGGTAGGCTACCTATTTGCAGTGCGTGTGTGAGGATAGACTTGTTTACATTAAGGTTATTATGTAGCTGTCTGATAATCAGCTTCAAAAATGAAATCTACGCAAGAGAACTTTGGAATATCTTGACCCTCAGGACTAACTGTTATGTTAAATTACCTGATGCATGTGGAATATTGGTTGTTATAAATCTTTTACTGATAGTATAGTGTTTTCTTTAGTTTCAGACATTCACTTAATGAATCAAGTTTAATTTAGGGAATTAATAAAATACTCATTAAGTCTGGCAAATGGTAGCCTCAAATAAACACAAAGCATTTCATTCTAAATCAAAATCAGTTCTGCTCTAAATGTTCCTCATCCAATCAGTATCCTGACAAGAACTCATGTGTAGGTTCTTTCAGAAAATGAAGCATCTTGTTAAGAAAGTAAGAGAAAAAAAATCTAGCCACACACTATTGTATTATATATAAGCAAGAACATAAAACAGGATTGTCTCATTCCATATACTGACTGCTAGTATATACTTACTGTCAATATATTTTGCGTGGAATGGTTCACTTAGTGATAAATTATTGAATGCAGAATGATTCTGGGTAAAATTTATTATAGTGAAGCCACTCTGAACTTGGGTTTTCTTTGTCAGACTAAGACTAAATATAATTATGTGTGTATTTACCCATTATTAAATCAGTTTGAATCTGTTTAGCCCGATTGCCACAAAAGATGCCTAGTTTGTGCTTCTACTTCAGTAGTGGCATTTGATTATTCTCTTTGGAGATGTAAAGTTATTTAAAGGATATTGGCATTTGGAAGCAGCAGTCTGTGTGAAGTTACTGTCATTATTTGATTGAACACAAGGAACATGAGAATCAATTCTTAAAACTGGTTTTATTTATAGATTATTAATATTTATGATATTAATTTATGTAAAGTGAATCATAAAATAAATGTTAATATTTAAATATAACTTCCTAATTTTGCTTTTAGATTTCACTGAAAACCTAAAATCCTATTTTTGCTGGTCATAAAATGAATAATAATTGGTGAATTTATTTTCCAAATGTCTAATAAAACTTTTTGGCTTTTTTTTAGTATAACCAAACTTAGTAGTTCTTATCAAATGATCCTTCCTAACTATCTTCATATTGGCAATATTCTGTAGGCCAGTTAGTGTTGCTTAAGCAGTATTTAACTTCCAACTCAAAATCACGCTGTGTCAGTCTATTACTAAATTAATTAAAATGAGTAAACTGAATGTATTGATATTAATATTTTTAAGGATATAGTAAAGATATTTTCTTAATAAGTCTAAAACCCTAAAATGACCAAAACTTTATTTAAGTCTGTGTAACAGGATCTGAAATAAAAGTAGCATTGGTATTATTAATAATATAACTTTGCATAAACTTACTTTTTCTTATCTGTTCTTTGATCCCAGGTGCAATAACAGAACCCAGTGTGCAGTGGTGGCAGGTCCTGATGTTTTTCCAGACCCATGTCCGGGAACCTATAAATACCTTGAAGTTCAGTATGAATGTGTCCCTTACAGTATGTATATTTCCTCACTTTTATTGTGAAAAAGAAATGATATTAAGCATTATTTTGCATGCATTGACAAAATATTCCCTATGAAAGCATAAAAAATAATCACGTAAATTCTTAAAGTAGGTTAATTTTAATTGTTCAGGTTTATAAAACTTCCCTACCATCGGAAGAATTAAATAATTAAGAATTGCCTGCAAAATCTTGCAGCTGTTAAGTATGACTATATATTTCTGCCCATCACTGTCTATTCTGAAACTGCATTCAATGCAAGAATAGAATGTTGAAAAAGGGTGGACTGTTATGCCATATTGCATGCCTTTAAGTCCAAGCAAATGGAAGTGAATAATATATGTGTACATATGTATATAAATAGTAGTATAGAAAATGAAAAATAGTTGAACTTGACAGAAACAATTTCATCTAAGCTTTCTGTTCTGTCAAAATTCTGAGAATCAGAAATATATTCCTCCAGAGAGAGCAAACTGAAAAGACAGTACAAGTATTAACGTGATCTCCTCAGAATGTATTTTGTAGTCTCAAGAAGTGCATCTTTGCAATGTTCATATATAACAGATGCCAACAACAAATTTTTCAAGAATAATGAAGAACCAAGCAATCAAAAATAGAATATGTTCTGATTTTTATACCAAGGGAACAGTCATCTCAAATAAAAATGGCTAGTTAATTATTCATTGCATTCCATGGTGAAAATCACTCCAGAGATCCTGTGTTCTCATATTAGATATTCAGCTAATCCCACAGGTAAAAACACCTGGGAACATCAACAAATCCCAGGTTCTAGCTTCTTTTGACATCTCAGAAGAAGCAAAATGTCTAGGGATGAGAAAGTTTACTGTACCACAAGATCTCAGTGTGCCTCAATTCTATTTAAAAAGCAGCACATTACTCCTGAATTCTAAGTGGATGCTTTTCATTAATAGCAATTTGGACAGCAAGAAATGAATTAAAATTTTAAGTAATAATGAAATCAATCAAGAGAAAATTTTATTTGGCCTTATTTATAGAGTGAGTAATTATAAAAGTTTATCTCATGAACTTTATATGTTGATTTTTTTATGAAACAGCATAAATATAAAGGTTTTCTTTTGAAATTTTGATTGAATTTATGCTTCTTACAATATATCTCTAAGGACCATATTATGAAAATATAAGATCATTACTGAGCATTTATTGTTCATTAGTAACATTTTAAAGAAATAGCATTTGTAGTCCGATTTGGAACTCTGACAATTTTACTTGCCTTACAAAAAATATCTTTCTAAAATATGTAGAATAAATGTGTTTCCTTTGCTTTTTATAAAAATAGTCAAATAAGGTGTACCTCATTTTTAAAGACAGTTTTAGGAATATTCCAATCATATTTTTAAATATGAAAGTTGAATTAGAAATGTCAAATTATTTTTTCATAATTTTTAAAAATTAAAGAATTTCACAGCTGTCGTTTCAATTTCCTGTATTTCTTCAGAACTTTGAGGTTAGCTACTCTGAAATCCTCTGCCAAAATCACTCTAAAATAACATCTACTTAAATCACTTCAATATGAATAAGAACTTGCTCATACACTTTCGCATAAAAAGATTTTTATGGTTTACCACAGATATCCTTTCACTCATATATTTTCAAAGATGATCAATTCTTTTTTCCTAAATAGCTTATCTTAACAGGTTTTTGACAATCCTGAAAGGTTACTGATTGTCTTATTAGTATGTCCATACTATAGTAGAATGTTAATCCGATTATTTTGTTAAGATTTTTTAAATTATTTTTTTAAGATTTATTTTTTTTTAATTTCACAGTAGCTGGGGTATAGGCCAGAGATGTGGAAGGGTGAGAGATTTCACCAGAGACAGAGTGGGGAGCAGAACAGTCAGACAGACGGAAAGCACTGCTGAGGGGAGCAGCAGGTGAGACAGGAGAGGTCTGCTGCACCATGTGGGAATCTCCCTGTCTGGTGGGGAATGGAACCTGCACTGCAGAGGCTGTGGACAGCTTCACAGCACTGGGCTCAACTGCCTGCGCCACCTGGGAGGCCCAAATAAGATTTTTAAACTCAGGTGTAACCACTTGCTTATTACTAGCTTAACTTATATGGGGTAACATGATTATGATTGTTTAATTATCTTAAGAATGATTCAGTTAAAAATGCAATGCATACCTGGGAATTACCTAGTAAATATAACTTGATTTTAAAAGAAATTAATTCAAAATTACACATCATTTATATATAAACCATTAAATAAAATGTAGTGACTTATTTCAAAGGTAGGTTGGTTTAGTAGAAAACAATAAGATCAGAAAGCCTGGGTTTCATACCATATTGTCTGGTTACTTAACAAATAGGCTGGGTCTTTTTAGCTCAGGTAAGCAATTAAAATATCCAGGATTGCAATTTATATATTTTCTCTAATCTGTGGAAGCCTGTGATTTAGATCAATGTGAATATCTTTCACTAGCATAAAATAGATTTTGTCCAAAGTAGAAAAATCTTTTTTAAAATAGCTATTATTTATTGACGATGCCATTTACCACATGTGTTAAATATTTATATACATTGTTTTATTTAATTCTCACAGTATCCTCCGTGTTAGGTTTGAGAATCATCATTTTACTAAAGAAGAAATGGAAACTCCATAGGATAAGTAAATGTGTCATGTTAAATGTAGGATAGTACGAGAATGGCAGAAACAAGATTTGAATCTTTCTCTAGTACTTGTGTTTAAGGCCCCAGCAGTAGCACTCCTCATAGTTTTTTTTTTTTCCCCCTTTGTGTTTTCATGAGTTACTCAATTATTTCAATATTTAATTTTTTTAACATTGATCAATATTCTATTGGGACATGGTGAAAGCAATTATATCAAGGGCTCAGATCATTTTTCTTAGTTCATTCACTCTTTTCTGAGCTTTATTTTCCCTTCATATTGCAGCTGAATCACTATGAACTTTCATTTTCCTAAACACCTTCTAAAATTTCATGAATTAAACTAGCTCCTGCCACAAAAATACTGCCCTTAATTTAGAAAGAGGCTCTTAGCTAAGAAGGAGAAAACATTGGTTAAATTAACCTATATTGAAAAAGACAATCCGCGTGCTTAATACACTTGTTTAAAAACCCTTATTGTATTACTAGAAGGAAAACTTCAGATTTAGGATATAGTAATATTTGAAGATTTTCTAATTGAACAAGTAATATAATGTATTCTATTTGTTATGCAATTCAGTAATAACAATTTCCATTTTTAATTTAAGATGACATAGTTCCATGTATTTAGTATTATAATTAGTATTTATGAATGTTTTCTTAATATTAGTATGTGTAAATTATTATTTTTGATATCTTCTTTTGTTGACCTTAAGTTGATATTTTATGGAAAATATATATAAAAGGAAAAGATAATATATAAAGCCAAAAACTATGTGCGAAAACATTAATATCAATGAAGCATATTAGAGGAAATTCAGACAAAAATTCAACATTTAAGAACCTTAACTTGAACTGAAAAAATGACATGCCCTTTTTATAAAAGATGCCAAAAATAAACAAAAACTAGTAGTTGTAAGCAATATAATGAGGCCACTGTCTTTGACTGTCTTGTCCCCAGTTTTTTCAAATCACCAATTTTTTTTAACTTTTTTTTTTTTTTTTAAGTTTTCCTGTCTGTATTTTCTTGTTTGGGTTCACAGATACCTTGCTTGTGACCGAATTTTGTACAGATGAATCAATACTTTCCTGTTCCTGTCACACATTATTGCCAGTGTGACTTTTTATAGTCTATGTTTTTCTTTTGAGGTTTGATTTTCCTCTTTAGTGATATTTTCTCCCCAGGAGATGACCCAAATAGCAAAAGGTTAAACCTCACTATTTATTTGCTCTCCCATCTTCCCTCTTACTCACCCTCATTCCTTCTGGCCTGATTTTAGAATTGGAAATTGTGGCATCTTCGAGCAGATCTTCCCCCATTTAGCCAGTTTACAGGAATGCTTGTGTTAGGGAGAAAACAATAAAACAACTACCCATCCACTTATAGTATTTCTTAGAAAAGAATCTTTATATCCTGCTGACAATTTGTCTTTCTTCCAAAGCATACAATTTCACGCACATTACACTCAAAAAGTGCTTGTCTTCCCTCACAATCCAGCCTTTCTCTTCAGTTCTTTGTTTCTTCCTTTCAGAAATACAAAGCACATATTACTTATTCTAGCAATTTCTCTGGTGGTGAGTTTTCTCAGGAAATGGAGGGGAGAAGCATACAATTTGGAGAGCTATTAGAAATGAGTGTTTAATTAAACCAGTCTTATGGTACGGCACTTACAGATTTTCTCACCACTCACTTTAGCCATCTAGAATTATGTTGGCAGTTGCTGTTATTGAAAGACATGTAAAATGAGTATTATTGAAAAATTAATATTTACATATAATTATATAACCTCTTAGTTTTGTCTTTGTCTTTGTACTTATTTACTATAAGAAAATAAGTACAAATCTGTGTTATCAGCCTTGAACACAGATAAAAGTCTTTAAATATTTAATTATAAATAAATATTTGACAACTTATGTTCAAATTGGTGCTTACTTTAATATATGCACACTTTGGTTGCTATTTTATAAATCAATAATTACATACTTTAAAACTCACGCTCAAATTAAACCCTTTGTTTAATTTTGAAGCTATCAAAGAGGCAGCTCTTTCTGCCTGTCTGTATTTGTACAAGCATCCTTTTCTTTCTTTTTTTATTAAAAAAAATCAAAGCTGTCAAAGAAATATCAAAATTTAATTTGATTCCCAATGTGCCAGTAACTTCTCTAGTTTCTGACATATAAGTGAAATTCAATAAATATGTACCAAATCATTAATAGAAAAAAGGAAAATCAGTTAAAGTGGCTTCCCCAAAATTTTTATGTTCATTGCTGGAATGAGAAACTCAAGAAACTCTAGTCTACAAACAAGATCTTATTCAAAGGAAAAATCTATTGTAAAAATATAGATTATATGAATTTTAGTTTTTCTAAATTGCTTGGTGCCAATGGTTATTTTCTGCAAGAATGCTACTAGCAACAAATATTTTCATATCGTTCATCTGTCTGCATCCATTTAATATAGCATTTTATGTCCTTTAAATATTACTCCCTCCATAACAATGTCAGTTGTATAAATTCTCATTTTTAGATTGATATTTAAATAGGAATAAAAAAAAATCTTTATTCCCACTCATTCTCTCCTTTACCACAGTGTTTCTCAAATAAATTTACTCTCTTTCACATATCTTACACCTTGAACAGATAATTCATGAAACTTTTGCAAATGAATTCTTGATTAATAGTTAATTAAAATTCTGCTTATCTGCTTGAAATATTTATTTCATATAGCATTGGTTTACAATATTATATATGATTCAGAAATTAGGTCCCCATCTCTTCAAATGTGTTTATCATATGACACTTAACACCAAGGCACCCATAGGTGCATTGTGCCCCTTCCCACCTTCTCACTCCAACTTCTCCCTCCCTCATTGGTGGCCTCAGTTTTACAGTCATATTTCTAGGATTTGTTTTTGATTTGACTTTCTTCCCTCTTTGTTTTGTTACCCTCTAAAATATATGTGTGTGTATATACATAAATATATATATGTATATATGTTATAACATATATATATATATACACACACACACACACACACACACACATATGTTGCTTTCATCACTTTAGAAAACAGGAAGCATAAGTTGACTATACTTCTTGGAGATCATAATCCCAGTCTTTCTCATGTTTTGTCTAGCTGCTTCATATGTTCATGAAAATTACTGTTAATTAGATCATATCATTTGCTTCCAAGACTTACTTTTTAATTGTCCTTGCATCACTCAATGTTTATTTGCATACCAGGCACTATGAGAAACAATAGGGTAGAAGGCAAAGATAAAGATTCTACCCCATAGGGATTTAGAAAAATGGGTCTCCAGTTTCCCAAACTTATAATACCATTAGTTCAGAAAAACAATATAGTATTTTATAAAAGCAGGATGTTTTGAGTACATGCTCGTACCATAATGGTTGATGGTTTTATGGAGTAGAAATTGAGGGTCTTCATGGAAGTTTTTCTAGTGATAACCTTTGAGCTGAATATTAAAAAATGAATAGTTTAGTGAGACGGATATTCATTTTTAGCATAGAGGATAAAATAAACTCTGTGGCAAGTTGTAAACCAAAACAATTGGAAGTTTGCATAAAATACAAAGTATAAGAGTGACAGGAGATGAACTTATAGGTGGGCAATTTATGTCATATACTTTCCTGTATGCTGTGATTTTTCTAGGACCATATACCTGTCAAAAACTTGAGGCCAGAAAAGACAATTAACACTTTCTCCATGTAAAACCAATATTTTTTCATAAATCTGCAAAACCCAGCTTAGACTAAGTTGAAAATATAGAAGTGGGTTTTATTGGGAAAATTCAAAAGTGGTAGTTTTAAAACCAAAAGAACAAAATGTGAAAACCAGACCTCAAAAAAAATACAATGATTTAAAAAGCAAGAAGTAGTAGACAGAATGTATCATAAGAATTCTGTGTTCAGATGAATCTGCTCTAAAATAGTTCTAAGCTAATGCCTATAATAACCTAGGCTAAGGTATCAAGACTTCGTGAAATCTTGTATCAAGGTGTTATTTCCAAGGAAGAGGAAGGAATGGGGCTGGCAAAGAGCCTAGGGGCGATTAAGAAGGATCAGACCCCTTAGTAGATTTGAGAGAAAAGACTGAAAGTTTATGGCCAAGGGCCAAATTCCACCTGCAGAGGGATTCCTTAGACCTTCCAAATACCTAGGTCAGATTTTATGTGAAATCTGGAGCAATGCTAAGCCTGCATTCCCTTGGCTACTATTAGACTGTTCTTCCCCTTTTAAGAGGCATTCATACTTCTCTATTGACTGTATTTTCAGCATGTACGATATTGTGCCTGTTTTACTATAATTATTTAAAATGCCTCCTGGCATCTGAGGAAACTTAAATTTGCAATTCTTGTTCTAAAGTTTGGATTCAGTCAATGCTAATATATGTAAAAGCACCCTAAATAGTTACCTTTTTTTAATTTTTAAAAAGATGATTATATGACAGAGATCCATGAAAGGGCCACATTAGCTTATGCAGATTTGATGAAAGTCTGCTCTAAAGAAAGGATATTTGAGAACTTAAGAATGAGAATAAGATGCTAAGGCCAATACTTGGTGAAAAACTTTTAAAGCAGAGAAAATAATAACTCCAAAACCCCTTAGCTGGAGAAGAGGTCTGCCTGTTCTAATACATGACAGGAAATCAGTGTGTTCACAGTGCTGTAAAGAAAGGGAGAACAACTTGTAGTGGAACCGAAAATAGTAGTACTCATAACATTGACAATAAAGCAGAGATTTGTTTCAAGTTACTAGGATTTATTTGAAATCAAAATCTTTGCAGAATGAAATGGAATAAACTGACATTCCTAGTAAAACATACATATTGTAGAAAATACATTATAGTACAGTAACATAAAGATAAACTTGTATCAAATGAACAAAATGTCAAATGGCATCAATACCTAATAGAATTTATCTATGCTATAGTAGATCAATAATATAGAAATGTGCATTTAAGTAATAATTGTAAGGAGATAAGCTGAATTGAGCATATTAAAAAATTAACTGGATTGCGAGTGTTAGGAAAATATTTGGTTATAAATGGTATTATAAACTAAATGAAATTTAAGAACTTAATTGTACTCTTATTTTAAATGATAAAATTAGAAAATAAATTTTTATGAAGTGCGCCAATTGAATAGCATAAACATAAGTGATTTAAAAAAAAACCTTTGAATATAACATGTTTTTAAAGTAAACTGCATATGGGAAAAGAAGTAGTGCAATCATGTGAAGGTGAAGTTTTTCACAAGGTGTTTGTTGCTAAAATGATCTTATAGCATATCAGATATATGAAATCTACTGTGTTAATTGTCCATACAAATTGTAATGCAAGTAAATTTACATGTAAGTAAATTTAAATATCATCAAAGAGTGTTATTAAATATATTTCAATAACTAATCTTACAAAACTTGAAAAATTTAATCAGTTGCCTTAGAAAGTACTTCTTTCAAATATTTAAATTTTAATGTTATGATGCCTCACTAAAGTGAGTAGTTAGTAAAGCAAAATATATTTAAATTTTAATGTTATTATTTTTGAGGAATTTCTCACATGGTAGTGAATGTGATAATATTTTCTAATTGCTTAAGGAATTTTCAAAACTCTTCTATAAAACCCAAAGCCATTTAAACACTTGATATTTCCCCATAGAAGTGTTTTTTTTTTTTTGGAGGGATAGACTTATAGTCCCCCAAAGAACTTCATTTCCAAATCACCAGAACCTTGTTACCTTATTGTTACCTTATTGGCAAAAGTGACTTGCCTGATTGATTAAATTAGCGATCTAGTGATAAAAGATTATCCTGGATTATCTGATTGACCCAATCTAATAACAAGCATCCTTATAAGATATAGGTAAGAAGTTTAGTGTTGGAAAGAGTAGTTATGACAACAGGCGCAGATGGACTGATGGACAATGAAGGTGGTGGAAGGAAGGGACCAGCGATCATAGAATGCTGGTAGCCTGTAAGAAGCAGGAAAGAGCTAGGAAATTAATTTTCTCCTAGTGCCTCCAGAATGAACACAACTCATAACATCTGTATTTGCCCCTAGAACTTGTTATGGACTTCTGACAGTTTGTGTTGATTGAAACTCTTAAGTTCATACTTAGTTTTTATTAAGTCTACTTAATTTGTTACAGTAGCAATAGGAACTAATTATTATTTTTTATAAAATTATAATTCAAATTCATTATTTAGGATATCTACTAATAGTTTTGATTGCTAAATAAAGATTATCATAATCCTGCTCTGATATTTTAATAATGTAAATTTATTAACTTCTGTCCTGAACTGACTAAATGTAAGTTGTACAATATGTCATTAAAAACAAGTTGTTTTAATTCTGTTTATAAAATATATCAAGGCAAAGCAAACACAAGTCAAGTTTATTATGGTCTTCTCTCTATGTGAATTGCTTTTCTACTTCAATTAGACCAGAAACCAATACTGCATAACGTAGTAAATGATAACGGAGAAAGAAAAATGGATTTTTTTAAAGTATATCTCTGCCAGTAAAGCCATATTTCTAATTATTATTTAGGCACTTTGTCAGGTTCTTCCACACTTTCCCTATTTTTGCCTCCCCAAGTTCTCTCTAGCATGGAGAATATAAACATCATGGGTAAGAATGTGAGCCTTAAAATTTACAGTCTGACTTTGCCAAGTACTAGCTATGTTCTAGTCAAGTTGTTTTACTGCTCTGTGAATGAGTCTCTTCACATAGAAAATAGGGACGATAATCATTTCCCAGGGCTTCCATGAAAATTAAAATGAAATATATGTAAAAGTGCTGTATAGTAACAGCTTCATTAGAAACTTTGAGTGTATCATAGCCATTCAAATCAATACGCCTGTTGCATCTCATCAATTTTTATCTTCTGAAAAGCATTGCCATATTGTGTATGGGGCTTGGAACTATATAGTATTGTTAGTTTATCCCAGGATTTGGGGAGTCCCATACATCTAAAGTTATGGTTATCTCTAGTTCACTGGAGCTGATATAATTTGCCTGCAAGACTTCTGTCTTAATTCTCCTTTTTTATTTCAAATCACCTGTAGACTTTGAATCTATCTCATAGCTAACTACAAACATATCTGCTATATGATTTAAATCTCAAACCATTTATCTCTTATAGGGTGAGAACTAAGAGATGTCAGTCAAATTGTTTCAATCTACTAGGTTTCTGTGGGTTCTTTTATCACTAACATTTCCTTGTTCTGTATCCCTTTGAATTTGACCAGCCTGGTGCTGACAGTTGCATAAATCATACTCAAACTAGCCATGGATTATATGAGCATTGTGTCTTTTATGTCTGTACTTTTCTCACTGGTGTTAGCTTTTGGTAGTTTATTTTGCTAGTTCTGACTCCTTTTATTACCATAGATAGCAATATGCAAGGAAATGCCAATGTCCTCAGCTATCTCTAGATGGACACAGGCCATCTTCATTTATTTCATTTAACAAATATTGGTTGAGCCCCTATTATATGAGTTTTCACAAACTGTAACAAATAACATTGGAATTTAATTATAAAGAAACATAAACCCATGTTTTATTTTTTTTAAAGGAGAAGGAACTGAGAATAAGTAATGAGTCAATTATTCCATAGTTAGAACTCATTGACTCCTAATTGGCATTCTTTATGAATTGAAATTTGGCATTCTAAACCAGTTCTTCATTGTAATTCACATTTTTTAAATATTTATTTATTTTATGCAAGAACCGGGGTATAGGCCATATGTGCAGGAGGGTGAGAGGATTCACCAGAGACAGAGTGGGGAACAGAACAGGCAGACAGACAAAATACACTGCTGAGGGGAGCACCGGGCGGGACAGGAGAGGTCTGCCGTGCCATGTGGTATCCTCGCCCGCTGGCCAGGATTGAACCGGCGCTGCAGAGGCTGCTGACAGCTTCACAGCGCAGCGCTCATCCACCTGCACCACCAGGGGAGGCCTGTAATTCACGTTCTTTCAGATAAATTTCATTATTCAAAGTGGTCCTTTGCTTGTGGACTATGGGTGGTTTGGTAATGTATACACTGTAGCAGTGACACATAACTGGAGGGGGGGGGGATTCTAATGTCATGTTAATTAAAAAATAAATAAATGAAAATAAAATGAGAAAATACGTAAAGAAACCAAAGAAACCAGAAAAGAAAACTGGAAAATTGCTTAATCATTAAAGCATCTGCTATATATTTTTCAAAAGATGATCCTAAGGAGGTCACTTGATTACTTAGTCTTTGCCTTTAGTATGGTTTGTAATTATCATAATTAGTGAACCGTACTTAGAATTTAAAAAAAAAATCAACATTTATGTGCAAATGGTTCTATCTCAAGCTTCATGGACTTTCTCATGAATTTATTTAAAAATTTTCTGGAGAAGAACATTCTTAGGGTGAGGGGTGCAGTTTGTTTTTATTATGTTCACTGCACTAAATCATTATACACTAAACATGCCTTTTTGAAGTTACTTTTAAGAGTTAAAAATCCTGACATCGACTAGTATTCACTATCTTTGAATTCTTTAGTAGTTTGTAGATTTTTATAGAAAATTAGGTATGATTTATATTAGTGATGGTTGTTATGTAATTATTTGGTGTGAATAAACATTAAATGGCAACATATTACATGATTGAAGTGGAAACTGAAGTGACTTATAAGTTGATGCCCCAGGAAATAACTAATTGAAAAAAATAAAACTTGTGATGTTTAGTAAAAATAGACTATAATTCTCTTGTACTTGATTTTCTTCCTCTGTGTCATAATCAATAAAAATAGAAAAATGAGAAGAGAAAAATAAGAGTTTTTTTCTAATAGTAGATATTGCTCACTGAACAAGTACCTAGTGCCTACATTGCACTAAATACTTTTTATACTGTTATATAATTTTATTCTCACAACAATCTGTTTATTTAAGTAGTATAGTTCACAGTGTAAAAATAAGGAACATAATAATCTAAATTCAGTAGCTTGTCCATGTTTCCTTGTATAGTAGGTGGGTAGGGAAAGAGAATAGAGATTTCAATCCAAGTCCCTTTGATTCCTGTGTTTTTTGCTATTTTCATTTGGCTAAAGATGGCAAGTAAACATATTTTCTGTGAAGGCTAACCAGATATCTTTTGCAAAATATTTTAATGCCCTCTCAACTGGTGCCTCCAATGTGGAGCTGTGTGTACTGAAGTTTGTGTGACTTCAGGGGAATTTTCCTCAGGTAGTAGGAATCATGGTTAGGAAAGTATTGTAACCTGAAGGAGAGAGTGTAGCTGTGGTAGTGTGATCACTTTCACTTCCGTAACTCTTACCCTCAGCTGAGTCTTATTTGTAATGTTAAACTTATGCATCACTTTTCTACTGTCACTACATCAAATCACTACTAACTTGGTAGCTTAAAATAATACAGGGTTATCTTCCTACTCACCGAAGTCAGAAATCTGAAATCAGGGCATTGGCAGGATGCTTTAGGGAGAACATTTGCTGTCTTTTCCATCTTCCAAAACCACCTGCATTCTATGGCTCATGGACCCTTCAAAGCACATCACTCCAACCTCTACTTCTTTCCTTACGCTCTCTCTCTGATGTTGACCCTCTTGCCTTCCTTTCATAAGGATTGCATTAGATTGGCCCCACATTTAGGGTCACCTCCTCTCAAAATCCTTAATCGCATCTGCAAAAGTTCCTTTCACCATGAAAGTTACAGACTCTGGAGATTAAAGCATGGACAGTTAGGAGCAGGGAAAAAAATATTCAGTCTACCAGATTTGTTTTAACTCAATACAGAGTTGTATTTTAAAAAAAAAAAATACTAATTCAGTACAGAACATATATAAACCCCTAATGACTAAGTATACCTGAGTCTCAAGGGTCAAAGGTTGCCACATACTCGTAATACATCTGTATTATTATATATTATGGAAACATTTGAAAATGAAAGTAAAATTTACCTGAGTCTCTACCACTAAAGAGAAGTTCAACTAACTCTCTAGGACTATTCATTTCTGCTAGTCATAGCTGTAGGCAAGCAAACATGCACAATTTTACAAGGACAGGATACATATCTAGAGATACCTATCTACAATTTAGTATATATTCTTCACACTCTCCCCTGTAATCAAATGACCTTTGGATCTACATCACATAGATTTGTGTGTGTGTGTGTGTGTGTGTACATTTACAAAAAATATACCTAAATTTTTTCTCGCTGTGTATCTTATGAAATTCATTGGAGTCAACTTTGATCCTTTTCAAGTGCTTAATAATAGGTCATGGTTTGGTGTAGACAAAGTATTTGATCACCCCCCCCATTGGTGGAAACTAATAATTTCTTTTCCTTTGTATGTGATGATACAAATGATGTTTAAATCTTTATTGTTAAGATGATCTTGGTTGATCTATAACAACCATTTGCTTTATCTTACTTTTCACATGGCAAAGGGACACTAGTCTTTTGACATAAGAGAATCTGTCTGCTGTTTGGATTTAATGGTTTATAATATAAAGCTGAATGGGACTGAATGTGTGGTCTTTTATTTTCCAGCAAAATAACTGACCCAATATCATTGACAGTTTTTAGCCTTTACTAATGTTTGAGGCATATGTTTTATGATTTCTGTATAGAGAGTTTGCATTAAATAAATTTTGAAAGTATACCATATGTCATTGGTAATTCATTTGATTAAAATACCTAGTATAGGAGAAGAAATGTATGTGAGCTACTTAGTAAAGGAGTGACTGATACATATGGACTAATACATATGGCAACAAGGCTGGAAGATGTTTGCTTTTCCCAAGGTGGTATACTTTAAGCACCTAGTAGTTATCTCCTTGCAGACTCTCTTTTTCTATAAAAAAATCCTGATAATATTTTATCAGACTCATCTGAATTTTTCGAGTGAAACTTTTCAGAACTCAATTCTTCATTATTTCTCTCTATTAAACATTTCCATCTCCTTCTTTACTAACTCTTCCTCTGACTTACGTGAACATATGTCTCTCATATAGTATCTCTCTAGCTGTATTCTCAGTTTCTTTTTAATTCATTTTGGCAATTTTGTCCTTCCCTCTTTTATGCGTTTCCTTTCATCCCTCTCTATTTCTCAAATGGCATAAAAAGATACAATAAAGGTACTGTTTGCTTGATTTTCTTTTTCCTTGCCCATTAGTCACCAGGTTTAATTTCTTCTTTCTTTCCCTCCCTTTCTGCCTCCCCTCCTCCCTCCCTCATATTGATAGTGTCAGTACTTATTTAAACTTTATTATTTTACTTTGTTGAAGTACTGTGAAGAATTTATTGATCCTAATTCTTCAACAAACATGTTATATGTAGCTTCAGAGAGTGCAGTAATCCTGTTTACTTGTGAGTTCTTATCTTGAAAGTTATTATGTGCCAATCCTTTTGCTCTTTCCAATTCCCTTTATGTCCCAAAATTGTTATATAATTTCATTTTTTATAATACTTCCATAGGTGAAAATATGAAGAACTTAGGAAAAATAGCCAAAATCCTGAACAAAAGTACTTAAAGTCAAGGATAGTGTTTTTTTTTTTAATTATTAACTTAGTAAGACTTAATGATCTCCATTTGTGTGAAAAGAAAAGCAATAACTGGAATAAGAAAGTGTATCCTTTTGTTTTATGTTTTTCTCATCATCAACTACTTTTAATACTGTTCATTTAGTTTCTTACATAAAGTAACCATATTAGACTTTAACTGTCATGTTATTTTTTCTAAAGCTTCAAGGGAAATGAATACCATTAGCTCCAGCAAAAATTTATTCTATTTTATTTTCTTTGTGTTTTGGCCACACCAAAGATACAGCATGGCAGAATTCTAACTGACATGTCTAAGTTTATGTTAGACCCTTAAAGTCAGTATTATTAAATTACCAAGAAGTTTCAAAGTGGTAAAATAAAGATTATGTTAAGTCTGAGATTAAGCTGTCACATCAGAGTAATTTGATTTTAAGTCTGTCTCCACCAGCTCCATTAGTAATCACATCCTTGACAGAGACAAAGTTCATCCAATATGAGTTCTCATTGCGGATGAGGTATTGATGTTTTCGTGTTACTTTGGTCAGTCAATAAGGTTAAAAGGATAAAGTTTATTTAGTTTTCAGCATTGCTTTCTTGAAGTCAAATGTCTATTTAATTAAATTTTCCAATATTTGGCAAGAAAGGACTGATAGTGTCAGCTTTCTTTAGCTTGATGTTAAATAGTATCTTGTGAAATTTTGTAAAGCTATCTACAATAATGTGAATTAGATAGACTGCAAGTCTACTTAAGGAAACACGAGGAAGTCCAAATTCTTTGTCTCAGTAATAGAAATGAAAAGGAAGAAAAATAATTTATAAGGCTTTCCTATTGTTAAAGGCTTGAATTATATCTGTTAAGTCTGAAGTATAACTTCATTTTCTGCCTGACTGGTTATAATCTGTAGTATTCTGCTCTTTTAAATACTGAGCAAAAATAAATAATATATAATTATCAAAATCACTTCTGAAATAAGCAATGTTTGTAGTTTCTTATACTTCAATATAGTATGATTTACATTTTACTTTTAATCAGTACCCATCATAAAATCATCTTATTTTTCTGTTCATTGCTGTTAAATTATTTAGTATTTTTAAAATGACTGTATGCATAATGAAGAAGCAAGTAGAAATTTAATTTATGAAACATTTGCCCACATTGGAGATATGAACATTTCATTTACTCAACAGTTATGCTATTTGTTGTACTCAAAAGATTACAATATTTACTCAACAGTTTTTGTATTTTGAATTTTGCATGCTGTTACTATAGGTAACATATTAAGGACTCAGCATGGACAATTATTAACATGGCTAATATCCTTGGCTTTGTGGTGGTTTCTGTTACAAAGTAAACCTCTAAGAAGATATGTGATTCTGCTGGTAAATTTTTGAGGGCAGAGTCTTAATCAGTCTTGTAACTTCAATTCTCAAATCCAGGGGGGATAGTCTGTGATAGAAATTAGCATACCTCATAGGACATACTTTTGTCTGCATTAGGAATTTGACCAGTTACCTGCAGGAGATATTAATTTGTATGGTAATGTTCCTTCCATAAGAAAATAGTTGGTTAAATGTGATTTAAATTATTTATTATCTTACTGTTATTATAGATTTAAGTGACAGATTGTTCATTTGATTATTTAATAGACTGAAAGTCACACTAGGCAATATTTAATTATAATTGGCATAGATGCTAAATTTAAAAGTCCCACCCTCCACAAAAAAATGTATCCTCTTATACATTATACAAATATTTATTGAATGCTTTCTGTATGAGTCATAAGTGGTATAATCTCCCAAGTATGATTGTGGTCAGGAACAACATGTTTATATCCCGTTATATATCACATTGTACAATTTATATTAATTTATATATAGTGGTATTGATGGTTGAAAACTAAATATAAAAATGACCTCAATATCCTCATAAAATTTGCCATCAAATAGGTGAGATGATAAAAATCTACAAATAACTATTAGAGTGATAGATATATAAAATAAAATATTGTGTCATTTTCTACAGAAGTAAACATATTCAAAAATGAAGATAAATTATCAAGTTAGAATATGGTAAAGTGAATTAAAATCAAAGTTTTCAGTCAAGCAATTTGATATTATTTGAAAATCCATAAAAGCAGATTGGAACATCATAAATTTTAGTGAAGCATCACAAGGCCCTAGAAACGAGTTGTAAGTGGTAGAGATATTTCCACGAAAATACTATCACCTGGATATTTGAATTTTCCAGGAACTGGCCTAAAAGCTGTAGCAAACCTTGTATACTTGGGGAATTTTTCTGTCTTTTTCCTTGAGTCAGTGCCCCTCTTTGGAAACTCACAAAATAAGACAAAGCTGCTTTATCACTTCATTCTTATAGTGCCTGTCATGTTATCATGATATGGCACTTAGAAGTAATTTGAAATTAGATGTTCTATTTACCACTTAACCACAGAGAAATTTCTACCATGTGAAGTCCAGAAGAATTCACTGGACCACAGCAGATCATTCTCATCTATGCCACTATTGTTCAGTTATGGAGTGATATTTAGGATAAGTGCAAACTATTCAAAGGTCTTACCACCTTCAGGAATTGGTAGCCAGAGTACAAAATATTACTCAGTTTCTCTTTTGAGTTTCTAACTCCCTTTTGGAGGCTGTATTACAAAAAATTAACTTGACTATATGAAGTTATACAGTATTAATAACTGTAAATGTTAATGATTCATTCAAAAAACTTTTTTTTCAGTTCTAGCACTATATGGTAGGCATTTGATGGAGTCTTGTGGCCAAAAGTGGAAAAGCAAAAAACAAATGGTTGCTAACCTTACAGAGTAGAAAAGATATTAGACTCCTTCAAGTCCTTCTGATAAACTCAAATACTTTTTTTCAAATTTTCACTAATTACACATTATTTATAGTATTTCTACTAGTATGTGAGTTTATCTTATGAAAAAAATGTATAGTCAAATATTATAGGGAATCATATTGGAAGGTGACTCTTTATTCAGTCATGATGCAGTGCAATATTTTATTCCAGTCCCTGCTTAAAGACTGAGATGATTGCATATTACACAGACTTCCAGAAAATCCACTTTAAAATTATATCTTATGTAAATGGAAGACTGTTCTTACGCGATGGGTGGCATTATTTAATTCAGTTAAAATTGCTTTCTTTTTAACTCCAGAGCTTTGACTTAAATTAGTTTATCTTCAGGCTTTAGCATCTCACTTAAACCATTAGCATGCTTCTTCCTCAAGGGACTCCCATTTCTGCTTTCCCATTCGGAGTGTAATCCTATCAGAAATGGTAATAATACTTTGTACTTGATAATATCTTTCATCCAAAGAACTCTTGAACACTTTCAAATATGACCTTGTTAATGTTTGCAACATCAGTGACTGTAGCCAGGAGAGAAGGATTCCTTCAGTTTTACAGATGGAAAACTGAGGTGAAGGAAGAAGGCTAAGTTCTCCAAATGTGACTAGAAGAGGGACCTTTGGTGTGGGTATGATGTAATAAACATTTAAAAATGATGGGAAAACTAGAGAAACAGTAGCTGAATATTATATGCAATCCAAAAGAATGTAAGACTTTTTGAAATAGTATTTCTACTCAATACTAATAGTTAATTTTCTTTATAACTTTTCAATAATTATTATCTACTTTGTGTTCTGTGGTTTGCTATGCACTGAGTGCTGCAAGATACAAACTAGAATATAAGTTTAAAGGGGAAGACAGGTTTAAATTCTACTGGTCCTTGCAGGCTAGGGGAGGGGTTATGGGCTTTTTCAAAATTTGCTGAAGGGATTAACAAAGGTTTAGGGCTTTAAAAAAAACATCACTCTTAGTAGAATGTGAAATGGGGGATTTGAGAGAGTGAGGAGAGAACACCCATTAGGTTTTCTATTTTCAACATTGTGTATTGGGTGTTTTGCTCTTATCCCTTAATCACATGCTTAGTGGTTTCTAATCATAATAATCACTTCTAGAAATATATGCAGTCATATAGGAATAAGTAATTTTGAAGGAATTGAACTTTAGAGTAAAATATGCTATTTTATTCATTCAGGAATGCCTTGAAAATTGCTCAACTTGGAAGAAAATATTGTGGATAAAGCATGTTTATTAGAAGTTGTGGTCTGCTAGAAGTCGTGATCTGTGCTCAGATAACAAGTAGAGGTGGGAAGAGGGTATAAGAGAGGGGGGGGAGGGGCTAATAATCCATTATAGGCTTTCCGAAAAGAAAACCATAACTTAAGAAGGAAATATCTGCTAGAAAAAGGGTTTTTCTAATATGAAGCGTAGTGCCCTGAGTGCCACGCAGTAAAAATGAGAAAGAAAAAGTTAAGCCAATTAGAGAGCCCATGTAGATAGCATTAAGGAATAGTAGAAAACAAAAGGCAAGTTTTGATGGAAGAAAGATCTTTCCTAAAATGTCAGTTTAAAAGAAGACAAGTATATTGCCAGAGCAATTTTAGAGAATACTAATACAGCTACATTCAGGGTGCCTTGGATTCAGGAGAGAATTGGTTGGTAAATAAATTAGCAACTGTATACCACAGGAAGGCAGATGTTGAGTAATTCCAACTGACCTAATATACCAGTGAAAGTGATGGAACAGAGGTTGGAGAGAAGTGATGAAGATGATTTGTCAAAAACTAGGAGACACTTGAATGAGGTTAAAAGTCAATAGCCGAGTTTTGAGTCATGATGATTGTGCAGGTAGCGATGACATTATTTACAATTGGAAAATCAGGAAAAATTGATTTGTACAGTGCAGTGATTTGGGGTTGAAGTAAGTGTTAAATATATGGAGCTTGGGGTGCTGCTGAAACATACAGTGTTCAGTAGTGACAAAAACCCAGTGATCAGAAAAGAGCTTACTTAGACTAGGAAGAAAAAGAACAGCTAATAATAAGTATTGAGGCATTTTATCTGAAATCTAATTTAATTCTCAAAATGTGTTGAACAAAGACTACTTAAACACAAGGATATCTAATAAGCAGACATGAGATTTGATCTCCTTCAGTGTTATTAACTGACCCACACTACTCAGAAGGAAGTAAACATTTGATAATTGTGTGTGTATGTGTGCATGTATAGAAAGAGAGAATATGTTTCAAAATTGAAAGTATCTAATATCAAATCTAGGAGAAAACCTACACAATGTAGGAGAGAGATCTTTAATGTCAAAGAGCAAATTAACTTACAGTCTATAGAGCAACATTTCTTATATTCGATGGAAGATCAGTCACACAATATATTTGATGGTGGGAGGCGTATTACATATTTCATCAAATAAGTTTATAAGATACAAAATAAACCTGCTTTTCCCTCATCCTCCCAAATCACAGTATATGTTAGAGCATTTCAGATACAGGGAAACTAATAAAGGAAGGTATTAATTTCGTTGTAGTTTAGAAGATGTTTTTTAAAAATTAACTTTAAAATACAGACTTGAACACATTTTTTTAACTGAATGAATCATACTTAGTAATAAAATGAAGATTAAGAAAGAGGAGACTCAAGCTATTAACATCTAAGGATGCTTCAAGTGATGGTTGTAGAGAGAAAATTACACTTTGAATCTGTACATGAAGATAAGGGGAAATAAAATGAGGAAAGGTCATAAAATGGGCAGAATTATTAATTTGTAGAATTAGAATAGAAGTGTAAGGACACTAGGTTAGTAACTGTGTGTTAGAATTACTATGGAGCCAGGACCAACCACAGACGTGCACCGGGGATCTGGCATGTGCAAACAGTGATAGGAATACTAGTCCCTGAATTATTTCTTCCTGTTTTAACCTGTTTCTTTTTTTATTATTTCTTGGTCCCACTACTTTCTAGTTTCAATCTTTAGAGTTGCCTAGAACTGAAAACAGTGCTTCAGTGTCTTTTGCAGGGTGCAATACATTTTATGTCTTTTGATAACATCATCAAAGAGCCTGGTTCCTTTGAATTTCAATCAGTTTTATTCAGCTTATATGAATTTTTAAATTCTAGTAATTATACAACTTTGTATGTGAATGAAACACCTTTTTAAAGGGAACTTTATAATTTTACTTTAAAATTTACATTTGTACTTTATTACTACCAAGCCTTTATTCTTGCCTGACATTTAAAGAACTTTTCCAAATATTCATTCTGACTTCCTTTTTATTAGAGTCCCTAGTTTTGGGTGAATTGCAGATTTTACTTTCATGCATTTGATTTCTCCATTAAATATTAATATTAAAGTGAACTATATGAAGAACAGGTTTACCAAAGGCCACTAGAAATCATTGCCCAACCTTAATTTACCCAGGGATCTCTTTGGGTATAGCTCACTGGGTATAACTGTGATCCCTGTTAAATGAATTATCAATGTTGTTTTTATTTCTGCATTCTATCCACATATATGTCAGGATAAATATTATCAAAACCATTTGGAGTCCAGGTAAATATTCACTTCTGCATTTCCTGATTTTTTTATTTACAAAGGAAGTTAATATTTTGATTCCATTTGCCTTTTTTAGGTACTAATGAGCCATCTTTTTATTGTTTCCAGAAATTTGCTTGTGCTTTACCTCTGTATTACTGCTATATTTTTCTAAAGATATTTCCTCTCTTTTAACAAAAAAAAAAGTGTCCTTTTCCCACAACTTTGTTTTACTATTTTATTTGTGAAATAGTTTTATCATAGTTGCTTTGGTTTCTTGAGTAATTTACTCAAGTTTTTTATACTTGTTTCCAGTCATTGGATGGGAATAATTGCAGTATCTACATTATGGAATTATTGTGTGAGTTAAATAAATTTGAATGCTTAGAACAGTACCTGACACAAAGTAAATGCTCAGCAAGTCTTTGTTGTTACTGTTTTGGTATCCTAGTCTTGACTAAGAAGTAGGACCTATTTTCACCCTTAGTGCCAAAGTGCTTTTGGAATCTGAAAATTGTAGAGATACAAATGTTTCAGTTACTAAGTTTAAGGAGTGAAAAGGATGTACTGAAAACAGTATTTAATTATTTCTACACAAAAGCTTGTGGGAGGCATCTATACAGTTAAAAATATGTAATAACGAAGGTTTCTGTTTATACATCCAAATTCTCAAAATAACTTACTGACTTGGAAGTTAAAATGCCAAGTATCAGATAGATAGGATATGATTTGGGGGAAAAATGGATCAATTCATAAAAGAGATGGACATCTAGACTGTTACTTCCTTTGTTAGGGAGCATAAATTAGGACGGTCTTGCTGGGCAGTGACTCAGAGAGAGAGATGAGAGAAAAAATGGGTGCTAAAAAAAGACCGGATTCTGTCACCACAGACTCTACAACCCCCTTCCTCCACCAGGCTATAAGATGCTCCTTTATGACATGTTTCTTCTACTGTTTGCTTTGATATTTATTTCAACCATTTTCCTTTCTACATTAAAAAAAAAAAAAAAAAAATGGAGGGCCTCCCTGGTGGCGCAGCAGTTGAGTGCTGGGTTGCGAAGCTGCCTGCAGCCTCTGCAGCACCAGTTCGATCCCCGGCTGCTCCCTGGCCACCAGAGGAGGGTCCCACATGGCGCGCAGACCTCTCCTGCCGCCCGCTGCTCCCCTCAGCAGTGTGCTTCGGTCCTTCTGCCTGCTCTGCTCCCTGCTCTGGCTCTGGTGAATTCTCTCATCCTCCCGCGCTTCTGACTGTACCCAGTGCTTGTATAAATAAATAAATAAATATTAAAGGAAAAAAAAAAAGAGATGGCGATCATTGAAAAAAAAAAATGGAGATCAGAATGGTGACTGCACCCTAGGAGGTAGTCAGTTATCACTATGGGCTCGGAATCACTTGCTTTAAAAGTGTCAAGCAGGCTCTGCCTTCTTGGGGTGGTACCTATGCTCTCTAGAAATCCTAATGCATAAGTAAGTCTTTAAAATCTGATTAGCAGTGCTTCATAGAAGCAACACTATTATATTCTGAAGGATTTTAATGATAACATAAACATAATAGCTAAAGAAAGTCAAGTTTGTTCAAGTTTTGTTATTTGATGTCACTGCAAATTCAAGATTGATTGAGGGGGAAAAATATGTTTCCACTTAACAATAAACAAACCTTGCCATTGGAAGTTACTTTTGTGAGTGTTAATTCTCTCAAAGGAAGCTAAACTATAGAATGAAAGTTTTGATTTAAAGAAACATTCATTGTTTTTAATTTGTTAATATCACTGTCTTTAATATCTTTTTTTTTAAAGGGGTTTGCTTGAACTTGATTTTCTTAAGGTTGTGTTACTTTCACTTTGCTTAAGCAGGTGAACATTTTTACTTGTCTGATCAGATTTTACCAATGTTAGCCAGCAGGTATAAGTTACCAAGGCTTGGTTTTTAACAAGTGAACAAGAATTATGGAAAAGAAATGAAAACCCCAGAGTTTCATGTGCTTGTCTCTCTTCACATGTATCCCCAGCATGAATGCCATGGTGTGTAAGACAAGCCGCTGTTCTGAGGCCCCCTGATGCTAGACCCATATATGCCAACATACCTGCTGCAAACCTGGCAGGAGGACTCTGTGACTATCATGTGAAGGGCTTAACTCATCTCATCTCTGCATGTGTTATTTCAAACTCAGTGTGGGTCACCCTGTCTTACTTTTATTCTTTTTTTTTTTTTGTACCTATAATGTGTAATTGAACTATATATATTTTTTGGAATGCTGTGGTCAAATTCCAGACATTCCCTTCTGGTTTCAAGTTTTGTGGGTCATTTAGCACAGTTATTGGCTTGTTTCCAAACTTGCCATCTCCTTTTGGTTTAGTGTTGCTGACATTTTCATGAAAAATATCTTGTGAGTTTTCACTGGTACTGGGTGAGAGTAGCCACTGTGCCCACAATAAGTATTGTTTAGGATGTAGAGGAAATTAAAGCCATAATACATCGTTTTCATTTGAAATAAAGTAATGGATCAAGTCATAAATATTAACTTTGAAATGTCTTTCTTTAATTGCAGTCACTGGGTAATATTTCTAATAAGAAAGCTTTCCGTAATCTTAATATATTTAGAGAAAGTTTAAAACATGTATTAAAGGCACATTATTACTAATTGTTACTAGTTGTTGAAAATCTTTTAGTTATAATTTTTAATACAAAATTTCCAAGTCAAAAATTCAGAATTTCTTGGATGTATTTTTTTAATGTAGGAATAGGAAACAATTAAAATTCAAAGAAACAGGTGATGTTTTCTGTTTATATTTTCTCAGTTATAAATGAAAATTGATTAGAACTAAGAAATTACTCTGTTTTCATAATTCTTAAACATTTACTGTAAGCTCCACCTTACCCATAGGACATTTTATAATTAGTCATTATAAAATGCAATGGCTATTATAATTAGATATTAAAACCTTCTGACCACTTGCATAACGTTTAACTACTTCTTAAGTTTAACCAATTATTTTTGCCTACCCATTTTAGCCTTTGTCAGTTTTAGCCCAAGAATGTAACTGCGATGGTTATAAATTATATTTAGTGTGCAGTGCTGACTTCCTTCTATATTAAAGAGTGTGCAGTAAGGCTGGTGCTGTTTTCTCTCACTTTGTCCACTACTGAAGTTAAAATCCACTTAGCCACAGTGATGCTATGATCCTATCAGCACTGCTTCAAAACATATGCCTCAGAGATTTTGCTATAATAGTACAATGGTAGAACTAATAGATGCCACTGTTTCAGTAACCATTAGAATGATATTGGCTTTGGACCATATCTTGGGGGAAAAATTAAACTGCCTAGGAATTGTTGCAAATAAATATTTTTCTTTTTATTTCATTCTATATTTCATTATAACCACAAAAAGCAATGTAGCATTTTGGTTACGATATAGGATTTAAATTCTTGCAAATCTGCGTTGAAATCTCATGCCTGTCAATTGTGAGCTATGTGTCCTTAGACAGTGAATTCAGTTCAGTGAGCCTTAGACCCCTCATCTACAACATGAAGTTGAATACAGGATGATCAAAAGAGATGTTATATTTAAAATGCTTAATCTAGTGTTAAGTGTACACTAATTTCTCAATTAAGTAAAATTTAAAAATTAAAAGTCTGTAATTCACCACATAATATCCCATTTATCTTATTTTTTATAGAGAAGGAAAACTTTTTTTTCTAATGTTTGTGTAAGTTATCTAAGGCTCTGCGAATTGCATTGACATAAGTTAGATTAAGAGAAATACACACAAATTTAATGTAAGTTCTATGTGACTCAGGAGCTTTGGAAATCCTATGAAATGATTAAACTTAAGTGTTTTTATACTGCATTTGATGAATAGTAGGAAGATGCAGAAAGACATTAGAAAAAAGGATGAAATATTGGTAATAAACTGGAGAAAACACAGTCAGGTTGATTCTTCTGGATGTCTCTCACTATCCCTCTATCTTAGAGGTAAGGAAACTCATTTCTTCAAGGTGTGAAGATGGCACCTCTTATAAGGAGAGAAGAGGAAGGCCAGAGAATCCTTCCTACAACTGCTGGTTCTCATATTCCTGCAGCTTTAAATACTTAGTATGCCAAGGTGCCATATTTCAAGGTGGCATATTGAAATCATTCATAAGCCATACAGTTCTGTAGATAATATCACTATGTGAGCATGCCTGCTGCTTATTTAAATTGAAGAGATGGCTGCCATCTGCATGGAGGCAAACACCTAATTTTCCCACACATTTTTTGTTTCCATTTATCGCTTGACATACCTAATTCCATATATTCATGTGTACTATGTTTCTGAAAATATGGGTGCTTTTAAAATTAACATTTTCCTTGATGACAAAAATGACTATCAAGATTGTCCATTAAACCTGGGTATCAAAACACTCAGACAGTAGAGAATGATGAGGACTGATGTTGCAGCTACTGCAAAGTACCCAGCTCATTAAAAAGTAATTATATATACATGTAATGATAAGACTTTATCATTATTTAGGTATGTAAATATGAATGCATATTACTATATCACTTGCTTGATTCTGGAGCCTACTTTTGCACTAATAAACATACTGTAATTTTATATTAATTATACCAGTAGTTAATGGTCATTTGTGCTCATTTCCTACGATGAGGAAACATTTTGGAGCCAATTATGCTTGTATGACGAGCACTGAGTGTACTCAGTTTTTTTCTGTATGTTCTTCCTCCAACTATAAATTAGTTTTTATTAACTCATCATTATGTTCATTAAGTCAATCAATCAGCAAGTATTTATAGTGTGCCCAATGTTCACCAAAGCATATATTCTGTTGCCTTTAAATTACTTATATTTCAGGTTGCTTGCTAACTTACTATTAGATTCATTGACCTTGATCTAATTCTAAGTTTAAATTATATTCTCTTAGAAACTTAAAAGTTGCAAGGGCTTATTTTTCTATACCTGTTTGTAAATGAAAATATATGAGTTGAAATTGCAAACATTCCCTTCCCAACTTTTTCAGTACTCTCTATACAAGAATTCTGGACTCCATTTAACTACACTGAGCTACAGTGATTTCTTTTAATATGCTGTATTTTAAAAGTTCAAGAAATAAGAACCTAAAGAATGAAAATGGCTTGCATGTAGGAAGTATTTTAATAATTTCTTACAATGAAGGCCTATCTAAGCATATATTCTCTTATCAAAATAGGAATGCCTATAGTTTAAAAGAATGCTATTGTACCACAAAATAAAGTAGGGGGAGAAGAATTATTAGCTCTGTCAAAGCCATACTCATAAGGTTGGTCTTAGCTGCTGAGAATTCAGCGTCCATGATCCAAGCAATTTATCTTTCTCTTTACCCATTGCTATGATTGACATAAGAATAGACAGAATCAGCCACAACAAATTCTAGTTTTCCCTTTCTCTGCCTGCCATAGGAGTTCTGTGGAATGTGTAAATTTTAGACCTCTAGCTATAATTCTTTTCTAAACTTTTCACTGTCAGCTGCATGTAACTGGAAAGGATGCTACAAAAATAAGCTAGTTTTAGTGCAACAGTAAAAAAAAAAAAAGGAGTGAAGAAAAACTGACAGATTAAAATATCTTCCACATTGTCCAAAATGGAAGTAATTACTAAATAAATATAACATTCAATATTATTAGAAAATAGAAGTTAAAGATTAAGGTCTAGATACTGTTTTATTTATATAGACACCCACACACACACACACACACATACCCCCCACACACACAGAGGACATGCCACAGACACTCAATATCTCCTTGGCTCAACTTTTATTTCACTCATACCCAAAGTGAACTATTTTGTGGACCCTCTGGTCTACCTCGGCTACCCAAACAGAATGCCTTCTATTTGTCTGATAATATTTTGCCAGACCTCAAGCCGATAGCTTGCTTAGATGGCATCCAGCTGTCCTCAGACTGGTGAAGATTGTCCTCAGTCACTAGGGAGGAAGAGCCCATGCATCATTACCCCAGGTTTATATTTCTCAGGGATCTGCGAAGAATTTGCTGCCTCTTGTCAAAAGTAGCAACTTCAGTATACATTTTGACTTACCTTCTTTTTCTTTACTTTTCTCTCTGACCTTTTACTCTTGTTTCTAGAGTCACTTTACAAATAAATTACCTGCATTAAAGTTCTTGGCTTAGCCTATACCCTTCAAGGATCCCATATTAGGACAGTGTACTATGTAGGATCATTTGAATTTATGTTTGAGTAACTCACAACATGTAGGCATCATGAGTCAATAGTATTTACCAACTATTTTTTAAGCATTTAGTGTACCATAGAAATATTACATAGCTCTTAAAAAACTGACTTAACAAAATATCCACATTTATCTTAACACCTTTCTTAACATTTAACATAATATCTTTTTGGAGATAATATGGAGAATATCTGTAATGTTGCTGGTGATGTAAGAATGACTTGTTTGAAAGAGTCGAACTACATTGGAAGGAATCTGCTGCTTTTCGGCATGACATTGCTGAATTTTTTGTTAAAATGCTAATTCATTAAAGTAAGTCTTACTCTAACTATTCCAAAATGATTAACTGTAGCAAAACATTCTTCCTAAGACTAATTTTCAATGAAAAGTACATAAGTTGTTAAAAAACGTCATGGACAAGGTAGGATTTTACTCTATATTAGATGATTTTACTGGAGATTATGAAAGTCAATATTAAATGATCATGATAGGTACAAGGGCATAGACACAGGAGAATAATTATGTTTCATTCCAAAAGAGATGTTTAGAGAGAGAACAACCTGATAACCAACTTACTTTTTTCATGGGTAAAAAGGAACATTTATGTGCCAGAAAGCAGTGCACAAAAATGAAAGAAAGCAAGACCTTCATTCATTTTCAGAAACAAATTCAAATATATAATAATAAAAATTCTCATATTTATAATATTTTACTTTTGCTGTAGGTGTGTAAGATATATTGTATACCTGTTTTTCAGTTGTGGGCATGATCTAGTTTCATAAACATCACTTTTTCATTCACTGTATTGTTATAAACAAGGGTAAAGTAATCTGACAAACAGAACTGGGAGAGAGCAGGTTGTATTACCTGTGAGCATCTATTCTAGCTGTTACATTCTTGTTACATTCTTGACTAATTAGTCACAATGGCTTTAGTGAATCAAGTATATGTGCCATGACCATAACCATCTTCTGTAGGAGGTCAAGGACTGTAAAAGAAAGACTTTGATGTTTTTTCATCCTCCATATTATTGACTATTCCTGATATTTTTTAATCCTCAATTATCAGCTTAAGAATATAAGAGTAAATTTGCTTTAATTTTGTTTGCCCAGGTGGATATAAACTAAGTTTGTTAATGACCTTATTTTTCTATGATAAATTTAAAAATGCATCAAATTCACATCATAAAATTCAAACAATTCAGCTGGTTTGCCTCTTTCTATACTGAAAGATTTGTATGGCTCCAGAAACAATAGATTAAAATCTTTTAAAGTCTTAATATACCCTTCAGTGACTCCTTTTTATATATCTCCAAGTACATATCAGAAATATAGATCCGGTAGTATTAAACTGCAGTTTATTAACATTAACAAAGTAACATTGCTGCCAGGGGGTGAAAACAAAAAAGAAAAATAGCCTATCTCTCTGCCTTCTTGAAGTTTGCAAGACAAATGTATACCGATTTTAAATGAAAGTGAACATCAGTAAACTAGACAGATTTATTGAGTTAGCTGGTAGCAAAATGAGCTTGCTTCATTTTCACATACTTTTTCTGGTAGTAAATGTTTTAATCTATTGATGCCATGGAGAAATGCTACATTAGCTATAAAACAGAGAGAGGGCACTGTTCAGTGACAGGACCAATAATATGTATAGAGCAGTAAACACTTTGCAAGAATTTAATGGCCCAGAATTCAAATAGACAATATATATAGTTTGCTAAGCAGAGAGACAAGATTCATAAAAGATGCTGATTCTTCCAAATGCGTAAACTTAACTTAGGATATTAAGACATCAGATTTACAGACATCAGTAGAAGAAACTATGAGTCAAAAGAAGGAAACCAAATTCTCTTAACACTGCTGCAAACCAGAGTTTTCTATTCTTTTCTTCCTTTCATAGCATACACATTTGATTTTTACTTTCATTGCTAAGGAGTTAGTTAAAATTTTTGGCACAAATCTCCCTTCTTTAAGTGGGTTGGCTCCATAACACATAAAACCTCTCCACAGTGAATCTATGCTACTTGTAATCTATAACAAGTAAGATTATGTTAGAGAAAACTTGTGAAATGAGATTCCATTGTTTGTGATTAGATAACTACTTCCAAAGAGTTTTTATTTGTGGCAAATCAACCAAAATTCACAACTTGAGATTACATTCAAAACATCATAAACTTGAATTTATTTTTCAAGTTTACTGACTTTCAAAGTAGGTGTCAAACTGTTGTGTTACTTCATGTTCTGGTTGAGAAGAATTTGTCAGTATAAACTAATCAGGAATCTTCTTTAGAAACTAAGTAGACTACTGATGAGCTTAAACCTTGGAGCCAGGTTTTATTTTTTTAAATGTTAGTTCTGTTTCTTAGAAGGTTTGTGATCTTAAGAAATTAACTTAATTTTTCTTTGCCCAAAAATTGATTCATCTGTAAAATAATGAAAGTATGGTTAAGCGTTGTTTTGATAATTAAATAAGTTAATAGTAAAGGTGTGCACATACTAAACATTAAGTAAATGTATACTCAATGCTATGAAAACTTTTAGCTTCAAATTTATGCATTTTACTCTATCATATTTGAAAATGCCCAAAAATGCAAGCTATTTTGTTTTCATTGATCTCTATTTTAAACTGTAGAATGATGGTACAAAGTATAGTCGATTTTTTTTATTAATAGTTAACCTAAAATAATAAATAGATTTACTTAATATCAAAATCATATGCAGAAAATACTTATTTCAACATAGTAATTATGTTGTCTACTTATGCACTTATTTTTTTTCATTTTCTTATGCTTTTGGTAAATGAATATAGCAGTTATTGAAGAGAATCAAAGAGAAAGACTACCCCCCCATTGTAACATAACAAATTTAAAATATTTATTGAGTGACTTCTCTATTTCAGGCACTGGTCTATATGCTGGGACACAGTAGTTAATGCAATGAAGAGAGACTCTGAACATATACAGCTAATTTTTTAGTAGATGAATAAAATTGTATTATAGAAGTCCTGAAAAATATAGTTTCTATTTGAAACTTAATTGAGCTTTTAGGTTTTTTTTTAATAAACTTATATGGTAAGTAATGTCATTTATGTAGTATTTAAATTTATACCTAAAAACACAAAATTAAAAATTTAGCAGAAATACAATGAGTTTAGTAGGTATCAGCCACTTTGTTTTATCTACAAATTTTATTTTATTTCATTAAATATGTGAAAAAAATACCTAACAATGTTACAATGTTTAGAGTTCCTCCCCCAGTACTCTAAATAGCAAAGTCATTGTTTATGACCCTTCCACAGATAGCTTTTAAGAAAAAAACAAACAGTTGGGGGCTAGTTTAAATAGGCTACAAAGTCTGGTGCCAGTGGTCCAATAGAGAAAAGAATAATGTGATCATTCATTTCATTCTCTAGAACTTCCTTTCCTCTAATTTGACACATTTCACTAAAATAAACAAAAAATATGCTTAGTAAATTACTAAATAGAGAGGAACTGGCTGAGTATTATAAAGAATGGAAGGAAAAGTGTTTCTGTTCATTTTAATTTTATTTTAAATTCAGTTTCTTAGTTTTTGGTGCTCTATCGCACTATATCCATTTGAAAGGTCACATTATGTGCATTTGAAAGGTTCTCTGCTTATCATTTCTCTTTACTACTTTGACCTGGCTAATGTATAATTCTTTTAAAGAATTTTCATTCATTTTGTCACTGCCTTTCAAGGAAGACTATAAATTCATAAGGAAAACAAATAGGGAAGAATATGCAACTGTTCCTGAGGGCATGCAGTTCTTGTGTCAAATATTATAACTAAATTGTGCACAGGAAATAAGAAATTATTCACTATCCAATTAACTATGTTTGTCTAGGCCAATGGAATTCAGCTATTGCATTATAACAGACAGAAACGGATTCCTATGAGCAAGTGCTACTTAAGATTCGTAATTATTAACATGCTTTTTTTTTGCCTTCAAGTAGAAAAGAAGGTACCAAATAGTCTTATGTATGTCAACTTCTTTTCGGCCTATTCAATTCTTCTACCCCTACATTTCTTCCATTTCTGTCAAATCTTGATGTAAGTCGGTTACTAGCTTCTTGCATTTCAGGTGACCAATGTCTGGAATATGACATTGCTCTAAAAGTATATGAAGAAGGCCTCTTATCTAAAAATAGATCTTAAATATAGACCTCTGAGTAGAGATTTTTAGCAAAAATCATTGCAATACTTTTTCAAGATAAGTTATTATAGGTATCAATATGAATCTTATAGTATAAATGTTTTATTTGTTGAGATCACAAAGATCTCTTATTTGAGAGTAGGCCATCAAATGATTTTCTATACTTTATAAATTGAGTGGACAAAGCAGTGTTGACATTTGGAAAGTAAGAGTGGGAGCTGAGAACTCTAGTTCCCCCTCCACCCCATCAATGGAATTTTTCAACAATAATATCTTGCCTTGAAAGCTAGTGATTCAGCATTTGAGTTCTGGTGTCAGAGACTTAACATTGGATCCTAGGTCTGCAACTTATCATTTATTTAACTTCTCTGAACTATTGTTTCCTTCTTTGAAACAATAATACTATTTTATAGTGTTAATGTGATTATGAGTAGATAATGCATGTGAATTATTTAAAACCAAAGACCATCAAGTAAGTAGTAAGTGCTTAGTTTTTTCTCTTTGTTGTTGTCATTACCTTCTTTTTTTTTTTTTTCTTTACTAGGGAACAGAGCATAGAAATTAAAAGTGCAAGCTCTGAAAAGAGAGAGACAGAAAGAAAAAGAGAGAGAACACTAAGTGACATACTCTGCATATGGTCCACAAAGCTTAAATTATTTATGATTGGTCCCTTTGCAGAAAAGTTCACCAATCAGGACTAGGAAAATTCTCTTGCCCACATATTATGTTGTTGGAATCGCATAGTAACTCAGTGTGATTCTGGTAAATAAAGAAGTATTTAGGAAGGAATGTAGAACCTAAAGATGATTTGGGCATAAGTAGGAGAAAACAGGTGTGAGATATTCTGAACAGACAACAGAATGATCAAAAGCTGAGAAATCAATCTAACTGTGGGTTACATGAAATAAAAATAAACTCAAATTATTTTGTAAAATTGAAATAGAAGGAAAACGTTCAAACACATTCCATGAAGCCAACATTACCCTGATTCTGAAACTGCATGAAAATCTCACAAAGGAAAAAAATAAATGAAAAACAAAACTGCACCAATATATCTGATAGATGCAAAAATCATCAACAATGTCTTAACAAATTGAATCCAACAATACACTAAGGAAATCATACATCATGATCGAGTAGGATTTATTCAAAGTACATAAGATCATCCAATATACATATATCAGTAAATGAGGTGTACATAACAGCGGGATACTATTTAGCTATAAAAATATATTTATAATCCAGCCATTTGCAACAACCTGGATAGTCCTAGACAGAATTGTGTTTAATGAAATAAATAAGACAAAACACTCATGGTTTGTAGAGAAAACAAAGAAATGGGTAAACTAAATAAAACAAAAATGAACTTAATCTATGAGACTTATTAATGGTTACCAGAAGGGGTGGGGAAATAGGGTCAGCAAATCCAGAAAATGGGGAAAATGATATCGTGAAGGATAGGTTTATAATTTTAGCAGTGAGTTTAATGTATTCACATGCTGATTCTCCAGGAATAATAACTGAAACTTATATAATGTGATAGTTACTTTAAGAAAATAAAATGAATAAATCATTGTGAAGAATATGGTTAGTATATAAGGTTGGTAAGACATACAATTAGAAAAATAGAAAAGGCTTCTTTTGCATGGTATTGAATTTAAAAATTTAGAATTTGTTCTATATGAAATGGCATTAGCATCTCAATTTTATCAAACATCAAAAAACTGAATGAGGGCCTCCTGGTGGCTCCACAACCGCGCCGGGTTGCCAAGCAGCCCGCAGCCTCTGCAGCACTGGTTCGATCCCCGGCTGCCAGGCGAGGGTCCCACGTGGCGCACAGACCTCTCCTGCCGCCTACTGCTCCCCTCAGCAGTGTACTTCGTCACTCTGCCTGTTCTGCTCTCCGCTCTGGCTCTGATGAATTCTCTCACCCTCCCACGCTTCTGACTGTACCCAGTACTTGTATAAATAAAATAAATAAATCTTAAAAAAAAAAATTACCTTTAAAAAAAATCAAAACTGAATGAGTAAGGATTTTAAATTTACTTTGTAAAAGATTCCCTCAACATGTATCGAAATAATGTGGCATGTGTTTTTCTACTAATGAATTCTAAAATTAATTTCCTTTTTGCTTTCTGTTATAGAAATCATATTTGTATTACTATTTATTTTTATTAATATCATTGCTTTTAGACTAGCAAAATCAGTCCCAAGTTGGTTAGGGTATTTGGAAGAGTTCTAAAAAAAAATAAAAAAGTATGTAGTAGCTTTTCAGATTCCTAAGCAATTACTCAAAATATCAGGTCTTTTCCTTACTAAATTAATTTGTAAGACATTAAGAGCACTGACAAAGACATAAAGAACAATATTAGGTATTATTCCATCAGAAATAAAGTAACTTGACTTCATACAGCTTCTAGTTTTCATCATAAATACAATCTGGATAAGCATTCATGATCTCAAAACATGTAAAATTAAGTGAATAAAAATATCACATGAGTTAATAATGTGTTTTTAATACTGTTAAGCATTCAAAAGTAAAGTATAATTTTGGGCTAATATCTTAATTTTCTTGCATCATTTTTCTTATTTTTAAAATGTTGGTGATCAAACATCAGAAAAATTTCCAACCCTCAATGCTGGGAATATGATTCTCCTAAATATTAATATTTACTATAAGATCTGTATCAGTATGAGTGACTTTTTTTTTGGCTTTCCAGAAGTGCTCACCTAGACACTACAATAGAAATAAGTCAAAAATATATTTCTTGAAACAAACAGATGACATTTTCCAGAAGTTTGATTTTAGTAAAACTGCTTTGCCTTGTGTTTCTACCTTCAGCTTTTCTGAGAGCTATCCCTCTTTCTGCCATTACTTCTCAGCTGCTTTTAACCTCCTTTCACACGTTCCGATGCCGTTGAAAGCATTTTAAAATAGTTTATCATTGGTAAATAAATGCATGAAAAATCATTGCTTACTAGACTGTGAGTTTCCTTAAAGCAGAATCACATCTTCTGTAACATATTCATAATAGTATCACCAAATTCAACATATCTTTGAGGATTGAATAAAATGATCCAGAGAATAACTATTCACATAAAACATGTTCAAAAACTGTTAGATATTATGATTATTATTATACTTGTCTCTCTGTTCACAGTTATAAGGGTTTTGCAAACCCATTCAGTGGATATCATATATAAAGGTGCATGTGGAGTCTCCTACTGTGAGGGGACATGACACAGCTTTTGTTTTTTTTCTGTTTAGCAACTCTAAGTGCCATTTGGCTGTTGCATAGTAGTGAAGAATACAGCAAGGGCATATCCATGAGGACCCAAAAGTCAACACTTTGTGTTACCGAAATTAACTTGAAAAGTTATTTTTGCTAGCAGCTTTTACAAATAGATTTTCAAGGGGATAAATTTCTATTAAATGTACATTATATACTTAATATATTTCATCAATATTTTAATTTTCTATTAAAAGGCTCAATAAAAGTTTGAAAGACATTACAGGTCCATCAATGAAATGGGAAGTATAATCAAAATAAATGGCAGTCAGTTTCTGCAGATTTAATAGATGTAGTATTTAAGTGTTTGTATTAGAATGTGACTATCGAAAGCATCTTATTAATTATTGACATTTTCAGTCTACAAACTCCAGCATGAAATTCATCCTGATAATTTTATATAAAGCCATTGTTATACAAGGTGCTTGAGTGGCACTTTTTTTTCATGATACACGGGTATTATTTGAAAATATAATTTAGAAGCTGAGCTGCAGAGATTACCCCATCATTCATTAAATAAAGGATTAGTACTTTATTTATTGAAAGAGACAGATGTTCGTCAGAATATTCAACATGCAGTATATAAAAAAAACTAATTAACTTCACAAACCTTTTTATTTTATTTACTGAAGTGCTTCTTTATTTTCTTGGTTACGTGAAATGGAAAAGATAATTTTCTCTATTTCATTATAAGAATTAATGGGACATGAGGTATTAAGCACAGGTTTGTTTCTGGTGATAAGAAAGTTTTGTTTCCTTAGCTAAGAAATGAGCAACCCTTTTTCCCCTTATTATTTCATCTTTGGCAAGATGTTTTTCATCTAGCTAATCTCAGGAGGTGATAATACTGAAAAAGAATATATCGAATCTTTTTCTTTAAAAATACCATACTGCAGTTCATCAATGCATGGCAGAATAAGAAACAATAATTGAGTTTTTCCTTTGTGCTGGATGCTAGAGATGCAATAATGAATACAATCAAAATTTAGAGTTGAAATCTAGCATTCCCACTTATTAACCAGAATTCAGATCATGAGAACATCTACCTCATAAGTTTCTTTGAGATGTTCAGTTAGTATTGCATGCAAAACTGTAGTGCATTGTGTGTCATATTATACATGCAAAATGAATATTCTAAAATAGGCATGGTGCCTGCCTTCACAGAAATTCCACTTATGCTATTTAGCACCTTTAAAGTGTGCTCATACATGAATTTGGTGACAGAAAGGAAATGGCAAGCAAGAACAGTTTCACTGAGTTTACAAACTGAGAGCTAGTGTGTGATATTATGCAAATGATGGACCTCTGGTACCTACCATTCTTGATCTCCTTCAGCTCCTTTAACCTTTTGAGTTTCAATTGACTCATCTCTTATGGAAACAATGCATAACTTATTACAGTGTTGCTTAAAGAATTAAAGCAAGTGATTCTTGTGAAAATATTTTGTTAAATTATAAAGTGCTTTATAAAATGCCAAGTATTATTATGAACTTTTGATTGTCCACTTATAGATAACTTTCTGGATGATGTACCAGCAAATTTTCATGCAAGATATTTTTATTACTACTAACTTATATTGCTTTTCTGCCATATTCCTAACTGCCCAGCTAGCCTGTGATAAGAGTACCCAAGTGTATTATAAGCCAAATGTAACCAAGAAAATAATTCTGTTTAAAGTACTACTACATTTCAATGAAAATGTTTGTTTATAAATTATTCACTATTCTATAACCATCTTATGTTCCCCCTAAGTATCTTTTTTATTTATATATCATAGAAATTTAGAGGCATCATTGGATTATAACATGCTGCTTATTTGAAACATTTAAATTATGGAAAGGAAATGTGTTATCTGGCTTACAGTTTAAAAGAAAAGAAAATTAAATCTGCATTAGAATTAGATACAATTTCATAGTTCTTAGTTATGGTACTACCAATTTTTGGCATGCAACAATTTTATTTCTCTGTAATTTGCAATGCAATTTTAAAAAGCTTGGCAATCCATGCATATGCTCTCTCATCCATACCTTTTCTAATTAAAGAATCTATTCAAAAGTATTGCATATGGTGCAGATATGGGTACAACTAATAACATTTTGTTTTTCTAAACAATAACATATTATATATTATATCTCTTTTATATACTCTTGGGGAATGAAGGGAACTTTTACTAATCTCTTTTTTCCTGATTCTTCCTTTTATACAGAATAAAATTACCCTTAGTTTGAATTTGCCATTTACTCTAACCACAGGATATAGCTTATGACATTACGTTTGACAAAGAACAACAGTAAAATCACTTTTAGGAAATATATAAACGTATTTATAGAGGTTGAATGGACAATAAAAATAGTTCAGGGATTAAAAGTGAAGAGAGAAAAGAAGATAAACTGGCTCAAAGAGGTTTGGAAATGAACAATGACAGTTATAATGTCAGAATTCAGGATATTGGACAAGACTAAAAACAGGTGATCCTAAAGAAGTTGTAGCACTGATGTCATCATGCAATTCATTTATTTATGATCTCATTACAGAGAAGAGAAGGGAGTATTCTCAGCCTATGCTTTTAGATGATCACAGGCTGTTTTATAGCAACATTTTTTTTCTTGACAATATAACCCTCAAGACCGTCTATATGCTTTTTCACCTTTTCCTTTTTTTTTCCTTAAGTTTTACATTTAATGACTTGGAGATACAAATTGCTCATAAATTTTACTTTCCCCCATCCATTAAAATAGCCAGACATTAAGCAGATAATGCATTTCACATATGGTTATATATAGTAAACATAGATTCTGTTGTTCACTTTCCCTTTTTGATTATGTGCTTAAAATATCTACAAGCACAATCACCTTCATTTGGATTATGTATTATTACAGTAACTGTTTACTGGGTTTTTAGGTGCCAATCACAGGTGAGGTTTTAGGTTTTAGAGTACACATGACATTTCTTGTATCCTGACAAGTTGTTTTCAAGGAAGAGAAACTTCTAGAATTAGACAAGGGTTGGTTGATGCTAAATATTGCTAAGATTTTAAATAACAAATTATGTTTGCCTTGCCAGTTTTTTTGTATGGAAATGTGTGTGTTTGTCTCAACTGTAGGATTGTTTTACTTCAGTCTTGAAATAGCAAATAAATGACCAATGAGCCATGGTCAGTCATGATGTAGGCAAGACCATAATAATTTTCTCCAAAGTAGAACTGCCTGGTCCTAATTTTGAGTTACCAGCAAGTAACAGAGGCAAACTTTACTTATGCTATAGCTCATAACAATTTTTCTGAAAATAGAGTATTGGAAGCAAAATTTTACTAATGATTATTGAGAAAAATAAGTAAATGTAGCTTGAGATATAAAAATGTCTTTGAAAAATGTAAGATAATATTTACAGTAATAAATATCATATACTTTTTACCACGTCCCATCTTCCTCAGTAAGTATTTGTTGAAGAAAAAAGTGTCAGTAGCCAAGAAGATAGGACATTTGCCTTTAAAGATTGCCTAAGAGTTTTTTGTGAAATAGGATTAGTGTTGTTGAGTGTATAGTTGTGTTCTAGAAATTGAATGCCTCAACATATAATTCTCAAAGTATATATATTTAAAGCTATTTCAAAGAACAAAATCAGTCCTAGAAATTCCCTAGTGGGCAAGTCATTGAAAAATGCCCACTTTAGTGTGACTTCCCACTTCCAACATCAGCTATCACTGTAAAGTTCCCAATTCCAAAATTCTAAGACTATTGATTAAATAATTTTAAGCTACTTAATTATGTATTTCCAGTCATCAATTTTGACTCAGGTTTGTTAGCATTTTAAATATGGTATGAAATATGGTATGAAAGTTTTTAACTGACCTGTAATGAGACATATGCTTTGGTAAAAACTCAGTTACTGAATAAAGATTGAGAATAGTGATAAATTATGAAAGTATAATTGAGTTTTTGAAAGACCAAGCAAAACTGTAAAAATAAAATTTGTAAATTAGTGCAATAAGGAATCTAAAAATGATAGTGACATTTTCAACTTTCTAAGCATAACTTTTAATATATGCCAGTTCGTTCTTCTAACACATTTTATATTGGGGTTTCAAAAAGTCAATGGAGAGAAATGAGTGTGATTTTGACAGTAATTAAAGACATGAGCTTAGGTGAAAGCAGAAAAATCACACCCGAATGTAATTTCCCAAAACAATATTTCTCCCTTGTTTCAAAACTTTTCTAGAGTCTTAAATCTATTTATTATGTATATTTCATTCCATTCCTTCCACTGAAATTATCTCAGATTCAGATAAATTGCAATCTGTGTTTTTTGAGTTTGTTAGGAAAATACCTTTTCTCTGACTGTTCCTTTTTATTCTTGTGATTTAGGAAAATTGTGTCTCATGAGATAAATATTTATAAAATAGTGAAGATGTCGCTTACTGATTTTCTGAATATCTTATGTAGCTTGCCCCAAATTCTCCTGACTCGTATTGATTAGGATCTGAAAAATAATAATTGAATTGAAATTGAGAAATACATAGCTATGCATGTTCAAGGATCTCAATTTACTCTTACAAAAGTTTATAAAAGACTTAGCTAAAGAATTTGAGAAAAGGTCACAGCATATAATTAGTTCTATTAATATTCTGATAACCGATTTTTCTCAATGACAGCATTTTTGCACAATAATTTAAAATATTGATAAGTGGGAGGGAGAGAAGCTGCTTCAGTAATTGGTCTAGATCCATTTTTTCTGGGTGAGAGTATGCCCACTAACAGGTAGCCTCATGATGCACATTTCTCATAGGACTGACAAGCTACAGAAAATCTCAGACCTTTGAAAATGAGTTGAAGTTTCTTCTAAAGATATCAATTCTTGAGATGGGTAAAAGCAAGACAATTATTTTTAACAGTGGTATATACTATAATATTTTATAAATGAGACTACCCAAACTATTTGAAAACTTTTTAAATATAATTTACCTATCTGCCTTTCAAATGGATATATTGGTGCTATTATTATGAAAATTGTATTTTCTATGTCTATAGTTTAGAATGGTATATTTATCAATCTTAGCTTAATTAAGGTTTGCTTTATTTTTCCAAGTTTATACTGTGTTTGTAAACTTATAATATTATTGCCTGAAAAATATTACTAGAGGAATGAGTTTTTTAAAACATAATGTTAAATAAAGCAAGTATGAGTGAAATAAATTATTTGCTTTCAGTTTGGAAGAGGTGAATAAAAAGTGCTTGGCCAATACCGTACCATTAATCTATTCTCTTTTCTCCTTTCTCTCTTTACTTCTCTCTCTCCAATAGAAGTGGAACAAAAAGGTAATTAAATACCTTTCCTAAATTATATACTATTTTTAGGCTAAGTTATTTAACAGTTTAACATCTAGTTAAAATAATTTTGTTATTAATTCTTATTTATTTTATGAAAATTTATTTACTACTTCTGCTGCTCAACTTCACTGTAATCTGTTGTGCTGACCAGTGCTAGTTTGATCCTTTTTTTTCCTAAGACAACTTAATAGTATAAAACTTTTAGTCATGTATTTTATTCTTCTTTGCATAGAAATCCTGTATGTGGTAATGGATAGTGATTGCTTTAGATTTGCTTTTATTTCTATAACTAGATAAATTTCCTTAACTTTGGTGTGGTTTCCCCTATTATTTTAATTTTTTGCCTACTGGGAAAAAAGGGGAGATGGTTTTCTGAAATACCTGAATTAAATTAGTAACCAAGGGCTGGTTATTAATTAGCAAAAAGTTTATATACAGTTTTGACAATGTCTAGCTGTCCCTTATAACAATGATCTTAGAATCCTGACAAATTCATCTAATCATAAATATTACTGAGTATAAATTGGTAATAGCCCACTCTCCTTGATATGGAAGAATTTGGTAGTCAACTTCTCCCCAAAGCTTTTCATTTCTGAAACAGTGAAACTTTGGGCATTTTTATGATGTATTTCCCTTTTTATTAACTTCAACTCCTAGTTGAGTTTCATCTACATTATTTTCTGTTGGGTCTAGGATTTTAGTTTCTGTTAAAGAGTTAATCACCAATATCAAAAAAGTAATATTTTAGTCATTAAAATATTGATCAACATCCAAAATCCTTACAATAACTTCCTAATTTTTCCACCCAAATAAACTTCTAATAATTTCAGATATATTAGTGGAGTGCATGATTATTTTTCAATGTGTTTGCTTTGCCAAAATATTAGAGCAGTGTTTCCCATGGCTGGTTCAGCAGATCACTATTCTCCAAAGAGGCTCTGTAGTAGGGTCTGTGTCAAATTAGCTTGTGAAATTGACTCACTGTCAATCCATTTGTCTTGGAGACCTAGTCATGTATGTAAGCTGTTGGATGCTTTGCCACAATTCTATTTAATATTCTATTTTTTTAAACACATGTGGCTAAGTTACCTTTTTCCCCCTATATAATACCTAGCTATATCACTTGAAACATATGCCTCAAGGACTATTCTTTGGGAAACATTGCTTTATAGCCCAGTCATTAGAGATGAATCAGCCAAGCTTTCTTACCATCATTTACATGGTGTGCTACTGAATCATACTAAAAATCAAGTGAATCAGATAATTCCTGCCCATTTTCAGTCTGAAGTGTGAGCAGCAAAATATTATAGCAAGTAATCTTGTTTTTTAATGTTCTTCTCATGTAACAGTAAAAAGGTACATTTTTTTTTTAAGTTCCAATACTACTGTATTTAACAGGACATTTTAACTGATTAAAATCTAGATCTTGGGTTCTTCTCTGTAACCTTTCACCTTTTCTTCTTTCTTTATTTCTTCTTTCTTATTCTTTTTCTTCCTTTCTCCTTTTCCTTCCTGTATCCATCCATCATTCATTTTTAATTGCGTGGGTTGCATGCTCTGTGTGTGCTGTAGCAGCTTTCAGACCTTTTTCTTTGCTTGAAGTTTCAGTGGCCTATTATTACAGGGCTTTTATTTTTTTAATTATTAAATTTCTGTTTGTTTCTTAATGATAACTGTCAAATAGTTAATATCAGAGTGAAAACTTTTAAATTTCTAAATAAGATACATAAAAACATTATGTATACATGTGTCTGTTATATGTCTATAGAATATATAGACAGACATAACTCACATCTTTAAATATATATATATTTATATATGTCCAAACATATTAAAGGTAAAGACCAAAGGAATGCACATCTAGTAAAAAAATAAAGCCAAATTATATTAGCGATGAAGTCAAAGTTAATGTGGAAGATACTTTGTGTTCTCAGAAGAATACAGCAAAAAAAAAAAAATTAGTTGTTGGTGGGTATTCCTTGTTAGAGCTGCACTCTGTGGTGAAAAATTAGAATATATGAAAAATATTTAAATTAATATATTTATTATTTTAACTCTTTCCCTTCCAACAGTTTTTCTTTGTCCTGGACTGCTAAGAGGAGTGTACCAGAGTGAACATTTGTTTGAATCCGACCACCAATCTGGGGCATGGTGCAAAGACCCTCTGCAGGCTTCTGACAAAATTTATTATATGCCTTGGACTCCCTATAGAACTGATACCCTGACTGAATACTCATCAAAGGATGACTTCATTGCTGGAAGGCCAACTACGACCTACAAGCTCCCTCACAGGGTAGATGGCACAGGATTTGTCGTGTATGATGGAGCTCTGTTCTTCAACAAAGAGCGCACCAGAAACATCGTAAAGTTTGACTTGCGGACTAGAATAAAGAGTGGAGAGGCCATCATTGCAAATGCCAACTACCATGATACCTCCCCTTACAGATGGGGAGGCAAATCTGACATAGATCTGGCAGTGGATGAGAACGGGCTTTGGGTAATCTATGCAACAGAACAAAACAATGGTAAAATTGTCATTAGCCAATTGAACCCTTACACCTTACGGATTGAAGGGACATGGGATACTGCATATGATAAAAGGTCAGCTTCCAACGCATTTATGATTTGTGGGATTCTGTATGTGGTCAAATCTGTATATGAAGATGATGATAATGAGGCCACAGGGAATAAGATTGACTACATTTACAACACCGATCAAAGTAAGGATAGTTTGGTGGATGTACCCTTTCCTAATTCATACCAGTACATAGCAGCTGTGGATTACAACCCCAGGGACAACCTTCTTTATGTATGGAATAATTATCATGTCGTGAAATATTCTTTGGATTTTGGACCACTGGATAGCAGATCAGGTAAGTTGACTTTTGAACTATTCAGGGGGGATATGTTGCTAGTTTTTTTTTTTTTTTCAAAATGTTACTTTACAGTTTTTTCTCAGAATGTTACTCTACATTTTGATCAGATTTTGTTGTCATCTTCCTTCTGGCCTGGGTACTTAAAAATTGTTTATCTTTTCATCTTAAGAATATACCTTTTAATCACTTCCATCTGTAAAAATGTATAAGAAACTGACTTTTTTCTCCTTTCTGCCACTAATCTCCAATTTTTACTCTTTCTTTGAAGGGCATTTTCATTATAAGCTGGTTAGTTCTTTGTATAGTGAAGTACACAGAACTTTGCTAAAATAGAATGCTGTCCTAATTGGTTGTGACATGCCCTCAAATGTACTCTCCACTGGAAAATATCAAAGGGTTAGCTTGGTATAATGGTTCAGGATCCATATACCAGTACATTCACCTCTCATTGAGCATCATATCAGGCCATTCCTATGGGAGATATTGTCAATTTGAGTCTGCCTATGTCTGAGTGTACCTAACTGATATATACAGAAAAGTGTTCAGAGCTGGCATATACAGAAAAATGTAGATCTCAATTTTATAAGAAACAATGCAAAGCACTGCTTTGTGTAAACATATGATAATATTTAATTTCTGTTATTTAAAAGCAATTTTCCCCTTTAGGATATACATTTTATACTTGTTTAAAGACTTCCATAAATTACTTTATTTTTTAAAAGTTTTATTCACACAGCTGACCAGGATTAGTTTAAAGGTTATTTTAACAAACAATTATATTGTTCTTCATAGTGATATACTATAGAAAACAAAGATACAGGTGTTTTTTTGATAGTAATATAGCGATCCACAGTTTAAATTATTGTTGTTCATTCACTGTTAATATGTATTTGATGCATTGTTTTTACCATGCTTTAGTTAACATGCCATTATGTTTCTTAATTTAGTTTTTATACACACACACACACACACACATATCTTCCTTCTTATACAAGTAGATTCTAAGTTCCATATAGTCAATGACCTTGCCTTACCCTTCCTTTTATTATGTTTTTATCTGGCCATTACTTTTATTTTCTTAGATACTAGTGTAATATATGGCATGTATAAAGAAAAGATTAGTAATTGTGAATGAATGAACACCTTTCTACTTCTCATTCTGCTTTAATAACTAATTATATTTGTTATTCAATATAACAATTCGAATATCAATATAACAAATTGATATTTTCTCTAATCCCTGAGAGGCCTCAATTAGAGTGACAACAATTCTTTCCATGCCCAACCATATTGATATATTGAATTGCATTTTAAGGAAGGAGAAACGTAAATATGCAATAGTAGTAAAAACAACTTTTCCTTACTCAGTCTGCAAAATTTATCTGACCAAGTGCAAAATGTGAGTGAACTCAGTACAGGTAAGGTTTTTCAATGTTAACACACTTTTCAATTGAAAGCCTAAGCAAGAATCCGTCATGTGGAATATTCGGGAAGACAGTTCTTTCATAGCATTGACATTCATAAATCGAAGTGTATATTTTGTCAGTGAAAACTCTGCTTATGAGTGGTTCTTATCCTTTTCTGACTTTTAATAAGAATATGAAATGCTTTCAAATTGCCTCCAAACAAATAATAACTCATAATTGTGGGAATTAATTAGTGAATAAAGGGCAACAACATATTTTTATTAAAAAGATTATATATTCATTTACTTAATAAGTTAAAATTGATTAGCACTTCAAGTTTTGATTTGATAAACTGACCACTGACTGAAGCAAATTCTTAGATTTGTTTTATAAATTACTCTTAAAGAATAAGGTGATAGCATCATCCTATGTATTTAGGGACTAGCCAAAAAATACTGCTAATATATATTAATAAATTGATGCATGTGTGTTTATACATATATGTGATAAACTCTTGTAATTTTGGCCATAAAAAAACATGCTTCTCATTATATTTTTTTATGGGAGTTAAAATATGGACCATCTTGCTCACATGTACTAGTGTTTGTTAAAAGGAAATTATTAAAGTGGCAAGAATTGAGAAATGGTACAGTTCACCTTTTGAAACAAATTCCTAATTTGTCAGAGGATTGTTTTCACTCTTTTTAAATGACAATGAATATCGTGTCCACTTTGCAGAGTGAATTTCACCTATATTAAATTTGCAAATATAATTGTAAGAAAAAGTATCAATTTTCATCCTTGAGTGCTCAAATTAAAAAGCTAGTACTTTGGAGTGTGGACTTATTGCAGTTTAGAGGTGGAAAGAATAAGTGTAGAAGTAAATTTTATGCATGGTGTGTGTGGATATGAGAATTTCAATTAGCATTAATAAAAGCTGTTCATCTTATTCCACACAAATGGTTTCACTGGGTGTTTTTCTATAGTAAATTACATTGACATTTTCAAAGAAATTGCCTTTAGTGAATTCTTATAATGTGTCCTCTTATGTGTCTGTGGGGAAACCTTCAACTTTTTCGGTTAGGGTCAAAAAGATCAATTCTAAGTTTGTAGACCTCAAGTAGATTTGCTGTCGCCATCTGAAGCAAGATAGGTATGTTTTCTCTGATTTTAACTGAGTTCTAGTCAATGGAAATTCATACTTTTAAAGTGTGTGTGAAGGAATATCTTCATTATACCTCTGCTAAATATAACTATTCTATTCATTCAAATATCTAGGTGATGGAAGGCAGGAGGCAAATATACTTCTCTTGAATAGATAAATATTCTCTTGTGAATTGTATACATGTAGATAGCATATTGCTTCTGAAGGTAAGTTTGAAAACCTGAAAAACATGGTTTTGTACTCTACCTTGAGCTGTCTTTTGTCTGTGGTTGGGTTATTCAGCTTCCTGGTCTTGGTTTCCTTGAAGATAAATATAAATATTATACCAAAGTAGTATTTGGTTTTAATGAGATGGTATTATCAATAAACATAACAAATTTAGCCTAATAGTTACATACTAGCCCCATAAGGAACGTTATTATCCACATTTTCTTAATTAGGGACATAAGACACTGCTGTTCATATAACCCATTCAAAAACCCACCTGCCTATTAAAGTACAGTCAACTTCAGATTCATGCTCCCTCTGAGACACAGGGAAACATGGAAAACATGCCTTTTGGAACATGGAAACATGGAAAACAGCTCATGGAAAACATGCTTTACTGAGGCAGTGTGTCTAGAGAGATTCATCTGATAGAAGTATTTTCAGTATCCCAAGTCACCCAACACTCTCAAGGTGCAAATCTAATTTATAGTTATCACGATTAGATAATTACTGTATTTGTACTCTAAAAGATTGTCTCTAATTCTTCAACCTTGAAATCAAATGTCTTTATCTTTAGTAATTTAATAAACATAACTGCTGATCTCATAAACTCTGAGAGAGAATATGAAAAAAAAAAGCTTCTTAGAAATATCTTGAAGCAAGTTGTTTCAGAAGTCATTGAATACCTTCTCTTTCATTTTTTTGGACATCCATTCTCTCAAACTACTACTGTCCTTTCTATTTTCAGCTAAATACATGACATATATGTTTGTATTCTTTTGCAAGGGAAAACATCTTGTGGGATAGTGCAAACTGTGAAAAAATTGTTTTCAGCACTATCTTTATTTAAAAAAATTCATTTTTTAAACTTGCATTTCAAAAGATTTTTTAACTTTTATTTAAAAAAGTTTTTGTTGATTAAGTGAAATTTCTACTTCAAAATGCCTTTCATAAGTCTTCCAGGTAAATGTTTTTAAGTTTAAAATGTGTTCTAATTTTTCTCTTCAAGTAGTAGTTTAAAAAAAAAATACTATTAGTACTTATTCTCCAGGTAAACTGCAAATTTGTAAGTTTTTAAAAATAATTTTCCAGCATTAGTGGGTAAATGAATCAGAACTTATATTGATATTGCTATTCATACATCATATATTTACATATTTCCTAGAACTTTTTTAAATAAATAGATCTATATTTTACATGTTAGAGTACATACAAATGTAAACGTCTCCAATTTATAAAAAGTTTTTGTTCAGGAACTAGTAAGACTTTGATTTACATTGAAATAATCTTGTTGACATTGTTTTAGTTATTTTTGTTTATTAATTTTATAGTGTTTGTTGTAAATAGTAGGTATTCTGTCAAAAATTGTTGAATGATCTAAGAAGGAAGTTTTGCAAATGTTAAAGAGACATGCCAATGCTTTCTTCCAGAAGTAATTCAAAAAAATTAAGTTGGTAGTTTTAGAATGGAGGGAAAATGTGGTCAACTGTTCAATGAATTTGATATAAAGAATATATTCTCTAATTTTTCCATTTAAAAATTACTTCAATTTGGAGAAAATGGAAAGGATATTACTTTTAGAAGTTAATAACAATTTATTCTATTGAAAATACATTTATTCTGCAGAAAAGGGAAGTCAGTTTTGGATACCTGGATCCAAAATGCTTATAAGCATTAGCATCTGAATATAAAGTATAAGTGAAAATGCTCTCTCTGTTTTTTTTTTTTTTTTTTTTTTTCTGAGCAGAGCATACATCTTGAACTCTCCGATCTCAAGTTTTCTTCAGATGTACATTGTACTGAATCTTTTCCTACCTTATAAAATATGATATAAACTACATTCATCCTGGCTTCTAATTGGTTATTGCATAAAGATACACTGATAAGCTATATAAATGTAAAATATGGATTAAAACATTCCAAATTATGTTTACCTATTTCACAGGTTTATTTGAGTGAGTCTCAGGTTGGCATCATAATCCAAAAACTGTACCTTATATCCAAATATGTTCCACATGAGGTCATCAAAGAATTTCATCGCTAACATTGGCTATTATTAGTGACTGGTGTTGTCTGACTTTTAACCGTTCTTTTTCCCAAACCACCATGTGGGAGTTCTATAATGATTAATCAGTAGGGGTGATATTTCAGATATTTTCTTTGACTCTTCTAGTTTGTTCCTAAACTATTCATAAAACAAGCTAAAATTTCCTTGTCAAATATACAATGTTTTCAAGTATTTGGAAGGAAGTGGTAGTAGATTTGGATTAATAAGAATAGGCAGAGAAACCCAACTCCAAAAATTTCCTAAAATTAGTATGTCATGTAGAACTAAAATTCTATTGGTTGAGATTTAGTAAAACACAATCCATGAACAAAGACAAGAGAACCATGATTTGTAGTTATTGTCTCTGCCTGCTCTTCTGCTTCCCAAACACAATTCACATTTCCCTGAAAAACATTTGAGATTATGTAAATGTAACTATTCTTATATATGCTGAAGATAGTAGAATCTCAAGCAACAACAAAAAGCCTACACATGTAGCAGTTTAACAATGCAGATAAGGTGAACCTTCTGTCCTTATAATATGCTAATTAAGTGCATTTGTGTCTCCTGTAAAAGCTGTGGCTATGTAGTGATGAATAAGAACTTTAAACACACATGACACCTCGTTAAAATGTAATTTTCACATCATATATCTGAACTCTTTACTTTGACAGCTGAGTAATGTGAGTGCTGGGCAGAGAATCTTGAACATTTTGAAACTGTCACGTGTTTAATAGGTAGTGGAATTGGCTTCCCAAATGGTTGAGTTAAATATGGTGCAACTTACTCACAAAATAGAGTCAGAAAGTAGTAAGATCTTAAATAAAATTTATATTCAACCCATGGGTTAGATTGCTATACAGTTCCACTTGAGAATACACATTGTCTCCAAAGTTTAATTTGCATCAACCTTAGTAGCTGAGTAGACATTGAAAAGAAAAAGTTGTCAGCTACTTGTTGCTAATTTCATTCTGTCTGTATTTTTATGCATCAGCTATTTCCCAGTCTGCATAGGAGCCCCCTTTTTTTTTTCTCTCAAGGGCTTCTTCATTTCCTGTAAACAGTTGCTGACTGAAGGATATGGCTGCTGGGCTTTTTTCATGAAGTGCAGCCAAAACTTGCAAATTTACAGTAGCTGTTCCATTACCACTTAACATTAGCTGAATTTTCTCCTGTTTATTTTTACCTTTTCTCTATTCACAAGTGACCACCAAACCTTTCCAGAATCATACCATGTGCTTTTCAAGCTCTAAAATCAAAAATCACAATCATATACAAGCAAAGATGTACCTGGCTGTTTTATAGCTGAGGCCAGTTAGCCATTAATCTAATCATGTGAGTGACCGACCTAATAAATGAGACAAGATGCGAAGGATAAAAAGGTTCACAAATGTTACTAATTTACTACTTTTTTTCCCAACAGAATGATGTCCCTGATAAATGTATAATAATTAAGAAAGTAATCTGAATCATTTCTACATGTAACTCAGTTAAAAAGATGACTTACTTGTGAATAAGCATCCCACTCATACCAGCTGTCCTCTTAGCCATTTCACTGCTCATTAGCACGTCCACCAGAGGGCAGGCAGGTGGAACAGAAATAGTTTTGCTTCTCATTATTAGCACATCTTGTAAGAGTTGGCAAAAGTGGCTAAAATGTGACTGCTGATTATACAGGGATTTCACTGTAGACTACTTTCCTTCTACAGACATTAGCACAGAGGGGTGAGAATTAACTGTTTTATATAACAGCTGACAAAATTGTATTAATCTGTTTTATTTCTCTGCTTTTAAAATTTTTTTAGAAAGTGTTTAAGTACCTAAGGACAGGTTTGACAACAATAGTATACATTTAATTAAGCACAGAGATATCTCTCTTATAACTACTTTTACTCTAGAAATCTAGATCAGAAAATAATGAGTAATGGCCAAATGTTTAAGATGCACAAATGACACATAAAATATACTGTATTGTGTGTTATTGTCAGATTTCCTGACATGCAAATGGAGAATGTATTTCCCTGAATAAGAATTCTGTTTCTCTTCATGACCTTCAATAATGAAAAATTCATGATTAAATTCTTTCATCCACTTACCCCTAGAAAGATACAAATTAAAGTTATACAGTGCTCTCAATTTGAAATGTTTATAACTGAAATATTTCAGCTTAAAATTTTGATTTTTAGAAATGTTAGAACATTTTTACATAGAATATACAAATGCAAATGAAGTGTTAGCTATCTGCTGACCCTGTGACATAGAAGTATCTCTAATGATATTTTTTTTAATGAGCTATGTCTTAAACTTCTGCTTCTGATAAATAAGAAACGGGCATTTATTAGAAACACTATTCAATAAAAATATAAGGTAGACTGAATATGAAAACAGTAAACTTTTTAAAATCTGATTTTTTCTATCTAGCATATAATGTTTTTTATTATTTTTTAAATTTTATATATTTTACATCATTTTTCACTTTTGCACAATGTATGCTTTTTCCTCTTGGTTATAGTCCCCGTAAAAGTCTCACCCCCATTGTTTTGATCCTACTCCCTCCTCCCCGCCCCTGTAGTGTGTCTCTGGTTTATAGTTGCTTGTTGGTTTTGATTTTTACTTTATTATAATTAGTCTTTATGCTGGTCCCTTATTTAGGTTTTCTAAATACCTGTATTGCATTTATATTTGATATTAAACAGGGCATAGACAATTATATCTTATAAAGGAGCCCACTGAGAGACATAGTGATAATGTTTGGTGGAAAGGAAGCTTGAAAGCAAAATGGGAAATAGTAATAAAAAGTCAAAAATAAAATGTAAAATTCAGGTTCACAATCTTCTATAGAAGCAGAAGCAGGAAGTCAAAACCGGATTTGGTCAGAAACCCTGCACTGATTGACATTCCTTCACTCCCTCTCACCTTCTTCCTTCCCCTCCCTGACTCTTCCCATCTCCTCCTTCACTGTGTCTCCTGTCCTCTCTTCCTTCTCTCCCTCCTTCCAGCCTCCCTCCCTCCTTCCAGCCTACTTTCAGTCCTTCATTCTTTTAACCACAACTGAGACCAGGTGCTGTGCTCTGTTCTACAAGTGCAAGTATGAACAAAGCAGACATTAATGTTGCCTTCCTGAAATTTAATGAACAGTGACAAGAAATAAAGAAAAGGAGTTGTCAAAAATCCCAGAACCCAGTAGTATTACCTACTATTTGAGTGTTTTCATATCAAGCCATTTACATAGACTATCAAATTTAATGCTAAATATTCACAAAGAAAGCATCATCCTCATTCCCAGATGAAGAGCTGAAGATCAGAGAAGGGACATAGTAAAATAACTGAATCATCACACACATAGTTGAAAGCTAGTTACAATCCTAGTCTGCCTGACTTTCTGCTATGTCAGGTTACCTTCATTAGACTTTTAAAAGTATATAAAATCCTGTATTATAATTTTCCTGGTAAAAATCAAAATCAACAAGCAACTATAAACCAGAGACACACTATGGGGTGGCAGGAGGAGGGCGGAGGATCAAAACAAGGGGGGTAGGAATTGTATGGGGACTATAGCCAAGATGAAAATGCATACATTGTGCAAAAAAATGAAAAATGATGTAAAAATATATAAAATTTTTAAAAAATGAAAAAAAGTATATAAAATTCATAGCTAAGGAGCAAGTGGGGAAGGCGGGAAGAAGATGTACACATACTAGATGAAAGTGAAGCAGGTTAGCTGAAGTAGCAAATGCAGAGCAGCAAGGACATGGTAGGGACAAGCGCACAGTAACTAGTATTTTAGAGCACCCCACCCCAGCCCCTCCAAATTCACACACCTACCTTAATACTTCAATATAAACATTATGAAGTACAGATGAAGAAACTGAGACTGGGAAATGTGAGGTCACCTGCACAGAGAGACCCAGTCTGCAAATATAGTTATGGACTTCAAAGAAGCCCAGTTTTATTTGACTTTCCATGATGAAGTTGAGGCACATTATATTGATAATGGAAAAAAATTATAATGCACACAAGCACATAATAGCAGGTAATATAGTAGTGCATGGATTTGATGTGATGTGTGTTTTCCTGGAAATGCTTGAAGAAACAGATTCAATTATTGGAGGATTATAGGACTTAGGGGGGAACTTTTTCAGAAATTCTGAGCAATTTAAAAGACCTTAGAGATTTGGGGACTGGCTCTTACTTAAGTTTAAATCTACTTAATGCATATTATTTCCATTTTCTTAATTCAGATGTGTTGCTGTCAATACCCTCATGATTACTACCTATGAGTGAGATTCACAAAATGGTGAAAGTAAAATGAAGAAAGAAAAAATGTTAGGGAAGAGAGAAATAAAAGGGAAATAAATATGTTTTCTAAAAATAAATGGACAGAAAGTTAATGAGTTCCCTTCCTTCAAAAGGAAAGCAATGAAAGGGCATACAGTTAAAATGTTAAAATTATATTCCAAGATTGATTTAACTAACCTCAGTGTTAAGGATAAAATTATGGATAAAGTGGTGATTTTGCAGCCTGGAATGTAAATTGTTATTACCTCTTTGGTAAATAAGCATACCTTATATTCTAGCACATCGACTACTAGATTTTTCTCTATGAAAAAGTTTTCATTCTTGTGTGCAAAGGACTTGTACAGAGTGTTTATTATAGCAGTGTTTAAAATAATGTGAAAGAGATACTGTCCCTAGGATCTGTGGTGGGGTAGGGAAGCAGGAAAAAGACACAGTTTGTACACAGTTACCCAGGTGAAAAATAAGTTGCTGGCACATGAAATTTAAATCTGACAACAAAATGTACTAGCACCAGAGCATTTAAAAGTCTGATCATTGTGGAAGATAGAGGGAAATTATGTGATCAACTATCTCTTAGAAAGAAATATATCAGGTCAAGTATTCCTACCTATGAAATAAGGAAAGAACTTATGCTGAAATTTTTACTTTCTAGTAATATAATCCCATTGAAACTTAATAACCCAAAGAAGCCAGGATTACAACTTTGCAAAGCACCAACAACTTTCAACTTGTTTAACTCATTTTACTACATCATTATTAGTGAAAGAAGCCCTCTCAACAGAAAAGGAAAATTTTATTCTGAAGTTTTAATTGAGTGTGACTATAAAAGCAATGATTGTGTATTTCAGAAACAGTGCATATTAAATGATTCTTGAGAATTTAATTGCTTGAAAGTAATTTTTTATATCATCTTCACTGAATTTTCCCCTGAGTATGGATATATTGACTTGCTAAATACTTTGGATTATTATCACCACTTTTAGTATATCTATGGTGTTTAAGTTTTCAGGAACATGACCATGTGCTTAATTGGATGGACAGGACTACTGGTTATCATATTCCGGGGTTGGAATTTGAAATACCATAACACGGGTTCAAGTGCCTATTTTTGCAATCATAGAAAAGCGAAAATTCTGCAGACATACTAGCATACAAAAAACTTAAATGTGAATCAAGCTGGAGGTTTTAATTCTGTGATTTATACTGAAGAAGATAAACCAACTGGAACAGATCTGTGTCATAAAAGTCAAAAATTTCAAGGCAGGGCCTCCCTGTGGCACAGCGGGTTGAACACAGCACTGTGAAGCTGTCTGCAGCCTCTGCAGTGCCGGTTCGATTCCCGGCTAGCCAGGGAGATTCCCACATGGCGCAGCAGACCTCTCCTGTCTTGCCCGCTGCTCCCCTCAGCAGTGTTTTGGTTCATCTGCCTGTCCTGCTCCCCTCTCTGTCTCTGGTGAATCCTCTCACCCTCCCGCGCTTCTGGCCTGTAGCCCAGCTATTGTATAAATAAATGAAAAATTTTAAAAAAGGAAGAAGAACCTATAGAGTTCTAAAAAAAAAAATTCAAGGCATATGTCACATAAGAAATATAAAATGGGTGTCTTCTTGGTGGCCTAGGGGTTAAGTCTCAGTGCAATTGCCCCTTTGGCCTGAGTTCCATCTGCGGCCAGGGAGCAAACCCACATATGTGGCAGCAGACCTTTCCTGTCACCCCCATGCTCCCAGCAGGAGTGTATTTCAGTAAATTCACCTGTTCTGTTTCCCACTCTGTCTCTGGTAAATCCTCTCACCCCATGCACCTATGACCCACACCCCAGTTCTTTATATAAAATAAATAAAAACATTAAAAAATACATAAAAAATGATAATCTAGTCACATCAAATTTTATATTGGGGTTAGGTATGAAGTTATCTGTTAAAAATTAAATATAATCAAAAATATTTTGAAACTCCTTTAATAGATTATAAAATGTTTTTAATATATCCCTAGACTGCAAATATTATTATATAATATTGTGTGATGTATAGAGTATTTATTAAAAATTAACTTTAAAAGTATGATTTTTACAGTGCCTCAATTATAAAAAAACTGCTTGAATTCTTAAAAAATAAATATATCTATGGTACAACTCCACTGATTAGCAAAAGAGCAAACTCTATAGTTGTTTCTGTGGAAATAAATCCTTTCTGTGATTAATATTTTTCCCTAAAACAACACATCAAAAAGATCTTCTCGGATATACTGATTTGCACTTTCCCACTGAACTTGTATAAAATTATTAGGCCACTCGTTAAATGTCTCAACAAAACTACTAAAAAAGTTATGTGATAGAATATTTAATGATATAACTGTTCATTATGTATTGCTGTTTTTTAAAGTAGGTTTAAATGATTTGAGATACAGATCACTGTACGTTCCCTACTTTTGTTTAAGCTTGAAAAATTCTATTAAAATTTCATTAAATGATTATTATAGAATAGTCCTACTTTTTTGTTACACATAGTACACATTTTACCAAACATTGTGATCTGAAGTTTTAATTGATATTAATTTCTGAATATTTCAGTTTTGAACTTCTAGGTTTTGCCAGATTTCTTTACTGAATATATAGTCTTCGAAAGAGAGATGCAAATTTCTGAAAATTAACTTAATATCCCAGATAATCTATTTAGAATTTTATGATGAAACATAAAACATTCTTATTATTGAATTCAAGATAACTACCAAATCAATTAGCCCCTGTTTGTGATTACAACACACACATGAGAAAGTGCTAAAGTTTTATTGAGAGAATGAAATTGTAAGAGTGGATCCATAGTTCATTTTTAGATTTTTTTTTTCTCTGCTATGGAAGAAAACTTTGTTGTTCTTAAAAATACTATGTATTTTTAGATGTTTTGTTTCTACTCCCTGATTTTAGAGCCCTACACAATTGTGTAACACAAGAATGAATCTACTGGCATGGAAAAATAGAGTAGCAGAGTACACATTGATCTCTCCTTCAGAGACAAGAATATGCTAATGATTTAATTTAGTAACTACCTATTGATTTTGACTTTTAAACAACTCAAACCACCAGTTTTCAGCAGTTGTTTAAAGGAATAAAAATGAAATCTGTAAAAAAAAATTTAAAGATACTAATACTGAAATTTAGTGAATAGAAAGTCAATATTCTAATCAAATATAAAACAAATATTTTACTATCTGCTTTGACAATGAAATAGGTAAATTTGTCAAATTGAAGAATTGAATATTATTTTTTAAATTTTTATCTCTATGTCTTTTTATGATCTTGCTTGTATTTTTTTGGGAGGATTAGGTAATTATATTCATTGAACATTGACTGTTAGTCACTAAAGCAAGATATTTAAGAAATACGTTTCACAAGAGAAAAGCACTAATAATCATTATAATCTTATGTTATTAAAATCATTTGTGTGTTGATTGTGTAGACTGCCATTTTACTGATTTATTGCTTTTAAAAGTGTTTTGCTAGAATGTTTAGTGTTTTTTATGTAGATCATCATGTCATATGCAAATACTGATACTTTTATTTCTTCTTTACAATCTGGTTACCTTTATATCTTTCCCTTGCCTAATTGTTCTAGCTAGGACTTCCAGTAATATGTTGAAGAATAGTGCTGAGAGTGGACATCTTTGCCACATACCTGATCTTAGAGGAAAAACTTTCGGTTTCTTACAGTTGAGTATGATGCTAGCTGTGAGTTTGGCATTCATGGTCTTTATTATGCTGAAATGTGCTTATTCTTTGCCTTTATGTTCCTTTCTATTTCCATTCACTAAGAGATTTATTTTTATCAGAAATGGATGCTGCATCTAAACCAAAGAAAACCCTAGAAATATGACTGCAGAACAGAGGCTATAAGAAGGGGAAGGAATGTAGTGGTGGGAACAAAGGAAAGAGGGGGCTTCATTCTGTATGGGTGCTTGAATGGTAGGTGTAGAGAAAGCATTCAAATGTTTTACCACAACTTTATATAATATTTCAGAAAGCAAGTAAATTTTTAGTGCTGTTAATTTAATTACTTTGGGGAATCAGAAGCCTTTTTTAAATATATTCCTTTGCATAATTCTATTTCTAATTATATGCATATAGATTACAAGCAGCTAATTCCTAAATTTTATGGGATAATGGGTCTTAAAGAATGGTCCTACTGGGAATTGTTAAGAATGCAGATTCTCCAATTTCTAGCCCAGACTGAGTCAGACTCAGGGTAGTGCCCAGTAATCTATTGTTAACAAGTTCATGAATTTGAGACTAGTTATATAGCCATAACCTCTACTGTATGTGCTCAGCATATAACAATATTAAACTTTTATTTTTAATTTTGGCAACTATTTTTTGTTGACTGCCTTTAACAAATATTTTCCAATCCCCTATGTAATGAGTATTGCAAAAAGACTGCATAAATTATCCCAGGATCATGCTAAATACAGATTTCATGTCTTCTTCCTACCCTATCAAATCACAGCCATATGATGTTGATTTATACATCTTGAGTTAAGTAAGAAAGTGAGGTCTTGGAATAGTATTTTTTTAGAGATGATTTTAGGTTTGGAAAAAAAATAAAGATCTAGATGTTCTTTTGCTTAAATTGAATTTATGCCTTAGTATGAATATTGTCTTAATGCATTAAGAATCTGTAGCATGATAGATACTACTCTGAGCTCAGGCTGCTCTGACAGTGAAATGCATCACTTTGTTTTATTAAATGACCCTGTTTTGTGTCCTCACAGAATTACTACCTGTGAGGTTGACAGCAAGGAACAGCAGCCTAATATAAGATGGACACATCCCTTCTGAGGCTTGTTCTGGCAAAGCAAGGTGCCATTCATCTTCACCTTGAATAGTTGGAATAAATTAATGCAGTGAGAAGAGCAATGAGACTCCAGGCAATCATGCAGGGCTTTGCAACAGCTCATGATCTGTTCATGTATTGGGGAAGAGGGAGATGAAAATGGAGAGGAAGACAAATTAGAACTGTTACTGTAGTTGAAAGAATGCAGTAATCAGTAGAATCCCATCCTTACCAGTGAGCAGTACCTCATATTTCCATATTTTAATTTACAGCAAAGACATTTTTCTACTCACAAGTGGGAGTAGGAAGAATTTGGAATTTTTCAGCTATGTTTATAATTTTCCATGTGTGATAACACACAGTTATATGATACATGATGGATTCCTTTTCTGTCCATTCCCAACAACTTTCCTAAACATAGACAGATGAAGAGCTGTTTTGAAATGCCTTGTTGCTGCCTGAGTCCAATGGCTCTTTCTGACTGTGTTAATTTATTCTGGGTCTTCAAGATTAGCATTCCTGGCACTCAGCTTTGCCAGCTGAGAGCTGAGTGAATGTGGAGAACGTGCACATCGTGAATCAAATTGATGTGAAAGCTTTGTTTGGTCCAGTCGCCTCCCCTTACTTTTCTCTTGTAAGACAAAAATGTCAGATAGTTTTGACCCAATAAGCCTGTAAAATTTAAAAGTAAATTTTTAAATGTTCATCTGATATGCATAAAAGGGAGACATATAATTTATTCCTTTTCAAATTTTAAAATAAAATTGTACATGAAAGTGCTGTCTCAGAGTATTTTTAAAAGAAATATTGCTTTATATCATTTTCCCTTCACTTTTTTTATATATAGATATATATCATTAGCATTATCTCTAGAAATATTTGACTTAGTGACTAGAATGAGTTGTAGTTGTTTGTTCCAAATATCTTTTATTCAGTTTCCTTTTGTTCTTTTAATTTTACACCAACTCTTTCCCCAAGTATTGAACTGAAAGTCCAGTCATTCATTCTTACTGCACAAAGTTGAATTTTTTTTATTAAGTCTGCACTCTTTCCTGATTAGAAGTAACATAATTCTGCTATTATTCATTAAAAATATGAAATGGTAAAAGCAATAAAATAATGCAGTGCCTCACAAAATCTTGGGAGATTTTTACATTTCTATATTACAGGGAAAAGGACAATTTAAAAAATGGATTAGTTTCTTGTTTCATTGCCTATTTTCAGGTTGTAGGTATATATTCTCCGAGATAATTCAGAAGCCTTTTAGAGATATTTTATATTTCCTTAATTACTTTACATGTTAAAGCTAAACATTTTACATAATTCACTGTGAAATATTTATTTAATTCTTAATTGTGTGTCCAACTCTGTACTCAATATCTTAAATGAATTACAATGAATGTGTGATGAAATTGATCCTTTTAAATTCCAAAGCAATTCGTTTTGGTATTAAAGTGGATGGATTATACTGTTTGAAAGGGGATGAGTAGGACATAGTTATCACTTGGCAGAGTATCAATGGGTATTATAGGCATAGATGAAACGCTGACTGCATCCTAAATATGTGAGTTCCCTGTTATTTTGTCATGCACAACTTATACTAGAATCCTTTCTTTCCCATTAATGAAAAACAATAATATACACTGATTCAGTCTGTAGCACTTGGCTATTATTTGCTGAACTGTATAAACAATGAGCAGCTGTATCATTGTTTAAATTGCATGATTTTGTTTATTCATTAAAAAATTTTTATGACAGTAGTGTGGCTTAGCAGCAAGCTTATAGTGATGAAGTTAATTAACAACATTGAGCAAGGCTTCAAGAGATGAGTTTTAATAAGTAGTACTAAAAATATTATAGTAGTCATCCACAGATAAACATAATAAGCCTCAGACAAATGGGGAAAATGGTCAGATTACAAGAAAAATCATGTTAGTATTATTTGCCTTTCCGGTTCCCACAGAATAGTACAAATAAACATGTACTCATTCACAGACTTAAGACAATGACTGTAATTTTCCTTATTTTTTTTCTTCTGTAACATAAAGCTACTACATGGGTAGAAAATGGAAGACTGACAAAAAAAAAATAAGCAATCATCTTTTCATAATACATTCACTCCGAAAGAGGATGACTCTAACAGTAAAAGGAGTCAGACAGCTTAATAAGAATCCTGGAATTATATGAGCTTTCCAGCCCAGAAATATTGATAGATATAGTCTAAGTGTATTATTCTCCTTCATTTTAGAGCCAAAGAAGTCTTAATTCAAGCACTAGGAAATCCATAATTGGAAGGAATCCCATAGTCACTGCTGACATTTTTCTCTAATTATAAGTGACTTTGTTACATCATAAGCCCATTTAAGAACTCTGGGTTTTCATAAGAAAAATATTTCCAGCTTCAATTGACTAGATCCAATGTTATAAGAAATTCACTTCTTTGGGTTTTGCATTAGAGTGTTGTGTAGTTTTTTGGTAAAATAATATGAAAAAATAATATTGAAGTGTTTTAATATGGTTTCAATTTTGCCTGAGGACCAAAAGTTAATCTTACATTATTAACATAATAATTTAGTAAATTCTATGGCTTATTTTAGGATTTTATTATGATTGTGATGGGTGATGTTGCTTTTTTTTTAATTCTTTTGTCATGACATGAGCAATGTCCCAAGGCCAAGTAACTATGGGATCTTATTTTTTTCAGCCATCAGTGTTTACTGAATACAAAATACTTAATGATGTGAGAGATAAACGAAGAATGTTGGCCCCATAGATAAGACAGTTATAAATTAGGGACGCGACACACTTGGACAAAGTCAAATCATGCTAACTAACCAAATATAAAACTTACCAAATTAATAATAATATTAACATTGAAACTGTCATATTTGCATGGATTTTTTATTTGAATGATTTAGCAAAATCTCATGATTTAAGAGATGAAGAAATGTGGATTCAATTAGATTAAATTATATAAGATTATGAATATTTGAAAGTTCTGATGTACAAAAATACCAATTTCATATGGCTTGAACTATATAATGTAATATCTTCACATGTGACTTAGATTACTTAATAAGACAAAAGTAGTATGTTGTTTCAACAGTCAGCTGAAGGTGTTTTTCTGGGTGCTTTGATGAACTTTTTCATTGGTCCTCTCCTGCTCAATATTTTTAATCTCTGACTTTTATGAAGAAGTAAAAGAATATTGTAACAGATCTGATGATAAAATCAAGAATTAAATAGTTCAGGACAACCCTGTGTCAGTAAGCTAAAACAAAGAAAGGAAAAAGATGAAATCTAGCATAGAAAACTTAAGATCCTCTGCTTGGGTTGTATATAAATCCAAAATAAGGAGATTCTGATAGACAGTTGTTCATGTAAGGGAAGGAAAAACTTTAGTTCATTTTTGGTCAACTTGTGCATATCTGTTGACTCATATTTTGCCAGTCACTATATATATATATATATATATATATATATATATATATATATATGCCAAACAATGCCATTCCCTATCTTCAGAAACTTAGAGAATTAGAGGGACCACAAATTAAAGTTGAATCGACAGCTTTGGCCTCTTGGGAAGGGAAAGTTAAGTGTAAGTCTTTAACTGTGATGACATAGATGGTGATGATGATGAAGATCTATAATGAAGGGGAACATTTCATACCATTCATATTTGGTTAGGTCATTACCTAAGAATTTGGTTCAGAATTTACTGGTACCAGCTTTTGAGAGGGATAGCAATATGTGAGAGTTCATCCAGTGGAGGATGCCTAGGTCATTGTGTATTTTGGAAACTGTAATTCATTTGATTAAAGGATCAGAATATTGGGGCCTCCCCTGGTGATGCAGTGGTTGAGCACTGGGCTGCAAGGCTGCCCGCAGCCTCTGCAGCACGGGTTCATTCCCTGGCTGCCGGCGAGGGTCCCACCAAAAAAAAAAAAAAAAAAAAAGGAATCAGAATATTCACCTGAAGATTATGAAATCTGAAATCTGATTACCTGAATTTGAAAATGCCTCTCTACTTAGTAGCTATTTATCTTTTTTTTTAAGATTTATTTATTTACACAAGAACTGGGGTACAGTCAGAGGCACAGAAGGGTGAGAGAATTCAGCAGAGACAGAGTGGGGAGCAGAACAGGCAGACGGACCAAAGACACTCGTAAGAGTTGCAGCAGGCGAGGCAGGAGAGGTCTGCCGTGCCATGCATGCTTCTCCCTGGCCGGCCAGGAATCGAACCCATGCTGCAGAGGCTGTGAACAGCTTCACAGAGCACCTCTCAACCTGCTGAGCCACTATATATCTTGGAGCAAGTCTCTTGGCCCGTGAAACCTCAATTTCTTCACTAAAAAAAGTGAATTGTAATAGTGCCTGCATCTCAAGATGTTTGAGAAGAATTAGCAAGTCAATATTAGTAAAATATTTATAACAATGACTGCACATGACAGTTGACAGATAAGTGCTAAGATAGATAGATAGATAACATAGATAAAGGATTCTGGAAGGGAAAATCAAGAGGAAGTCATGTCAAGTATCTTTAAATATCTGAGCAGGAGTTTGTGGATAAGAAACTAATCATATTTTATATTTCTTGATGGGAGTAGAAGCATGAAGCTAAAACAGATAAGCCTCATGCAATTTATATTGTTTTAGAAAATGTAATTATAAAAGTTTAGCCAGTTTCAGTTCTGCAGTAGTCTCTTCCTTTCTAAATCTTGGTAATTTCAAAAGTGATGCAGAATTTGAAAAATGAGCATTAACAACTCTTTGATCAGACACCTTTCATTTGAAGTAGGTGGTAATGCTATTAAGGTCTAAACAAATTTCAGATATGGACTCTGAGTACATGTCACATTAAACCATTACTGCTTATTGACTAATAATATTGCTTATAGTGGAACTAGAAGTCATAGACTTTCTGTTCCAGAAGCTCTCCTGCCCAAGATTATCTGAATAAATTCAGGTAATTGTCTTAGTCTCTTTCATTCTTTAACAACATAAAAGTTCATCAGTGCAGTGCTATTACTAACATTACCAGAGATTTTTTGTAGAAACTGGTCATACTGCTGTGACTTCATCCTTCACATAGTGCTTGAATATTCTTAATGGTTTTAGTGAAATCTCTCTTGCTGACATCAATTTACTATAACATTTCAGAGTAAAACCTTGATTATGAAGAAACAGTGCAGTTTTTGAAGTGACATTTTTAAAAATTACTTCTTTTAAAAGGGAATTGCTTTTTATTCCCTGGTATGCTAAGTCCACAATATTTTAGGCCATTCAAAAATAATCCAGTAAAGTAAGAATGGTGTCACAACTACTGACACTGAGTCTCAGTAGTATTAACTGCATAATGTTATATAATTGAAAAACAGCATCTCTCTCATAAATTTGAAGGCTATAGAACAAAGATAATTATATATTTCAGCTGGATATTATATACAGTTTCATCTGTAGAATGCTAATTTTGTGTCTCCACTGATACACACTGACATTTCTGTTAATAGAAAGTCATTCAATATTGGTTTGGCTACTGTTTACCAAAGAGGCCAATTTCTCCTTTTTCAGAAATGTGTCAAATTCAAGATGTGATTGGTAAACAGTCAGTGTTTAGCACTCTGTCAGTAGGTATTTTAGTCTTCTCCCTACTGGTTAACATGTACGCATACATTGGTCCATTCTATTTGGAGTGAGGTTATTGGTGGAAACTGCAAAATTTAATGTATACAAAAATATGACTCCTGTGAAAAAAATGAATGTACAGTTAGGGGCACAGACTTTAAATGAATAAACCAAATGGAGAAGGGATAAGAGGAACATGCATAAAATAAATAAACAATACTCAAAAGGTAAAGTACTTGGGAGATCATGGAAAGAAAGTAGATATAAAAAAGTGTGTTAGGCACCCTCAGCTTAGTTGCTATAGCCTTAGCCAACAAAGTGCATTTTACTTTTTTTTTTTTTTTTTGGTCTGTTTTCCTTTGGAGAAGGATACAAATTAATCAACTTTCTCTTAAATGTAACGGTCCATCACAAATTTAATATTTGCTCTTTTTCAGCTTTTCTTCTCCGATCTAAATGTCCATGGTTGTTTAACCAGGTATCTTCGCAACATTGTTCTCAGATGCCTTATTTCCTTTTCTCTTTTCTATTCTTAAAACTGGCCACAGCATAGAGATATAAGCAATGGTGAGGTAGTTTCACTATCAGCAGTAAACTCTAAAATCTGTTGAGATTTTCCGTTGAACTGTGTAAGTTTTATTCTTCCTATTTACAGATAAATAAACTAGGAACAAAATTTAAACTAAATGGCTCCATGATTATATAACTAGTAAGCTAAAGAGCCAGGATTTCAATCTGTACCTGACCATTTTAATATAGGCTAAGAACATATTAAAGTTTAAGTTTCTATTGATTCATAAAGGGTTTATGGATAAGAAAACCAGAGCTTCCTAAAATATGACATCATTACCAAACTCGCTCATCTAACATATAAATAAGTACAATACATATTTTAAAACTTAAATCCCTCTAAGAAGCTCTTAAATTAAGACAGTTCTTTGCTTTTGGAATTTAGTGATTAGGAAATACTGTAACAAATTTTAACATGGGAGTTATGATATTAAGATCTTTTATATTTTGCATTAAAGCTATAACATTAATTTAGACTTTATTCTTTTTTCTAAATATTTTATATTTTTATTCAAAATACTTTAAGAAAAATGTACTTTGATTTTTAGATCAAATTAGTTATTAGATTAAAAGTATGTATTTACTAAATATATTTTTCTTGGAATAGTCTATTAAACACAATTTAAAAATGCACATGTTTGTCTTTACTACCAACAAAAAAATTCTCTCAGCAAGGAGAAATGTTCTTAGAGGACTTTATATGACATAATTAAAAACAGTCCAATTAATTATCAGATGATGAATAATTATTTGTGACTTGCTAAAGGAATATCTCAGATTTCACAATTCTACTTTTGCTAAAGTTTATCAGATACACAGGCAGTTCTGCACAAGAATATTACTCAATTTAAACTCTTCCCTTCACAAATTAAAATATATTACTATTTGTGTAGATTTTATAACAATGGGTGGGAGATTATTGCTAGTTAATAGCATACTGATTTTTTAATTGGCAAGTTTGAACTTTAAGTATTAAATTGGTACTACATAATTAAAATGACTAATAGTCCACTTGGAAAGAATTTTCTAAGGAAAATAAGACTTTATTACCAACAAGGTATGATTAATTGTTAATTATTTTCACTTTTGCCAAAATACATTCATACAGTAGAACATGCATTATCTAACTTCAGTGTGAAAGGTTCAAAAAGGCTCTGAAAAGGTGTTGCATAATAAAAACTGAAACATACAATATAAAGTATAAATGCAGGCCCTTTCTCAACATCTGTTATTAAAAATAGAATAAATTTTTTTCTGTTTGAATATCTCAAAATGAGTCATTCTGAATACTTGAACTTTCTAACTAAATGAGAGAATTTAACACTAACACATTTAAGACACATTTTCAACATTTTAGAAAGAACCTTTTTATATTTTTTTACATGACACTTTTCCTCTAGGAAAACTAATTCAATTTTACTTTGAACTTTTTCCTGGTCACTTCAGATTATCACTATTGCATGTGGGTTTTGTTATGTTCTATGTACTTCATATTTAAATCCCTGGTTTCAAATTAAATAGATTATCATCTCTATGACATGAGAAATAGTGCCTATAACTTAAAACTTATATTTATTATAAATATTTTTCCAAATTAAACCTTTGAACTGGCACAAATCTATCACAGCATTTGACTGTGAGCTTACTTATGTAACTATAAATTATCTAGGTTGCTCTGTGTTAATGCGTTTGCTGTGTTTAAAATAAGCAAAAGCAGAAGCTAGAAGAGGAATGATAATTAAATGCCTCACCTACATCTATTCTCTTGATATTCTGGTATAGTAGGTTTAATTTATTTTTTAAAAATTTATTTATTTATGCATACAAGAACTGGGGTAAAGGCCAGAGGTGCAGAGGGCGGGGAGGCTGAGAGGATTTACCAGAGACAGAGTGGGGAGCAGAACAGGCAGACTGACGGAAATACACGGCTGAGAGGAGCAGAAGGCGAGTCAGGGGGGTCTGCTGTGCCATGTAGGTAGTTCCCTGGCCAGCCGGGGGATCCAACTCAACTAGTGCTGCAGAGGCTGTGGATAGCTTCATGGTGCTGTGCTTAACCCCTTGCGCCACCAGAGGGGCCCTGGTATAGTAGGCTTAAGTTGAAATTTCTCATAGCTTAGGATTCCCCTTCCCACCTTACTGTCATTGTTTTAGTTCAAGCCATTGATATTTTACTCAGGGGTTGCAGGTTGGTGCAGCAGGGAAGGGATTTGGGTATCATAATCACTAGAATACACATCAGGATTCAGAAATCTTCTCATCCATCACTTTCACCTATTGAAAATGACTGCTCCGTAAGTCAGCGTTTCTGATAGAATTATCTCTTTCCTCTAAGTATGTGGAAGCTGACAAATAGGAGAACTGTTACCAAGCTCCCAACATCATTTGCCAATTGTCTTGTAACAACTAATTTAAGTCAGCCGCTAATCTCATCAGATTCCTCTTCACCCTCTATCCCACTCTCAGGCTATTTTCCACACATCTACCAGATATTTTAAATCTCAAAACTATAATTAAATCTTGTAATTTGTTTTCTGAATTCCCTATTGCTTTAATGATGAACCTTTTGAAGCCTATCAGGAGAAATATGACTTCAACATATTGTCCACATCATATGTGCTGCAATTTCACCTAAACTTCTGTTATGAATGAAAATGCACTATATAGATGTAATCATAATTTCTTAAAACAATATTAATTTAAGCTTAACTAAAAATAAAAATGACTAATTCATTAAAGAATCGGAGAAAACAGAATATGTCCCTAAGGTATAATGACCTACACATTTAATCATGGGAATTCTATCGTACATAAAGGAGGTTAGATGCCTTCTCCTTGATTAGTAAGGTTAGTAAACCTGCTTTGCAAACTTAGTCATAATTCATAAGTTTGCACACCAGCACACATGCATACCTACACAACATAACACATGCAACACAGTGCACACTCAAGTCCACACAACAGAATATGCACACAGCAATATAAGATATACATGCACTACGGTGCATACATGGACACAGTGCAACCGTAAACACCCAGCACACATACCTGCATGTACGAGACACAGTCCAAGAACCAGGTAAATCATATTGATTTTTGTAGTTAAAAGAATCTTAAACATGTGTCCTAGTTTGGTGGATAATGCTCAAACAAGATATCATTTAGTCATTTCCTCTACTTATAAATTTATCAGTGGGGACAGAGGTCATTGTCACTTAAACTTAGTCTGCAGCACATTTTGTCCTCACAAATAAAGTATTAGTTACTACAGTACATTCATTGTCTTTAGTATTTTTTCACTTTAGCAGTTTATGCCTTTGTGATGCCCTTTACTAACATATTCAAAACAGGAAGGAAATTTCTGCTTCTAATACTTTCTGAAAAAAAAAAGGTTGTTTTTTTTTTTTAAATCAATTAATCTAAAAAGAGAACACCTGTCTCTTTTTTACAAGTGTGAGATGTTTTCCCATGAATTCAGATTAAGAGAGAATACTAGTCTGAATAGCCACGATTCATTTCTAGTTGTCTATTTCTTCCACTTTGAGACAAATAAAAGCTTCCTGTTGTTGAGGCTCTTAGAAAGGAAAGACAAGTGATTGTTCACTTGTCTATGGAGATATTCCTAGTGAAGAGGAACTCAGATGTACTTGGTGATGATTGACTGATTTAAAGAATAGGGTAGAAGAGTTATAAGAGGCACTTGCCCATTTGTAAGTTGTAGAGCTTAAATGAGGTAAACTGAAAGGTAATGGTGCCTTCATTTTTCTGTCATGTTTGCTTGTGAACTTATGGCCATTTTGAGAGTAGATCTTAACTTCAAATTATGCTAAAGAAAGTCACTTATCGCTATTGCTTTCACAATTATTTCCACATAAATAACTTCTTATCTTTTAATCTCCTTTCATGCCTAAAATGCTCAAAAAAATTCCTGTGTGATAAATGCATTTTACATGAATAGCTTTATGTCAGACCACTGAGGAGGAATTGAAGAGCTATTCAAAGGATCTTTCTAGATATCACATAAAAACAATAATAGCTAGTTTCTCTGAAAATTGAAATATCAGTTTTAGTTCAACTTGGATTTCAAAAGAATAGATCAAGAATGATTAGAATTCTTGAATTTAATTCCTTTCTGTTCATGTGTGACCTCATGGAAATAATTTGCACTCATTTCTATTTAAGCATGGTTGGACAACACATATATTATGCAAGTTCTGAAAATTACATATATACTTAAAGAAAATGAGCCAGTTTATCAACTACCATGTATGAATGAGTATTCTTCAGCTAGTCATGATAAATACATTTTATATACACACGCAAAGAAAATGAATCACTTTTCAGGTTTATGATCTACTGTCTTCAAAGGGATACTTTTCAACTATTTGTGGAGGCTTCTATTGTTTCTTAGATGTATGACAATTTCAGAGACAAACCCAAAGGAAAGGCTACTTATTGGAAAAGGGCTTTTTTTATTAAATTTTACTCCCACAGATTATTTTGCAACTGTGTTAGAAAATATGACCATATGCTCATCATGCTTATATATTTTATTTTATGTTCTGCATCTTGTAATTTATACCCTGGCACAATGAACTATTGTGGACACTGCTATTTCATACAAATAAAGCTCCATATATGCTATTACTGCTATGCTCTCTCTCTCCCCTCAGCCAGGATGCAAACTTCTCTTTACTCTTTCAAGTGGGGATGATCTTGTAATTTTTCACTCAAGTGGACCATTTGAGAAAAAAGGGGGAGCTAACCAAATAAGAAGTCTGCAAATAGGTGTCAACCGAGCCGTATGGTCTTGTTACTTAAGACCCATCTGGAACTCATCTCCTCTGTGATGGTTTTCCCCAAAACAGAATGTCTTACTTCCTATTTTCATTGCACTTGTACTTCTGCTATAGCACTTAACACTTTGTAAATTTATCTTTTGGATACATGCCTGGTTCTCCTGTTACATAGGATCTTTTTGGGTAGGTTCTATGTCTTGATCATTTTAAATCATCATCATACTTTTCTCACAAATAGTCTAAAGTCAATTATTTTTCAACCCAACATATCTGAGAGACTTTCTCTTCTGGTGTCTATGCCTGTGCAGAGTGTATCACTACTTGTGCCAACAGAAACCCTTGGTAGAGATGAAAAGGCTGTCTTTCTCCCTAGATTGAATATAAAGAGATCAAATAAAAAACTGAAGTCAGAGCTCTTACAAATTTTCAAAATGCCATAAAGCTGAGTCTAAGGAAGACTGCGCTAAAGAGTTCAGTGGCTTAACACATTATGTGGGTTTATTAAGCATTTGTTGGTGAATTTATGCTTGTTTTGTTAGTACTTGGTTCTATGATGCCTTGGAAAAAGTCTTTAGTGATTTTTTTTTTCTTTTAACTCAATTCTTTATGCTTCATGTAACTCTTCCCTTTCTTGTATTTGTTGTTGTTTTAGTTCTTATACAGTATTGTAAACATTTCCTTAAATAATTTAAATATTAATGAATCTAAATCTAAAAAAGTTCATAAAGAAAAAAGAAACCATTTGTGCCCCTTTTTTTATTTTGGGTTCTGTTAAGTGAAACAATGGGATTTTGTGGTGGACTGGTTGTGACTAGTTGGGCTCTTTCTTTCAGCGTTTTAATTCAGCATTTTCAGCTTTCAATTTTCTTTTCTCACCTCATGGGTCGACTTTACCTTTTCTCTTCAAACACAGTACCCCTTTGTGCTTCCAAAGAATTAAAGGGATCTCTCAGAAGCCCTTGCCTTTTTTTTTCTTACATGACCAATTCAAGTGAAATTTAGTGATAATTCTTTGAATTCGTTGATAGCTTTTCACCCAAGGACAAATTAAGCAAGGTGTGTATGTGTGTGTGTGTGTGTGTGTGTATATATATATATATATATATTCATATGGAAAGGAAATCAGAGTATTGGTTAGACCTCTGTTAAAGAAGTACATTCAGACTATGTGACGCATGATGTCTAATGTTTCCAAATATCAATTATTGAATTGTGGACCAGTATAGATTTTCAGTACATCACAAAATGGTATTTCTCAAAAAAAGTCCTTATTGTTCATTTTGAGGCCACATTTTCTTTGAAGTTAGAATAGTGATAAAGTGTTTAAGGAAAAAAACAGGACAATTTTAGCTGAGATTAGTTTTCTTATTAGTTAAGTAGGAAGAAATATAGAAATACTAACTGATTTCTTTTGAGGTTAAAAATGAGATTCTAAAATGTTTAACAGAATTAAGCATAGAGATAAATATTCAACAAATATTAGTAGCATCATTTTCTCATTTTCATATTGTCATTTTATTTTATTTTTTTAAGATTTACTTATTTTTTATACAAGAACCAGGGTACAGATGCGTGGGAGGGTAAGAGAATTCACCAGAGACAGAGCGGGAAGCTGAACAGGCAAAATGACTAAATACACTGCTAAGGGGAGCAGCCGGTGCGATAAGAGAGGTCTGCCGTGCCATGTGGGACCCTCATCGGCCACTGGCCAGCCAGGATCGAACCGGCGCTGCAGAGGCTGCGTACAGCTTCACAGCGCGGAGGTCAACCGCCTGCGCCACCAGGGGAGGCCCTCATATTGTCATTTTATACCAGTTTACACAAATCTATTGATAAACCAAGAAAACATCTGCATGTTTAACCAAATAGGAATGCTATGGGGAACAAAATCCAAAATACATGTTCCTTTTTACATTTAGCTATCATGTATATGATTCTCAATTTTTTTAAAAATTAATTTATTTATGCATACAGAGCTGGGGTGTAGGCCAGAGGTGTGGAGGGTGAGAGGATTCACCAGAGACAGAGTGGGGAACAGAACTGGAAGATTGGCTGAAATGCATTGCTTAATGGGAGGAGCAGGCAAGACAGGAGAGGTCTGATGAGTCACGTGGGTAGCTCCCTAGCCGGCCTGGGATCAAACTCGTGCTGCAGTGGCTACAGATAGCTTCATACTGCTGACGATTAACCCCTTTAGCCACCAGGGAGGTCCATGAATTCTCAATTTTTAATGGACAGAGTTAATTGTCTCCTTCATGTTCAACTTGCATATTGGGAGCCATGCAATTATTCATATTAAATAATTAATGTATTGTCATTCTTAGCTAGTTTATTTTCACACCTACCTACTATGGTTTAGATTTGTGTCTTTAGAAAATTATTGGATAATATCCATCTATTAATGTGGGAAGACATAGCCTTCTATTGGCAAATGGAAGGTTGAGGTTGATCAAATGATATTTAGAAAATCTAAATTATATCTAATCTTCATTATTCATAGTGTGTTTCATTTCAACTTTCAACCTTATGGACAAAATCAAACTTGTGGATATTCTGACACAGCTAACCCCCACTTTCTTTTCTTTTTTTATATTAATCAGTAATAAAATATCAAGGACATCAACAATTAGTAGGTTTGAAACTTCTCAGAGCTAAAATCAAACCAGACTGTATTAGAAAGTTTTATCATTACTGAGTCCTCTAGTGTGTTATCATCATGATAAAATTCAGTGAGCAGTATGTAACACAAAGAAAAATCCACAATGTGTGTGTGTGAGTGTATACACACACACACACATATATACTATATATTATAGTATATGTATGTGTGTGTGTGTGTGTATGTATCTGAATGGATATCTTTGACATAGGACTCATTCTCATTAGGTGCAACTAAGTGAAACAAATGATCTGAACTATCTGCCAACTCACAAAGATAGTATTATACATCTCCCTCTGCCTTATTTAGCATATTTTTTAACCAGGGCAAGAAGCACCCTGTTGGAAGAGTCTTTCTAATGAGCTTAGAATATCACATTTTTCCACATCAATAGTTAAAGGTGACACAGAAGAATTACTGCTTCCTTTATTTTTTTTTTTATAAATTTTATTGTTATATTCCCCATACAATTGCAGCCCCCCATTCTGACCCCAATCCCTCCCCTCCTGCCCCCCTAAAAGTGTCTCTGGTTCATAGTTTTTTGTTGATTTTGATTTTCACTTTCTTATAGTTATTCATTTTCCTGGTCCCTTATTTAAGTTTTCTAGATTCCTGCTATGAGTGAGACCATCCGGTATTTTTCTTTTTCTTTTTGGCTTATTTCGCTGAGCATGATCCCTTCCAGCGCCATCCATGTTGCTGCAAATTGCATGTGTTTATCTTTTTTGAATGCTGAGTAATATTCCATGGTATATATGTACCACATCTTCTTGATCCAGTCATCTATTTTTGGGCATTTGGGTTGTTTCCAAAGCTTAGCTATTGTAAACAGTGCTGCTATAAACATAGGGGTGCAGGTGTTCTTTGGAATTGATGTTTCTGTGTCCTTTGGGAAAATACCTAGGAGTGGAATTGCTGGATCATATGGAAGCTCTATGTTTAGTAGGTCCAGAAATCTCCACACAGCTTTCCACAGTGGTTGGACCAGTTTGCACTCCCACCAACAGTGCAGAAGAGTTCCTTTTTCTCCACACCCTCGCCAACATTTGTTGTTGCTAGTTTTTTTAATATGTGCCATTCTCACTGGTGTAAGATGGTATCTCATGGTAGTTTTGATTTGCATTTCCCTGATGACAAGTGATGTTGAACATTTTTTCATATGCCTGTTGGCCATTTGCATTTCCTCTTCAGAGAAGTTTCTTTTTAGCTCTTCTGCCCATTTTTTGACTGGATTATTTTCTTTGTTGTTGTTGAGTCTCATCAGCTCTTTGCAGATTTTTGTGATCAGTCCTTTATCATTAGTGTTGGGTGCAAAAATGTTCTCCCAGTTGGTGGGGTTTCTCTTTGTTTTTGTTATTGTCTCTTTTGCTGTGCAAAAGCTCTTTAATTTGATGTAGTCCCAGCTGTTTATCTTTGCCTTCACTATCACTGCTTTGGGTGATGTGTCTGTAAAGATGTCTTTGATGTGCAAATCACGTAGTGTTTCGCCTATATTTCCTTCTATATATTTTATGGTTTCAGGTCTTATGTCTAGTTCTTTAATCCATTTTGAGTTGATTTTTGTGTATGGTGTGAGGTGGTGGTCAAGCTTCATTCTTTTGCATGTAGCGACCCAGTTTTCCCAGCACCATTTATTGAACAAACTTTCTTTGCTCCAATGCATATTCTTTGCTCCTTTGTCAAAGATTAGTTGACCATAAATCTGTGGGTTTATTTCTGGATTTTCTATTCGATTCCATTGGTCTGTATGTCTGTTCTTGTTCCAATACCATGCAGTTTTGATGATTATGGCTTTGTAGTATAGTTTGAAGTCTGGGAGTGTGATGCCTCCATTCCCTTCTTTTTTTTTCAGGAGAGCTTTGGCTATTCGGGGTTTTTTGTGATTCCATATGAATTTCATCAATAATTGTTCTATTTCTTTGAAGAATGACATTGAAATTTTGATTGGAATAGCATTGAATCTGTATATTGCTTTTGGAAGGATGGCCATTTTAATAATGTTTATTCTTCCAATCCATGAGCAGGGGATGTCTCTCCATTTCTTTGTGTCTTCTTCTATTTCTTTTAACAGTGTTTTATAGTTTTCTTTGTATAGGTCCTTTACCTCTTTTGTTAGATTTATTCCCAAATATTTGATTTTTTTTGTTTCAATAACAAAAGGGATGGTCTTTTTGATTTCTTCTTCTTCAGATTTATTGTTTGTGTATAGGAAGGCTACTGACTTTTGCGTGTTGATTTTGTATCCTGCCACTTTACTGAACTGATTGATGAGTTGAATTAGCTTTTCTGTGGAGTTTTTGGGGTTCTCTATGTATAATATCATATCGTCTGCAAATAGTGATAGTTTGACTTCTTCTTTTCCTATTTGGATTCCTTGGATGTCTTTCTCTTGTCTTATTGCCCTGGCTAGGACTTCCAGTATTATATTGAAAAGCAATGGTGAGAGTGGACATACTTGTCTTGTTCCAGATCTTAATGGAATTGCTTTCAGCTTTTCACCATTGAGAATGATACTGGCTGTTGGCTTGTCATAGATGGCCTTTATGATGTTGAGGTATGTTCCTTGTATCCCAAGAATTTCAAGGGCTTTTATCATGAATGGGTGTTGCACTTTGTCGAAAGCTTTCTCAGCATCTATTGATATTATCATATGGTTTTTATATTTCTTTTTGTTGATGTGTTGGATAACGTTGATTGATTTTCGGATGTTAAACCATCCTTGTGCCCCTGGAATGAATCCAACTTGGTCGTGGTGCATTATCTTATGGATACATTGTTGGATTCTGATAGCTAAAATTTTATTGAGGATTTTTGCATCAGTGTTCATTAGGGAGATTGGCCTGTAGTTTTCCTTTTTTGTGTTGTCCTTGTTCGGTTTTGGTATTAGTGTAATGTTGGCTTCATAGAACGTGTTTGGTATTGTCCCTTCCTTCTCAATTTTTTGGAAGAGTTTGTGAAGGATAGGCACTAATTCGTCTCTGAATGTTTGGTAGAATTCATTTGTAAATCCATCAGGTCCTGGGCTTTTGTTTTTGGGGAGGTTTTTGATTACCATTTCAATTTCGCTAATTGTAATTGGTCTGTTTAGGTGTTCTATTTCTTCTTTATCTAGCTTTGGGTGATTGTAGAGTTGTAGGAATTTGTCCATCTCCTCTACATTGTTAAACTTGTTTCCATATAACTGTTCATTGTAGTTACTGATTATTCTTTTGATTTCTGCTGTGTCCGTTGTGATTTCTCCTCTTTCATTGATGATCCTGTTTATTTGTGCTTTCTCCCTTTTTTCCTTTGTGAGCCTGGCTAGGGGTTTGTCTATTTTATTGATTTTTTCAAAGAACCAGCTCTTGGTTTCATTGATCTTTTGGATTGTTTTTTTAGTTTCAATTTCATTTATTTCTGCTTTGGTTTTTATTATTTCTTTTCTTCTACTGGTTTTGGGGTTTTTTTGTTGTTCTTTTTCTAGATCTTTGAGCTTCGAGATTAGGTTGTTTCTTTGCGTTCTTTCTTGTTTCTTGATGTGAGCTTCTATTGCTATATATTTTCCTCTTATTACTGCTTTTGCTGCATCCCATACATTTAGGATATTGGTGTCCTCCTTGTCGTTCAATTCAAAAAATTTTTTAATTTCTTCTTTGATCTCCTCATTAGTCCAATGGTCTTCCAGTAGTGTGGTTTTTAATCTCCATGAGGTAGGAAAGTTCCTTGCCTTCTTTTTATGGTTTATTTCTAGTTTGATGCCTTCATGGTCAGAAAAGATGGTTGATATGATTTCAATCTTGGTGTATCTGTTGATGTTTGTCTTGTGCCCCAGTATGTGATCGATCCTGGAGAATGATCCATGTGCGCTTGAGAAAAATGTGTACTCCGTTTTTTTGGGGTTTAGTGTTCTATAGATGTCTGTTAAGCCCAATTGCTCTAGGTCTTTATTTAGAGCTTTGGTTTCTTTACTTATTTTTTGTCTTGTTGATCTATCCATTGTTGATAGTGGTGTGTTGAAGTCTCCCACTACGTATGTGTTTTCTCTGATGTCTGTTTTCAGAGAGGACAACAGTTGTCTGATATATTTTGGTGCTCCTTCGTTTGGTGAGTATATGTTAATGAGTGTTATTTCTTCTTGAAGTATTGTCCCCTTGATCATAATGTAGTGACCATTGGGGTCTCTATTTATCTTTTTGAGTTTGAAATCTGTTTTATCTGATATAAGTATAGCTGTTCCTGCTTTCTTTTTTGGTCCATTTGCTTGTAGGATTGTTTTCCATCCTTTAACTTTGAGCCTATTTTTATCTTTTGTAGCTAAATGTGTTTCCTGGAGACAGCAAAAGGTTGGGTTTTGTTTCTTAATCCAGGCTGCAACTCTGTGTCTTTTTATTGAAGAGTTTAGTCCATTTACATTTAGAGTTAATATTGATATGTTAACATCTGTATTTGCCATTGTGTTTGTCTTTCCTTTGATTTTATTTATTTATTCTTTTAATAACTTTTTTTTTTTTTTGGCCTTCTTTCATTGTTATTCGTCGCTCTGAGGTTCTGGCTTTAGGACTCCTTGTAGTATTTTTTGGAGTGGGGGTTTAGTTGCAATGAAATTCCGGAGTTTCTGTTTGTCTGGGAAGGTCCATATTCTTTCTTCAAAGAGGAAGGAGAGCTTTGCGGGATAGAGTATTCTTGGTTGGCATCTGTTTTCTTGGAGTCTGTTGACTATGTCCCTCCACTCTCTCCTTGCCCGTAGTGTTTCTTCGGAGAAGTCTGATGTCAGCCTGATTGGTTTTCCTTTGAATGTTATCTGTTTCTTCCCTCTTGCCAGCTTCATTATTTTTTCCTTGTCCTGGATTCTTGGGAGCTTTACTATTATGTGTCTTGCTGTATTTTTCCTTTCGTCGTGGAAGTTTGGTGTTCTTCTTGCTTCTTGTATATCAATTTTCAGCTCCTTCTTCACATTTGGGAAGTTCTCTTCAATTATCTCTTTGAATATTTTCTCTGTTCCTACATCTCTCTCCTCTCCTTCTGGTATTCCTATAACTCTTATATTTCCTTTCCTCATGGAGTCAGATAGTTCCCGAAGTCTTTCTTCATTCTTTTTCCTTCGTACTTCTCTTTCCTTTTCTGTTTTGGTTCTTTTTATTTCTGTGTCTTCAAGATTACTTATTCGTTCTTCCATTTCATCTATTCTGCTTTCATTGCTTTTCCCAGAATTCTTTAGTTCTTCCATTAATTCTTTGATCTCCTGCATTTCTTTTACTTCCCTCTTTAGGGACTCAATTTCTTTCTTCTGACCATTGTTTTCCCTCTCTAGGGACTCAATTGCATTCTTCTGATCGTTGATTATTTTTCCCTTATCATTGTTTTCCTTTATGACTTCTGTCAGTTTTTTAATCACGGCAATTTTAAATTCTCTTTCTGGAAGGCTCAGAAATTCTTCCAAGTTATTGTCGTTGCAATCTGGGGGCTGGCTTTCTTTTTCTGGTGTGCTTTTTCTCTGGAGAGTTGCTAGGTTGCGTGTGGTTCTTCTCCTCCCTACTGTCTGTTTTCTAATTTGCCGTATGCGTTGGGACACTGTGTTGTTGGGACTGGCCGGCATCTTGGGTGGGCTTCTCTGTTCCCCTCTGGTTCTTCCAGGAGTCATCTGTCAGTTTCAAGCAGCCTTTACTGGAGAAAGGTCCCTGTTCTAAAATGCCGATGTGGGGACACACTCCCCTGTGCGCCTGGTCTGCCCCGCCGGTGGGTTCCTGCTCCCCTTTGGGCTTGGACTGCAGGCCAGAGGGGGTCTGGCGTGGGCGAACTTCCCCCGCTCACCTCTGGCTCCTGAGGAAGCCTTCTGCAGGTAGTCTTTACTGAAGAAATGTCCCTGTTCTAAAATGGTGATGTGGGACACACTCCCTGCGCTTCTGGTCTCAGGCACACTCTTCTGCGCGCCTGGTCTGCCCCGGCTGTGGGTGCTCGCTCTCCCTGTGGGCTCAGACTACTTGTTCAGAAGGGGCCCGGTGTGGGCTAACTCCCCAGCTGGCCACTAGCTCCTTCAGTAGCCTGTGCTGGGGTCAAGTCGCTAGGTGGCGCCAGAGATCTCTCCTAGAGCCCTTGGGGAGCTGATTTTCCACCCCGTGGGACAGGGAGCAGAGCGGGGATGGTAGGGTACACCTCAACGGCTTTGGGGTGCTCTGTCTGCCTTGTGCCCCACCGTCGTGGGGAACCCACGCCCCTAATTTCGTGCCCCGGGTCTCAGTTCCAAAGCCCTCAGTTCCAGGACGCGGGCTGTAGCCCAGATCAGTGGCACGGGAATGGCGCCTTTTGAATCCCGCTCCCCTGCCTGGGCGCCTTGTTCCTGCTCACTCAGGGAGGGCCTCCGCCATCTCCCCGCAAGCCTAGGTCGCAGGCTCAGGGACCTGGGCAGCTGCAATCCGAGCGCTGCTTTTGCGCAAGCTTACTGGGTGGCCGGGGCTGTGTGCTGGTGCTGGTCTCCTCCTGGGGGGCGGGGCTCTCTTTAATGGCGCCTGGAGCTCACCTCTGCGGCGGATCCTGCAGGGTTCGCCTCAGCTCCCGTTCACGGGGTGTGGTGGCTGAAATAGTTCCTTTCCACTCACAGTCCCACTTGCTGCGTCCGTTTTTCTTGTTGGGCGTTTTGGTTTGTTGTTTTCCTCCTCTCTGCCGGTCGGAGAGTACTGCTTCCTTTATTGTGGCATTCAGATGAAGACTTAGAAAGTTAGCAGCAAGAATAATAACCACAATTATGTCAAGTCCTCTACTTATCATATTTCATGTATAGGCTCCTTCAGTGTTCCCAGTAGTTCAATAATAGGGATTGGCAAAGTTTTTCTGTAAAGGACCAGATAGTAAACATCTTGATTTTCCTGTGGTACTGCTGGTGCTGCTCATCCCCCCTTACTTTTCTTCTTCCCCATTACTCCTATTTCTTCTTCTAACCCTTTGAAAGTAGAGAATGCTTAGGTCACAAGTAATGCAAAATAAGAACATGGATCGGATTTGGCTTGTGGATTCAGTCAGCAGACCTTTGCTCACTGAAATATCTGGCCTTTTGCCTGTGATATAGAAAGGGGAGTGGTACCTCCAAGAGGCTAAGCAACTTGCTTGGTGTTCCTCAATTAAAGATACTCCTTTGACCTCAGCTAAGAATATCATCACTGAATAGCATTTCCTAAATGTCAAGATAAAATTAAATCCAAGGGGATTACATTACATGATGTTGTAGTCTCATTTGTGTCAAGTAAACAAGTATGAGACTGAAGGTGAAGACAATGATGGTGACAATGCACCACATTCTTAATTATTTGTGTAGCAGAGATACTGCTTCATATATATGCTTGTAAAATCCATACTATGTCCTTTGAAAGAGGATTATTATTGTTTGCCTTCTATAGATGAAGAAACTGGTGCTAGAGTTTAATATTTCCAAGAGCACAGAGTTCATAAGTGATGTAACTGATTTGTGCACACGGATCTCTCTCTCTAAAACCTATGTTATTTTTTTTAAGATTTATTTATACAAGCACTGGGGTACAGGCCAGAGACATGGGAGGGTGAGAGAATTCACCAGAGACAGAGCAGGGAGCAGAACAGGCAGAAGGACCAAAGTACACTGCAGAGGGGAGCAGCAGGCATGACAGGAGAGGGCTGCCTCGCCATTTGGGAATTTCCCTGGTCGGCAGGGAATCAAACTGGTGCTGCAGAGGCTCTGGACAGCTTCACAGCACTGCGCTCAACCAGCTGTGCCACCGGGGAGGCTCTAAAACCTATGTTCTTAACCATAGCATTACATTGTGTCACCACTGAAGCTCATGTTCTGGGATACATGACTGTGATTAGAGGTAGTGAACCTATCTTAGTTTGACCTTGTGAATTCTTGCAAAGACTAACACTCTTAACCATCTAGTAATGGTAAGCAAAGGATTGAAACAGACGCAGAAATATGACTCAGCTTTAAAATATCCCTTCATTCTTCTCTATACCGTGTTTTTGACGAGAGAGAGAGAGAGAAAGAGAGAGAGAGAGAGATGCATTTAGATAAAGATGCTGTTTATAAATTTCCCAAGCTTGAATGAGATAAATGCAGTTGTGTTCAGAAAATGTAAACATCTGGCTGTCAGCATGCCAGTGGACTTCATATTCAACATTGCTTTTCTGAGTTTGAACCTGTAGGAAAGAACTCTTCTGTCCAATAATATATTTGAGAATATGCTTATTTTTAGAAATGAAGCCAGTGAATGATACTTGGCAAATCCACTACTAACGTGGAGACTATGTATAATGGCTTTTAATATGTTTGTATGACCTTTTCTTAACACATCTATGAGTATCAAGCATTAACAACATTAAAGTTAAATTTGAGTACAGCACAAGCACCTGATGTGAAACATTAAGGATAAGGATAAGTAACAATGAATTATGTACATCATAATATGGAATATATTTTAATTAAATCAAGGGAAAACTTTTAATTTTATTCATTATCTTTTTTTTAAAATCTTAGATTTTCACATCTCATAAAAGTAAGGTATTGGGTAGTAAAGTATGAAAATATTGTCTAGCTACATGACCACATTTTAAATTATTGTAGCAGTGAAATACAAAAAGATAAAAGTAAAAATGTTATGATATAGCTTAGTATAAAGCATCAAGTGTTCCTTCTGTATTAAAGAAGAATACAGTAACAAGTCTAGAATTCCTATAAAAATAAGCAGTTCAGAGTAGGATCTGCTAATACCTCTTAGCCCTGTAAAATACTATCAAGATGAAACAGCTCTCAGACATTTTGGATTTTGACATAATTTTTCAGATATGAATACATTCCTCATTAAATGAAATGGTTTCATGTTTTCTGAATCTATGCAGGTGATATACATGAGTGTCTCACCCTCACTAACATATAAGATATTTTACTATATTTTACTGGTATATAGTGATGTCTAAAATTTCTCTCTTTTATTGTTAATAAATACGTTAGGAGCATTGATAAATAATTTTAAAAGAATTGTGTATTAGCCCTCCAAATATTCCCACTCAAAAAGTAATATATTAAGATGTGTTACCTGAGCTGTATTATGTAGCTGAATTAATTGAATTGAAACCATATTAGTAAATATTTGATTAACCAAGAACAAAATCTGAAGTAATTAGATCTTTTCAAGTGTACATTTATTAAAGCAAAGAATACTTCTGCTCCCTAGATACATCTGCACACATCTACACACAAAGTAGTAGTTAAGATGCTGTTGTTTTCAAGTGAGCAAAGCCCAATTCAAATCAGCTAAAGTTAAAATAAGAATTTAGTCTAGGGCCTCACTGATGGTGCAAGGGGTTAAGCACCACACTATGAAGCAATCCACAGCCTCTACAACACGAGTTCTATCCCCGGCCATGCTGGCCAGGGAGAAACCCACATGGCGCAGCAGACCTTTCCTGTCTCACCTGCTGCTCCCCTCAGCAGTGTATTTCAGACAGTCTGCCTGTTCTGTTCCCCACTCTGTCTCTGGTGGATCTTCTCAGCCCCGCATTTCTGGTCTATACCCCAGCTCTTGTATGCATAAATAAATATATCTTTAAAAAAAAATTAGTCTCTCATAGTGAAGCAAGTATTGCTTCAAAAATAGCTAAGCTTTGGAAACAGCCCAAATGCCCAAAAATAGATGACTGGATCAAGAAGATGTGGTACATATACACCATGGAATATTACTCAGCATTCAAAAAAGATAAACACATGCAATTTGCAGCAACATGGATGGAGCTGGAAGGGATCATGCTCAGCAAAATAAGCCAGAAAGAAAAAGGAAAATACCAGATGGTCTCACTCATAGCAACAATATAGAAAACTTAAATAAGGGACGAGGAAAAAGAATAACTATAAGAAAGAAAATATCAAAATCAACAAACAACTGTGAACCAGAGATACTCTATGGGGGGTGGGGAGCAGGGAAAGGAGGGATTGGGGTCAAAATAAGGGGGTTGTAATTGTATGGGGAATATAAAAATAAAATTTAAATTAAAAAGGTGTTTCATATTCTTTTATCAAGCTTAATCTCACTCAACACTTAACAAGTTTCTTAGCACTAACAGGTTCCATGGAAGAACCTGACTATACTAATATAGTTGGCCAAACCTGTGTGATGAACTTACCTCTCAGGTTTTAAGGATACTGAAAAGGGTAAACCCTCCCTACCCAGAACAGGATTAATATGGAATGCTATAAGTATCATGAATCAGAGGGATGCTGAACAAAATAAGTATATAATTCTACCACACAATAAAAAACATCCTCTAAATTTATACCAGCAGAGGTATTTTGTTTTTTATATAGATGCCCCTGGAATCATTTTTATTGCTACTTTGCTTCTGTAATTCTTAAAAGAAAAAAACCTTTGTGAATAAGAGTCAACATGTTAATATCACTTGAGGCAAGCTGAAATATCTTTTATTGGATGCTAGTTCTTTGAATTCTGAAAGAAAAAAAATTGAAATTATAAAATACAAAATTTTCACCAAAACGGGGAAATAATAGAAGCAAGTGATTCATTTAATCTTATGAAAAGCTGCAGAAATAGAATAGGATAGCTTTTTTTAGAAGACAATAATATGTCTGACTCTAAAGAGGAAGACATAAGACTATCAAATAATATGGCATAGCTATAAAAAGGATATTTCTATTAAAATCAAATATACAGTATCTTAAAATCTATCAACCTCTATACTGTTACTTTATAAATATTTTTACTCCTATGGCAATGTTCTCTTATTATAGATAACATAAATGTCTAGTATCTCAAAATTATGCTAATAGTGCTTCCTATTCTTTGAGCATAAAGCTAAATTGAAACTTTTCCAAATTCCTTTGATTAAGACTGCAATTATGAAAGTAGGATAAATCTGTCAAAAATGAACAGTTTGCACCAAGAGTTCAGATTTTTCAGCTGAAAGCATTTTAGCACACAGAGGAGAGTTGTCAAAATTTCACTACAGGCAATTTCGTTCTATACAATGATACATTTTAGAGCTTATTGAAAAGAATTAGGCAGTAAAATTCACTATCATCATCCTAGAAGAATATCCATATACTTTTATTTCTATGTGCCAATCTGGTCATATTATGCTTAGGTCAATCTGATCCCATTTCTACATGCAATGCCTTTGCTTGGAATTTGCTGAATTCAGGTCTTTGGGGGCATATAGAGAGCTCAGTCAACGAACAACATGCTCATAAACCCTGCTGGATTGACTTGAGAGATCCTTTTACAAATCGCATGGACTGATGAAAGAGAGAGTCTGACTTAATTGTGGAAAATATGCATCTTCTTTTCTCCTTTTCAAGAACAGTTAGTTTAGGTTTGTTTTTAAGTATTTTTATGGAAGTAATGATAACTTACATTGTTGTTGGTATTTGGGAAGAGTTGGTGTAGAAGTAGTGTATCTGCCACCAAATCACCTACCTATCCCTCACGACCATATTCATTGTGCTCCCTTCCTACCTTGTACTCACCCTCCCTCTTGCCCCTCAGCCTCTGCACGCTTCAGTTCTATAGTCAGCTTTCAGTGGTTAGTTTTTAAGCTTGTCTTTGACCCTTTGTTTGGTTTTTCTACGTACAAGTGGCATCATATAGTATTTATTTTTCTCCTTCTGAATTATTTCTTCTCCTTTATGCCAGTTTATATAGATGAGTCTGTTGCCCTACACAGTTAACTGGGCATTCTGAGTATGTTATACATTGGGTGTATGATTAGGATATCTTGTTAGGACTTCCTCTGACTCTTAATTATGTTGCTAAATGCTGTCATTATACACCTAAAAATCTTTAAATACAGAACCTAAGAGGAATATATTTGAAACATTCTTTCTCTGAAGTAAGTTGAGGTACATTTAATTTACTATGAATCTATAGTTTGTAAGTCTCATTCCAATGTTCCTATCGATTTATTTTTTCTAAAATTTACTGATTCAGTAGCTAAGAAGAAAAATGCCTATGAGCATCTTTGAGAATAACACATTAAGCACTATACTGTCACACTTTTTCATTCACAATTTCATTCTGTCAAATCTAGAGTTCTGCTTGTCATTCTGGAACTATGGGAGCTGGGGCTGTAAAGGAAAAGTGTTAGCATTTTGTTGTTCCCCCCTCTGAAACTTCTTTCATCTATCTTTAACATACTTTACCAGTTTTGTTTTGGTTTTTTTTGTTTGTTTTTTGTTTTGTTTTGTTTTGTTTTGTTTTGTTTTGTTTTGAGTTAGTTTTACAGGATGCTTTTTGATCTATCAGCAGGAAGGACAAGAAAATTTAACATGCCATGTTTTTCTTAACATGCTAGTATAGGCTTTGAAGAAGATCTTTAAAAAACATAAGCTCAGTGGGCCAGCTTCCTGGCTCTGTCCTCTAGGGAATGCACCTTTTTGTCTTGAATACCTTGGTCTCTACTTTCCCTATTACTGCTGCTGGCTTCTGTAGCTCTAGAAGCAATTTTTCACCTGCTAGTTCTCCTTTGAAGTAATTCTAACATCACTTTTCTGGCACCATATTCCTTTTTCTTAAACACATAGCTTAATCTTTCCTTTATGGCATCAATTATTTTCAGTTCTGTTACATATGTATAAATAATAGAAATGTTGTGCCAATTTATACAAATGTTTTACAATTTGTCGTAATGACGTAACTGCCACTTACTTAAAACTATTTTGAGAAATTAAAATTGAGGAAAGTTCATTAAAAGAATGTTTTTAAGCAGATCTACTTTACATGAAAGCATTAGTTTAAAATCTGTATTTGGATAATTGGTAGAGATATTTCAATATTGCAGATATTGCTGGGAATGAACAGGCTGAGCATTAACAGTTATTGGATCTGTAACATTTCTCAATTAAAATTATTAGCACTATGAATTTGTTTCATATTTGAAAGAAATTTTTCCAGCATTTTTATATTTCCTGTGCTTATAATTTGAAATGTAGCGATTTTAACATTCATCATAGTTTCTTTCATGTCACTAATGTAAATTTTCCCCAGAAATGCATTGAGTGCTTACAGTATATAAGACATTACAGAGGACCCTAAGATATGAGTGAAGACATCCATTGAAGAACTGGAATAAATATGCTTCCAACCTCATGGAATTTCATATATGAATTGCCCCATGTAAAGTCTTCACAAAATGTCTTCATTTAGATTAATCTTCTTGTAGAGGCATATTAAGAGTAATTAAAGGATATTCTGGTATCATTGTGAATTTATAGCAAATGTTAAAGTTCAAGAAATCATAGTATAATTTGAAGGTAGCCAAGATATATGTTTGTCCATCTGTGACACTATAACTATAAATATATGTACCTGCTTGCTATTAACATTTTTACATGTAGTGACATAATTTCTGGAGAGCACAAATTTTTTAATATGTAAATTTTTATAACAGACAAAATGAGTATAAACCCTATATGACATATTTGTTTTTGTGGAATTTGATATCTAGGCTGCATGTTGTTGAAACAGATTGGGTAATTTATATATTTTTTAAAAATTGTTAAGTTTAGTTAGGTGAATAGAATTAAAATTTTTAAAAGCATGCAGTCAGAAAATTCAGAAACAATGTCCTTTCTATAATTTTGCATAAATAGCACACAGAGAAAACACCTTTCTCTTTTACTCTCGCCCTCGCTCTCACTGTCTCTCTGTCTTTCCATATCCTTCAAACGTACTTTGTATTATAGTGAATCATATTTCCAAATATCACAGGAGAATTAAGAGAGCTCAGTGACAAATAACTTCAGTCTCATGCAGAGTCACAGAATTCCTTTGTGCTAACTGCTCAGCCTTTTCTTAGTCACCCAAAGATATTTTACATCTTAGTTACCAAGATTATTTTTATCATTGTTATAGATCAGATAGAAGCATAATAAGCACTTATTGAACACCTACTTTGAGTCTGACATCTTTGGGGACTCCCTTTACCTTGGCAAATGAATGTCCCAGATAAAATATATAATTTTATATATCTCTTTGTAAGTTCCTTAGGTTGACAGTTCACTGGTTTATTTCCAGCGTGTAGCATAAGTCACATAGTAGAAGCTTATTAAATATTATCCAAATGGCTAAATGAGTAAAGGAAATAATTAACGAAAGCTCATTCACAGTCCCTTCCTTTCTCTTTTGTCATTATGTGTTTGAGTTATTTTAGCTCACTGCAAATTCTAGGATCAATAACACGTTATCAAGCTAACATTAGATAATTTACTTTAAAAATTTACAATTTTAAAATGTCTCATTATCAAACAAAAATATATCACCTACAATATCATATATACCCTGTTAACAGAATATGTGCTGCACAGAATATTATAAAAAATAAAAATTTAAGGAAAGGAGTGGAATTTAAGGAAATGCAAAGACTTTTAGGAAAGTGAAAATACTCTGTGTGATACTATAATTATGGATATATTTCACTATACATTTATACACACCATAGAATGTATAACACTTGGAGTGAAAATACTATGTAAATTATGGACCTTGGGTGATTATGATGTGTCAGTGTATGTTCATCAGCTGTAACAAATAAATACATGTTGGGGATACTGATAATAGGGAAGACTAGGCAAGTGTTGGCAGAGTAGGTATATGGGAAATGTCATACCTTCCTCTTAATATTGCTATGAATTTTAAACTGCTCTAAAAATAAGGTTTTAGTCATAAAACAGAAAATATAAAGAGACAGGGTGGCATAGTTAAAATAGCACATAATTGGGAGTCTTATGACTAGTGTTCTCTGTCTCTGCCCCTAAGTTATGGGTGACCTTAGGTGTATCTATATCTTGAATGGGCCTATGGCCTCCTCTATGAATTGCACCTGTTGGGCTATTTGATTTCTAAACATATCATTTCATCTCTAACTTTTTTGTTTTGTCTAATTAACTATTTCATTATACATAGCCATGTTATATGTTTATATTTAGTTGGATCATTTTATTAAATTGACTTAAGAAATGCCCTGTTTCTGATTAAAAGAATGTCATGTTATCTGTCCATTGGTGCTATTTTAGGTCATGGTATATTGGTAATATACCATAGGGATCTATATTTGTTAAAAAGGTGGGGATAAAGAGTTAAATTCTAGAAATGACTTTTAGAGTCAGCTTAACATAATGAAGAACATCAGTGTGTTTTAACACAGCAAAAATTCAGATAAAGAATATATTTATGATCATGTAAGTATATATTTTAACGATATAGAATAAATCCACAAAGATATACAAGATATTGGAAAGAAAGACTGGCTGTGGTGGTCATCAGGTGGTAGATGCTATCATTTTATCTAAATCCAGTGTCTACCATATCTATATATATAAAAGTACATGTATATGTATGTGTGTGTGGGTACACATATTAGCTATCCAAATGGTATATTAATAAGAGCATGATATTTTTTAGAATTAGAATAAATACCAGCTATCAAATTGTATTTTAGTATTCTATTACTGCTGGAACAGATAGCATAAATTTAGAAGCTTTAACCGTGAAAATTTATTATCTTATATTTCTCTAGTATAGTAGTTTGACACCACAGGTCTCACTGAACTAAAATGAATTATTTCTGTAGATCATGGGGAAGATCCATTTCCTTGTCATTTTCTGCTTCTGGTACGAGTCACCCTTCCTTGATTCTGGATCCTGTTCCTCCATCTTCAGAGCCAGCAATACTATATCTAATCTTATTCACATTGCATCACTTTGACTTACTCTTCTGTCTGATTTAAGACTTAAGAACTCATGGGATTAGATAGTATAATCTCTCCATCTCAACCTTAATCACATTGTTATGTCCTTTTTGCCATATAGGATAGCATATTCACCTGTTCTAGGGATTAGGAAGTGGGTGTCTTTGGGGACACAATATCACACCTATTACAAGATATAAACAAAATACGTTCAGTGCCTTTAATTTTTAAATCTGAATTGCCCGGGTAATGACAGAAACAAGGAAAAAGTCTCTTGAATATCCTTCGTTAATTGACCAACTAGAAGTTTTGAACCCCACGTCTTCATGCTGACATCACGGTGCTTCTGATAAGGCTTTTCCTGTGCCATCCAAATTTTCACTTTTCTAATCTGGCTTGTCACATTTCCCTACCCTAAACACTGAAACTCTTGATGTGCTAGGCCAGAATATTAACTGCTTTGACAGTAAAATATTTTCTTCTTACATGTGTCATATGCAAAGCTCAGTACAATGGTGATAAAATATAGGAAATTTGTGAAAGTATGAATGCATGTTGGCAATGTGGGTAAGGAAGGGTCCTCTTCAAAGGTTTCTTTTAGAAATTGCAGAAATTACAGTGATCCAAGGAGATCAGTATTACTCTATCCTAATCCTTTTAAAGACCTCCATTAAAATAAAACCTGCCAGGAGAAGGCTAATAGACCTAACCTCTTGTTAAGTAGAATGTAGTGTTTTGTTCATTGCCTGAGAAAAGTAATTTTGGAATCCTGATTGTTCTGTGATTTAGTCTTTTGGTAATGCAAACATTTAATTTTAAGTAGCCTGGAAATGGAACTAAAAATTTCTAATGTTTCAGAAATTATAGTATATTTGCCTTCTCTCCCCACCCCTTTGATATATTTTTAGGATGTGGAGGCAGTGAGCTATATTGTAAGAAAATGGTCTCTGGATTAGAAACCTGATTCCCACCCACACTATTGTATAACCTTTGAAAATACACTTAACCTTATGGGAATTTAGTTAGTGCATTGTTAAAAAGGGAAATAATAGTTACTCATATGGTCTTCTTAGTATTAAGCTCATAGAAAATAACTTCATTATTATGATCTTCAGTTTTTTAGTGTGTTCATTTCTTCATTTTTGAAGAATTATTAAAATTACTAGAAATTCAGGGAAGATAAACTGTGATTTCTTTTTCCATTTTCCCACTTTATTGTTATAATTCTTGTTACAATAGGTTTCTGAAACTTCATGTAATAATATTTGAAGTTATGCTTCCAAGCTTCAGTGTTTATCGTTTACTTACCAAATCTCCTTTTCATGCTTGTGGAAGAAAGGAAAGTATTTGTATGTTCTTTTATAATAACCTCCCTCTTTATCTGTGAGCATCTAGAATTCTTCATAAATATAAGATACTGTTCAGTCCAACACAGTTTCAACACTAGGATCAGTGGGATATTTTGCAGACTGAAAGGTTTCATTTCTCCCAGCCTTGATTTCTTCCTAACCATTATTGAGTTTTATGTTCATTTTCAGAATGTATCTTCTTAGCTTTTAGATATCTTTATGGTATTATGGTCATTTTAAGGAGTCTAATTGTTCATAAACACATAATTTTGAGAGGAATTTACATAATGGGATTTGTTTCAAAATATTCTGGAAAGGGTAGGTGGTACTTGGGGAGGCATATGAAGTAACGTAGACCCTGACTTGACCATTGTTCAAACTGGGTAATAGGCATGTTTTCTCTCTTTTTTTGTGTGTGTGTATTTATGAAATGTTTCATTATGTTTTAATTATTTATTTATGCATACAAGGACTGGAGTACAAGCCAGAGGTGCTGGGGGTGAGGGTGGGGGTGAGAGGATTCACCAGAGACAGAGTGGGGAACAGAACAGGCAGATTGACTGAAATACACTGCTGAAGAGAGCTAGAGGTGAGTCAGGAGAGGTCTCCTGGGCCATGTGTGTCACCTCCCTGGCTGGGGATCTAACTCATGCTGCAGTGGCTGCAGATAGCTTCATAGTGCTGTCTTTGCCCCTTGTGCCACCAGGGAGGTCCTCCATTATTTTTAACCATGCTTTTCCCACACCCTTCTCCTGCAGTTCTCAGACCCCTATCTCTTTAACACATATGATCTGTAGGTGTCCATGTATGTTCCTTTGGTTTCTGGTAGCTTTTACAGTCTCTCCCTAGCCTACCTCTTATATATCCCTCGGTCTTTTCCTTCTGTAGGGACTATTTCTTCCCTCACTTACCTCAGTTATATCCAACTCCTTCCTCCATCAAAGTACATATCACACTTCACTGATAGTTATATAATTCTGAATCTAGATTGAAATCTCCCAGTGGAGGCATTATATTACCTCATCTTATTAATATGCTATTGTTAATGCTGAAAACCAAAGGAAGTAGGTACTGAATAAATAATTGCTGGATGAAATACCCACACTTAGATGCACAACAAGAAAGTTACCTTTATTTCAAATTACTCCGTTTGTAGCAAGTAATATATACACTGGGGAGAAGCCCATCTGATCTTAGTACTTCCATCAACAACTTCAAAGTCTAAATAATTCAAGCATGTAGTTGTTTATCTACTAACTGATATTTTATTAAATTCAGTGAAAATAAATATGAGTAATAAGATGAAAGAGGAAAAGGAAACCAGTATAAAAAAGGTAAGTATCAAGTTGGAGACTTTACAACTCGTTTCCTTGATGATTAGTTTTGATTGGTGTTTACCTATTCACCTGAAAGCTGCCTTTATAAATAACAGATGGTTATAATCAGACTGGAATTTGAAAAAAAAAAAAAAGCTGTTATAATGCTAGGTATGTCCAGTTTCCTATCCGCACAAACAACACATTGACCTCTACTAATTTTTATCATTAGTTGAGATTATTTTCAACAAAAAATAAGCCTTACCTTTTTTTAAAGAAGCTTAGGTATTTTCAGAATATTTGAGAAACTTAGAAAAGCTTCATACATGAAAATCTTATTGTGGTATGGCAGAAAGATACAGAAAATTAAATTGGTATTACTTTAAAGGTTATAAAAGGAAAATAAAATTATTAAATTCCAGGAGAAAAAAAATATGAGATCTCTGTTATTGTTTCTTTTGTTATTTTAGGGAAAATGTGATCTCACCAAAGGAAATAATCAGCATCAGTAGTTGAAAATTTAAAGTAACAAATGAAAAGAAGGTGTAAAAGCAACCTGTAGGACCATAAAATATTACAGTTGTTTATAGCATGGTATAGAAAAGGAGGGAACTTTGCTTTGAAAGCTGAAACAAAAGGCATACTAAAGTGTATTTTTACTTCAGAAAGAAAGTTGTGTTTATTTTCCAAATTACCCATCTCTATATTTTATCTACCTTTTCATTGGTCATTGGTAAAATTATTAGTATATCTATGAATAGGTATAGAATTTGAAATAAATGTGTTGTTAGGATGAAAGTATTTAATACCAGAACTTTTCATACTTTCATTTGTAATTATTTAAATTATGTCTGAACCCTTATCTGTAGTATTTTTATCTTTTACAAGTTACCTATACAAAACATAACACTTGTTTCACCTTGAACTCTTAAGATGCTATTCATGGATTTGATTTGGCCTTCTCTGATCTTCCTACTTAAAATGGCAATCTCCCCTCCATATCTTCCTTAGTCTCGTCTAATTTCTGTAGATATTACTATCTCCCACATACAATATTATTGATTTTTTTTTGTTAATTGCTTACTGACTGTCTCCCCTTACACAAGTACAGTAGGTCAGCATTTATTTTGTTGCATGATTGTGGGGTAAGTGAAAAAGGGTCAGGCTTTTCCACCCTCCAGCCATTAGCATTAATGATGGATACCTGGGGTCCAAGATGCATGCCTGACGGCAGACACCTGGAATAGGGGTGTGGGCATACATAGGTGGGCACACCTGGGCAGAAATGGGGCTTACAAGGGCGATGTCATGCAGAACCAAAGAGAGAGAGAACCAGCAGAATAAGAGAAAGATAATGAAAGAGAAGGAGAAGAGAGAGAACGAGACCACGAGAGACTGCCAGAGAGACCAGGAAGAGTGAAGATTCGCTGGAGTCTGGGAGGCCTGACAGCCTCCTGGCCCCCCGGCACCCCTGCCTGCCGTGTACCTGGTAAAATCTCAATAAAAGCCTGAAAAGCCACCAAGGGCTCCAGGACTCTCTCCTTTACCCATCTGCTCAAGTCATAGAGATTCTGCTCTGTGCCCTTCCTGCTGCCACAATGATATATGCCAAACACCGAAAAGTACCCTAGTATTTATTGATGAATTAATGAATGCAATCATGAGTTTGTAGTAATAATAACTAAAATTTCTAAGCACTGTCTCAAGTACTACTATAATTACTCCATAGGTAGAAATTGAGTTAATATTCAAAACAGACTTATGATGTCAGCAATATTAATTTTCTCCATTATGCAAATAAGAAAATTGAGGCACAGAGAAGACTCATAACTTGATAATTGTTGGCCAGTAAATATATGGTTAATTGTTCAATGATTATAATGTGTTCCAGAAGCTTTTGTCCCTTGATATGATCTTCTCGATCTACTAAAGTTCCTTTAGTTTATAGACATAGCCTTGTGGGGAAAAATGCCTATTTTCATAAATCAACATTTTTCAATCTTTTTAATGTTTCAACATACTTGAAAGGTCATACCCCACACATCTTGAAAATTATGGATTAATGAGTTTCACTTTACACATAAGAGGACTGTGGGAAATTTTCTGTACACTAGCTGAACAGCATTCCCAATATTTTTGTTCTCTGGCATTGTTCTTGACAACCACTACCTTGACAACCACTACAATCACCCATTTCTGAAGATGTCAGTTTCTTTATTCTAAAATGTGGAGTTGGAACTTTAAGTATCAAATGTCTTTCTTCTAAGTTCGTTGTTTCTATTCTATTTCTACTTCTGTGCTTTAATATGCAAATAAAGTTTTGAATTCAGTTTGCTAACATTTTGTAGAGTACTTTTGCATCTGTGTTCATTATGAATATTGGTCTGTAGTTTTCTGTTTCCATGAGTTCCTTGTCTGCTTTTGGTATCAGAGTTATATTGGCTTCAAAGAATGTATTTGGATCTGTTCTGTCTTTTTCAAATTTTTGGAAGAGTTTGAGAAGGATAGTCATTACTTCTTTTCTCTGCAACTTCAGTAGAATGTATTAATTAAACCATCTGGTCTTGGACTTTTGTTTTTTTGGGAGACTTGATATGTGTTTCAAATTTCTTTCTTTTAATGGGCCTGTTCAGATTTTCTATTAATTTATGTTTCTTTCAGGCTCAGATAGTTCTATATTTCTAAAAATGTGTCCCTCTCTTCTAGGTTATTCAACTTACTAGTATATAAATGTTCATAGTACTCTCTTCTCTTTATTTGTGAGTCCAGGATTTTTTTTTTTCCTGATCCAACTATATACTCTGTGCCTTCTATTTTGTGTGTTCAGTCCATTTACATTTGGAGTGATTGTTGATTTATGAAAGTCTGTTATAGCCATTTTTGTCCTTAATTTTTGTGGTTCTGCCTACTTCCTGTTCAGTTCTTTCCATGTTCTTCTCTTTGCTTTGTATATGAGAGCCCAGTACATTCCAATGCATCTTTGCTGTATCTGTTCCATCCCGTGTCTACCCACTCCCAGGAGAAATTGGTGGAGTAGTTGTAACTTTCTGAGATGTACATTTCTCACTGGGGGCCTTATCTACCTGGCTCACCCTACCACTCTCACTCATATCTCATACAGCAGTCAATTTTGCCCTCCTCAGGTGTTGATATCAACCATGGTTTCCACCCCAGTGACTCTCTTTACTCCGCTTATCCTTTTTTGTTTTGCTCAATGTTTTCTCCCATCTCTTTTATAGCACTCAATGTCAGTACCTAGTGATCATGAAATACTCCAGTTCTACCCCACATGATAGGATCCTATCTGGACTTTTCTTCATTTATTATCCCCAGAGCAAAACTGGGAACTTCCTTAGAAACTGTCTTCCAAAGATACTTGTTGAGTTTGGGCTTAGCAGTATGAATTTATCAAGGCTGTGTCAATATCTGTGCCCCTGTGCCCCCTTCATTTGATGGGCCCATCCACAGGACCCCTTCCTGGAGCTCACCAATGTTGTGCAGACATCAGAAGGGAGCCTGTTATGGTGGTCCACCCTCAGGTCCCTTCCCAGAACACACCTAGTCTGTACTGATGTCTCGTGGAGGTTTACTACTGAACTTTAGTAGAAATTACACAGGGTTACTCAATGGAAATAATAATTAATGTTGAACAAGAGACTGAATATAGTAAAATAATGAATTTTTCAAAACCGATAATGGTCTCTGAGTTTTTGCTGTAGCCCTTGGTTCTATTGAACAACACCCTTGAAATATATACATCTTTGGCATACCTCACACTGCATAGTCCATAACTTCATTTCTCAATGTGAATACTCTTTTCCTTTTACAGTTCTTTTTCTCTTATACTCTTTCAGTGTGGATGAAATATACAACTACTAATCCAAACTCTTTGTTTTATCTCTCTCTGTTTAATTTGGAAAATTATTATCTTCCCAGATTTTACTGTTGTCTTAACAATTATTTCAAAATCAACCCTGACATATATATATATAGCACTACCTTTAAAAAAAAAAAACCTGAAAAATATATTTCCATGATATTGGAAACTTCATACACTGTTAAAGTGAAATGGTGTAACCTCTTTACAAATCAGAATGACATTTCCTAAAATGTTTACAGATATAATTAGTTTATGACCAGTATCACTACTCCTCAAAAAAATGCAAAAATATAAACCAAAATACTTGTACATGGAGGTTCATCACAGCATTATTTATAATAGCCAAAGAGTGGAAAAATCCAAATGTACATCAACTAGATGCATGGATAAATACAATAAAATACAATATGGTGTGTCTATATATAATAGATTATTATTTTACAATGAAAGGAATGATACACTGATTCATGTTGCTACATGGATGAGTCTTAAAAAGTTAGAGTGAAAGAAGCTAATCACAAAATGCCATTTATATCTATCATTCCATTCTTGCAAAATGTCCAAAATAGACAAATTTATAGAGAGATGTCGTAGGTGAGGGATACCTAGTGCTAGGATAGGATCACAGGAAATTTAGGAGGGACTATTCATGAATTTGAGTTTTCTTTTTGTGATGATAAATTGATCGGGGTGTTAGTTAAACAAATCTGTACATAAATTAAAAAACATTTTATTGTATACTTTAAATGGGTGAATGGAATGATGTAAATTACAAATCAATAACAAAGATTCACATACATATGACAGCTCCATGGAAATATATTATTTTACTTAGACTGAAAATAAATGAAATCTAATCTATAAACTACCCATTTTCTTATGTCGATTTTTCTTCTAGACTTCTTAGAAATAAACCATGAGACTTTTTTTTCCTCTCTTAAAATCTTTTATAAGCCCTATCATCAAAGGTTGCTTTTTCCTTTAATAATTACTTTGTAGATAATTAAGGCAAGCATACAGGTGAGTAACAGCACCAGAAATCATATCCCCTAAATTGCATGAACTACAAAGACAAACTTTGTTATTTATAAGTTAAATTCTGCAGCATGGAGAATTAAATACCAGTGTATATCAATTAAGCTTAACTTGGGGATCTATTTCACCAAAAAAAAAAAAAAAAAAAAATCACAGAAAATTACTGAAATTTTACCAGTCTATCTGACTCTAAGGAGCCAGAAAGGTCAAAATCAATAACTAATACTTCTAGTAATAACCATCAAAAAGTTTGGTGAAGGTTATCAAGAAAAGTTTTTAAAAATCATTCAAAATGGGGGAAATAGAATAATTACAATAAACAGTGATTAGGAATAGAGGGAGGAAGGGATAGAGGGGGTAACGTGACAGGTAGTTGGCACAGGAACTTTGGTGGAGGGAAAGTGATGGATGCACACGTTAAGGTGAAATTTTTCCCAAGATAATATTTGTTTTCTAAGTATATGGTTCTTGAATAAAAATTTATTAAAAAGCAATGATCAATGTAATATTTTTATGGCCAAAATACAGAAAACGTCAAAAATCAATTCATATTTATCAATAGACAAGTCAAGCATGGAGATTTATTAAAATAATGAAGGCAAATCATATTAAATATTTGTCCTCCAAATTAAATTTGTAAAATTAAGATCATATAATCAGGATTCCAATATGATTTTTTGCTTTAAAATTTAGGCAAAATGGAAATAAAATTGAGGAAAAATAAGCAGATATACAACTTTTATCTTGGAAAAGTAAAGGCTGAAGTAGGAGCAGCATATCATATATTTGGATATGGATATATGACACTTCTATTATGAGAATCAGGCAAGTCTAATCAAAGACAGTAGAGGATGGTGGAGAATGTGATGAATGTGAGACAAGGGATATTCCAGATCTTATTCTAGTCAAATCTTTAAAAACAGTATAAGTTTGCCATGCTTTTTCCCTCCATATGCACTTTGAGCAGATAGCATTTTTTGTTAAGCATTATTTACCATAAATTATTTTTAAAAATTTATGGAAATTCATAGTTTTTTTAACTGTAGTTTATTAATTGGCAACAATTCTTAGTGAGGAGGGTGGAACATTGAAAGTCACTGTTTTTACTCAAGCAATGTGCAGCCCTCTCCTCATATTCTAGTAGGCTCTCCTTATAAAGAGTGGTTACCTCCCTCAGAATCATTGCCTTCCTCAACCATTGATTAGAATGGTTTTATTACCTTTTATATAATTTTATGAAGATTAATGTGTGAGTGCTAGCGATCTAGATTGAAGTAGAAATCATTTTAACAATTTAATTAATACAGTAAAATCAGCTTTCATAATTTCTAGTTCTTTTATTTTGTAGAGCAGAAGTCTCAATTACTAGATTGATATGTGTTACTGCATTTCTCAGTTCCTACCCCTGCGGCTTGCCCTGCCACCCCTCATCCTGCACTTTGCTGAATTTCTCCTTAGAGAGAAAATGAAAATCATTATGGCAAATCTAGGAATTAGCTATCAATAATCCCTGCCTTGTTTTACTGACTTTTATTGTTTTCACTTAAGGATTCATGTTTTAATTTTTTTATTAAAATAACATTGGTTTGTAACTTTCATATAGGTTTCAAGCATATAGCATTATAAATCAATGTCTGTATATACATTATGAACTCCATTAGAAGTCTACTTTACACTCTTCATCATACAATTGACCCCTTTTACCCAATTTACTAACCCCTGTTCTCCTTTCCTTGTCAAATCTCCATTCCCTTGGTGATGAGCACACTTTTTATATGGCCTGAAGAATCCACGTTAAGCACTATTAAAGCTGATCGTCTTTCCCTGAAACAGAAAAATATGACATTTAGCCAGACTGTTTACTTCAGAAACCTGAAGGGAGACAGTTCCAAAGGAGTTACGTGGCATTTAATCACTAATATCTGCACTCATTTTTTCCATATTTAGTATACCAAAAACTTCGAGAAAAATTATTATGATTTTGATGAAAGCACTTCAGATTTAGAAATAAAATGCTCCTATTCTTGTTATTTACTCACTGTATGTTCTTGAGCAAGTTACTTAATCTCCTGTGCCTATTTCTTTGGTTTAAAAACAAGGATATATTAGAATTGTTCTACCTTTAAATCATCATATTGGTAAAAGAAGATGATATATGTATGAGTGCTTTATGGTTATATTGTATGTGGCAAAAGTCATGTTCCTTTATTAGACATGAAATCAATATTATTTTGTATGCTGAGGTTATTTTGAACTAAGAGAGTGAATGGTTCTTATTTTCTTTCACATGATCAATGAAGTTTCAAACCAGTTCATTTGTAATGACACAGAAGCTTTAAAATAAAAATATTTTTGCAGCCAAGTATGCAACATATGTAAACAGAAGGTGTTTTTATAATTAAGATAATCTGAAGTTTTTAATAAGCTATATTAAACATGGTCTGCTAACAGTGCACAATTACTGTCTTATTCCTTTTATAATAGTGCTTTTAGTATTCCACTGAAACATGGCCAGTGAATGCACAATATTCTTAGTTACCATTATGAGGGGCTGTGTATATTATAGCCTCTCCACTGTGTCTGCTGTAAGCTAAAAAAAAATGCTGGGAACAACAGCAGCTTCTATCAACAGGGAGCCATATTAATTATTTGAAATGTGCCTCATAAGAGGAATCAACAGAGTTTATTACAAGTCGAATATTACTTGAAAATGGAAGGTTACTCTAACTGTTACCATAATCTATGTATCATTAACTCTCCTTGTTTAGGAAAAGAGATTAACACCCCTGTAAATTGCTATAGTAAGTGTGTAAAATATAACTGCATATCCCCATTGTAGAAAGGAAGTAGTAGGCCCTCCACTTCTACCCAAACCTTTTTTATATAAAATGGTTTTAGAAATTAAACTGACTGTAATTATGCTTTCTTGCCTCAAAATCCTAATTGTTTACCAAGTTATCAGTACCCAAACTATAGCTATTTTGAATAATGGAAAAAGTCTTTTGGATTTGAGAGCAAGCTTTTCAATCTGCCTCTTGGCCTTCAAATCAACTTTAATACTTTAACTCATAAAGTAGAAAGTTTATTAAAACTATGTATGTGAGCTGATAGTGTGCTTTGCAAGAAATAGAGTTAATTCATCTATCTGCTTTTTCTTTTTTAAAGATTTTATTCATTTTTGTTTAGAGGGACTAGGGTATATGACAGAGATGTTGGGTTGGGGATTGTGAGAGGATTTATTAGAGACAGAGTGGGGAGCAGACCAGGTGGATTTACTGAAACACACTGCTAATGGGAGCAGCATGTGAGACAGGAAAGGTCTGCTCCCTGTGGGTTAGCTCCCTGGTTAGGGATTGAACTCAGGCCATCACAGTGATAGCCCTGAGATTTAACCCATAGGCCACCAGGGAGGCTCCAAACTATCCGCTTTTTATATTATGGTTAGTTATTGTTTCCCTTTCAGATATAGTAAGCGCATAGAAGTAGTTTTCTATTAAAATAATGGAAATACATCATAAAGATAAAATATGAATTAATCAGATTGTAGAATAAAGGTTATGCAAAGTGTATATGTACATTGAAAAATGGAAATAAAATTGAGGAAAAATAAGCAGATATACATCTTTTATCTTGGAAAAGTAAAGGCTAAAGTAGGAGCAGCATATCATATATTTGGATATGGATATATGTTACTGATCTACAGTGAAATAAGTGTAGAAACAAAGTATTTAGAAACATAGCATATTGATAGAGTACTTACTGTCTGTTTAATCTAACAATAAAATGGAATTTGTATTTTGTTTTTTCATTTCATTCTTCTAACTAATTTGTGTTATATTTTTTAAAGTATCACTACACTAAGTTTAACAACAACAAAAAAAGCCTAGATTGTTTAAGAAATACTGATTTAATCAGTTTATATGTAGATGATATAATGTCTTTACATTTGAAAAGGTCAGTCCACACTCTATGTTGGCTATTAGTGTATTATGGAGAATGATACTGTGGCATTATAAAAGCAAAAATGTAAAAAGAGGGCCTCCCCAGTGGCGCAGCGGTTGAGCACTGGGTTGCAAAACTGCCCGCAGCCTCTGCAGCACCAGTTTGATCCCCGGCTGCTCCCTGCCCACTAGAGGAGGGTCCCACATGGTGCACAGACCTCTCCTGCCGCCCGCTGCTCCCCTCAGCAGTGTACTTCGGTCCTTCTGCCTGCTCTGCTCCCTGCTCTTGCTCAGTGAATTCTCTCACCCTCCCGCGCTTCTTACTGTACCCAGTGCTTGTATAAATAAATAAATCTTTAAAAAAATGTAAAAAGACATAAATAACTATGATGTCTTCTTAATGTTTATTTTTGGTCCACAGGGCAAGCACATCATGGACAAGTATCATACATCTCTCCACCAATTCATCTTGACTCTGAGCTAGAAAGACCCCCTGTTAGAGGTGAGTTTTCTTTATTTAAAGAACAAGAAACATTCTTTCAATGATGAAAGTGATTGATTAAATTAAAGATGGTTGTAAATCTGTATTTTGCAACACAATACCTGTTTAACTAGCAGGGGGGAATGGTTGTGAAGCATCTGGTAATAGAAAGAGCAAATCTTATTTATAATGAAACTGTGAAATATTGTTCTAAGAAATATTTGTTAACTAAAATAAGAAATAGAGCTCCACAGAGATTCAATTACTCTTAATTGGGATTTTCTTCTACTATCTTACTTGTTTTACACCAATATCTTAATCTAAGTCATAATGAAAGATTATTTTCCTTGAAAAGTGATATTTTATATATTTTAACCTTGTATTTATTGAGGTAATATTGATTTATATCATTGTATATTTTAGGGGTATAGGTTTTGACCTCTACAATTGCATATTATTTCACCACACCCACCACCAAAGCCCCAGTAATCCTCCATTGGACCCTCCCACACCTTCCTCCTTTGCTTCCAACCCACCACATCCCCCTCTGGTAGCCTCAGTCATATTTTTTATTTTTATAATTCATTTTAGTATTAATATGATCATTTAATTTTTAAAATGTGTCAATCAAAATTATGTATTTTTAAATTGATGCCATCTGTTTAAAGACATAAAAAATTAGTCATACAAAATAAAAGTTAAAGGATAAAATTTATTATCTATATAAAGAATTTCTACTTTTGAGAAATGTTTAGCCATGATTTTTGATGTTTTATAATGCATAACACTGATGTTATATAGACATGTATTATAATTTTATATTATTAAATGTCAGCATTTATAAAATAAAATATGTCTGTATCCCAAGGTCAGTTTTTCAGTTTTGAATAACATGGTATATTATCTTAAACCTACAAAGGTATTAATTACTTGATACAGTAAGTCATTAGATCTGATTTTTATTTTATTTTTTTAAGATTTATTTATTTATGCATACAAGAGGTAGGGGTACAGACCAGAGGTGCAGGGGGTGAGAGGATTCACCAGAGACAGAATAGGGAACAAAACAGGCAGACTGACCAAAGTACACTGCTGAGGGGAGCAGTGGGCTAGTCAGGAGAGGTCTGCTGCATCATATGGGTTGCTCCCTGGCCAGCTGGGGATCAAACTCATGCTGCAGAGGTTGCAGATAGCTTCATAGGTTGCCTCTTAAACCCTTGCACCACCAGGGAGTTCCAGATCTGATTTTTATTAGTATATTTTCTATGCATGCTGTTTCCTCTGCCAGGAGTCTCTTTTCTTTCTACTTAGTAGTTTCTATCAGTATTTCCAGGCTCTGCTTTATCATCAGTTTCTTTGTTAAGCTTTTCCTTGGGAAAGCCGAATGCATGCCTCCCTTCTCCAAATATCCCTTTTACTCACCTTAGTCATTACATCAAGACACTGTATTTTATTTTTCAGTGTTCATATTTACCTTTCTCATCTGTAAGGTCCTTTATGATCATGTCGTCTTTACTATTTCTCCTTCAGACACTTTTCTGTGCTTGGAAAGTGACTCAAAGTGAAGGTGACAACCTAAATGCTGAAGTATACAGCCTCATTTTTTTAAGATGAAAGGGGAACAGAAATGATAAGGGAATCCCACAAAGAAAGCAAAATGAACGAGCATGGGTATTTGAAAATGTGTGATATTTTTAAGGAAATGTGCTGGATGTGCAGTAAAATGAAAATGTTGTAGAGGAAGACTGGAGGATTTAAAAGCTCATGAGGATTTCTTTTTCACATGCCAATGAGTTTGTATTTTATCCTGGAAAAGAATCATGAAATATGTTAAATTTCTTTGTTTTCTCTAGCCAATACAGATTACATCATAATATCAGTTCTTGGTATGAGAAATATATCTAATGTAGTGTAGATGATGATAGAATTGGCACAGGGAGGCTGTTTCAGTATACCAGGTAAAAAATAACTAGGGAATTAGGAGTTGTATAGGCGGTGATAGAAAGATATGAGAAGTATTTTGTAGAGACAAGGTATTTCACTGAACAACAGCAGGGAAGGGGCAGGAAGAAAGCTTTCTACAGTAAATAACAGCTTGAATGTTTATGACATATTCTCTCATCATGACGTTTAGATGACTTTTAAATTGATGCATTATTTTAGACATTTTAATTCTTAAGTAAAATGTTTCTAACCAAAATTGGAAGGCCATTTTTGTAAGTTGGTAACTTTAATATATTTGATTTCTTTAGATTGGATCCCAATATGATTTGGGAACTAAGGTGTAACATCATGATGTAACAATTCACTGCAAAAGTTATTGGCTTAAAATAAGAAACATTTATTATAGTTCCCAGAGTTGTTTGAGTCAGTTATATGCCAACATGCCTGAAGATGGATGTTTAGTAGTTACTAGGATGGTTAATTGTGCAAGGGAGAGGGGTCGCTCACATATGTGATGTCAGCTTGATATCATCTGGTATAATGACCACGTGACTAACCATCCAGCAGGTAGCACACATGCACTCTCATTGTGACAGTGTTCCCAGCAATTAATAGACAAGTCCTGAAGATTAGGTAATTTTTCCAGACTCTGTTTATGTCATGTTTCTTAGTCTTCTATTAGCCAACCCCAGTCTTAACAGGGCAGAAATTAATGCCATCTCTCTTGGTGGAGGAACTACAATCAAAATAACCAATAATAGAAGAAATGTGGGCTATTTCAAGCAGCTAAACTAAGCAGAAAGAGAGGATATGTAAAATAAATTTAGAATGAAGCAAGACAAAAATTGACTGATAGAAGGATTTGAAACATAAAAACTTTAGACTCTAGACCTTTCTTATTTTTAGTTTTCTCAACCACTGCACAGATCAAAAAAGAACAACTTCATAGTGATGAGTTATAATAAAGAAGAGAATCTGGTATTTGGTAGGCCCTAGATAAAATTTAACTATTTTTATGAAATTTGAGCCCACTGCTGTAGAACATGAGAGGAAATTGAGCTATGGAGAACCTGGGTGACCTTGGGCATCTTCTGTCTGTCATCTGTAAAACAAGTATAATAATGCCAATCTGGCAAGAATATTAAGATGATTAATTGAAATGATGTGTCAAGTTACTGGCAAAAACCTGACTTAAAACTGGATCCTAAAGGGTTAATAGTAGGTAGGCACCATTAAAAGTTTCACTTTAAGATGGAATCACCATAGTAAAAGTGATGATATAACTGATTCCATAAATAATGACTATAATACAGTATTTATCACTGCTTGCTTATCAGCTTCAGATTGTGGTCTCTACCTTAGAATGATTTTTTGATCTTTTCCAGTATTCATATCATTCCTTCACATACATTGACCAAGAGACCTTCCAAATTTGTTCTATGTTTAATGCAATCAGTTAATCACGATTCATGTGCCTAATGTATGCAATTTGCATAGAAGAACATTTAATTAGATTAATGGATAGGTTTATATTTATATATTACCAAAGTAATACTGCAATAGGTATTGTGCTCTTTTTCTTAAGACTATCTAAATTTTCATTTAAAGATGAATAATTGAAATAGGATAGAATTGGCATAGTACTATCATTAGTTGGAACCACAAAGTAGTTCTTTTCAATGATCACCCTTCATCTTCACTTACCATATTTTATATTCAATAGTGTTGCTATTTATATGGTGTAGAATTATTCTATAAATACTATATACTTCAAACTTCATGATCTAGTTATATATGGACAGAAAGAGAATTGTTATATATGGACAGAAAGAGAATATTTCTTATATAAGTTTTTATATATTTTTGTTTGAATATAACAAATTATGTTCTTTAAATGATTGAAATTCTATCTCTAGTAAAATTTTTGTTTGTTTGTTTGGTGAGATTATATAGCAATAACCTTTGAAGTACCTAGAAACTAACCTTAACCATTTATCTTTCTTCTATTTTTCTACTATAGTCATATAAATATATACATTAAGAATGTGAGAGGTATATGTATATTTCCCTTAGCCCATTGAACTCTGGCTCTCTCTATATATTTTCTTTTGCTCTCTTTAGGCAATAATAATTGAATGAAATTCCAATAGTCCACAAATATGTTAATACTTTAGGAATTATTTCTTTATAATTTAGTTCCTTGTGCACTCTATAGTCTTAACTATATTCTTATAGTACAATCATATATAATTTTCATAAATCCATCAATATTTCAATATAAAACAAAACACTTAAAAATGATGTATTGATATATTTATCAACATTAGCACAAAGAACTTTTCAATAGAAACTATGAACTATCTAACATAGTAATATATCAAATTGTTGCATATATTTTGCCATTTTTTATGTTCTCATCTGAAATATATTGGATCATTTGGCACTTATTTTTTAAATAGTGATGATGTTTTCCATATTTGATACGATGAACTAATAATTGGAATTGTGTTAAAATATTAGAAAAATAAGTATATATATATATACACATATATATATTTATATATGTGTGTGTATATATATATTTATATATATGTATATATGGAAAGACAATTCTGTATATAACTTGCTTTCAAATATATTTTTCACATTTTCTTTCTTTGTCCCTCAAAAAAATCACTTATGAATTATTTTGGTTTTGATCCATATCACCATTCTATCTTCTTTCAAGTCTCTTGATTTCTTTCACTTTTGTTTTCATTTTTTATAGGGGTAAATATGTTGTGACTTTGTGTATTTTTTTATTATAATGTTTCTTCTTTGTTGTTGTGCATTTTAATTATCATCAACATGTTCTTAGTAACCATAAAGAAAATATAACAGCAACTTGCAAATAGCCATGAATTATCTATACTTCAAAGTAGTCACAGTATATAAACTCAGTGGCACTTATCCCTTGATGAATAAATCTGAGTGATTCTGTTCTTTAAATCTAATGTGAACATAATGGCATTTGGTCACATAATTTATGCCTGTGATGACTTTATATGCATTCTTCAATTTACAGATTTTATTACTGAGTAGGGGTGTATATTCCAATAGTTTACTGGTGCATTAATGTCACAATACATTACAAGGCAATTAACCAGAGCTGCCACTATAAATAGAAAAATAGTCACAGCCCTCACTATAAACTACTTAATAAAAATAAGATCCTGAATCAGCATCCCCCATTATAGTAATATTTCTCATCATATGTCTCATTAATCAGGACTTTAAAAAAATCTTCATATAAAAGCACTATTATTTTTAAAACTTTCATTACTAAAACAAATTTGTTACGATTTGGTGGTGAATTTAATGGGTTGTTTATATATTTCTGTATGCAAATTAGTTCTTCATGCTTTTAAGACATATTTTCTAATTTTCTATATTATAATTGAAAATGAAAAAGGACTACTTTGGTAATTTTGTGGCAGATTAGTAAATAAGCACATTGAATTTCTTAGCAGGAGTTGTTGTGGTTCTGAAGATTATGTGTCCTCACCAGTTATCTTTTCTTTCCAGCCTATATTTTGCCTTCCAACTATTGATGTGCATAAATACCCTAATCCAGAATCATTTCTATACAATAGACCTTTGTCTTACAGCTATAATCCACTCTACAGACTTGATCATACAGTGAATATATCTTAATAAGAACCCAATGATATGTTGATATTGCATAATTTTCACTTCTACACTGTCATTGTACTTTTGTATATAACCTGTTTCAATTTAATTAAAATTTTCTTTTTGATATGCTCTTTAGCACCCACAGTTACAGTTCACAATATTTTTATTTAGCTCAACAACTAGACAAATGATCACCAAACTGATATAGTAATTGGCCCATGTGCTAGCAGTTATTCAAATGCTCTGTCCACACATGCCTCACCCATGTGGTCTATATTGGGGCAATTGTAATGTGATTATTAAATAGGTAAAGAGATTTATATTTTAATAGAAAAGACATACCTAAAATAATTTGCAGTTTTAGTTGCCCAGTGATAAAATTGGAATCTGTTGTATTACAAGCAGAATCATTCAGAGGAGCTGGTTGAGAGGAAATTTGTATGGGAAGTAAATCATAATCTTACCCAGAGGCAGAGGTGTGTAATACTTGAGATTCAAATATGTCATTTGGGGCACACACTTCATTTGAAACGTTATTATTTCCTTTGTGTTTGCTTTAATTTCATTGTTTACCTCTACAATTCTTGACAGCCATAGTAGTCAACTATAGGGATGAACCTAAGAATTCTTCACATGACTAGCACTTGTTGTTAAATAAAATCTTGTTGGTAACCAAGAAAAATTTAACTCCTGAAAAATATTCCCATTTGTCTTACTAAGAATGATTTTCCTAATGTTCTGCTGTATAAAAAATTTGACAGCTGGGCCCCCTACAGTGGCATGCGGGTTGAGTGCAGTGCTGTGAAGCTGTCTGCAACCTCTGCAGCACGGGTTCTATCCCTGGCCAGCCAGGGAGATTCCCACATGGTGTGGCAAACCTCTCCTGTCTTATCCACTGCTTCCCTCAGCAGTATATTTCTGTCATCTGCCTGTTCTGCCCTGCTCTGTCTCTGGTGAATCCTCTCACCCTCCAGTGCCTCTGGCCTATACTCCACTCTTGTATAAAAATAAATAAATCTTAAAAAAAAAAAAATTAACAGTTTCTAAAATCACCCCCTTCAAATATGATAAACTACTGGTAATAAAACCCATGAAAATAATAGTGTATTTTAAATAATCTTATTTTATGAGTTTAAATAGTCTTATATTTAATCAAAAATCTAATACTAAATGCTAATTTATATATTTAATATTTGACAGTTATAATGTATGCTCTAAAAAGCTAAAATATTTGGGTACATTTGAAAAATCACATCTATTTTCTTTTGCTTTTTTTCTTTAATAAACTGAGTACTATAAACATGGTTCAATTGGCACATAATCAATGAGCTAGAATAATGCTAAGCATTAAGTTTCATGTTCAAATTGAATCACATTCAGCAAATCCACACACTGAAAATATATTTTTAAGTTAAAAATAAGCAGATGGTCCTGCCTGGTGCATCTATATTAAAATTGGCTATAGCCAAAGAGTTAGCATCACAAATTAGAGACATTAACACATGATAGTATCTACTGAAATGTAAAAACATTTTAAATTGATTAAAATAAAATAGGAATAAGACATCTGGCATTCTCACTGAGGAGTCTCGGGTCTGTTCTCTAATATTCCATGATGGTAGTTTTCTAACTTATGTGGTTAGCAGACATTATGTGATAGAACACAATTTCGTAGTTTTATCTACCCTTGACCCAAGGGAATAAAAATAAAACTTGCACATAACAGAGTGCTCTGACCATGTTAAATAAACACTCTTTTCCTATACTTGTAAATGCCAAACTTTTTTTTTTTTTTTTTTTTTTTTTTTTGCTGTGTTTAAAGTATACTACAGGGCCTCCCTGGTGGCCTAGGGGTTTAGTCTCAGTGCTACCACCTCAAAGGCCCACCTTGGCCTGAGTTCAATTCCCAGCCAGGGAGCTAACACACATGGCCCAGCAGAGCTCTCCTCTTTCACCCACTGCCCCCCTCAGCAATGTATTTCAATAAATCTGCTGTTCTGCTACCCACTCTCTGTCTCTGGTGAATCCTCTCACCCTGCCCCCTACCTCTGGTCAACACCCCAGTTCTTTTATACAAAATAATAAATAAATAAAAATCTTACAATAAAGGATTAATTCTTAAAGTGAAAATAAAATTAAAGTATTTGCAGAGACTGCAAGGGTCAAATTCTCTCAAGCTTGGCACACTTTATCCTGTTAAAACAAATATAGTCCCAAACTCTTGGCTGGTTGTGAGACTATCAGTCTATATTGGTCAGGTTAGTATATATTACTTCTGGAACTGGTCAAGCATCAGTATCCACAATCACCATGGTTATGAACTAGAAAGACAGAAACTGGCAAAACGATTGAATTTAATATATAACAGATCTGTGTGTAGTGAACCTAGCAATTCCAAAAGTCTAGATACCTGAAAAACACAAACACTTCAAGCATAGAAGGCATTAGTATGACTGTTGTACATAGAAATGTTCACTCCAGTGCTTAGAATGGATTAACTGCAGTGATAATTAACTAGTAAGTGATTTCAAGAAAGGCTCTTTGAGAGTATAAACTAGGAGACATTAGCCATAGGAATAAAGAATACATGATAGATTTGGTGATTGGTAGCATATGTTGAGAGAGAAATAAAAGATAATTCCTTAATTTCTAAGTTGGATAATTTGGGATATTGATAATCTGGAAAACAAGGGCAGTCAGTTTTCAAACTGAAAATCATCCATTATTAAATGGGTGTACATGTACTTGAAAAAACATGTAACATAACATATGATTGAACATTGTTTCCTTTTAATGAACAGGAGATGTAAAAAATAAATTCAAGAGCATCTAAGGACTTTAACCTTTTACAAGTAATTGAATTGGCTCTTTGGTCACCAGGTGGTTAGTTTTCCTGAGTTGTAATTTATTTAGAAAAGTATGACTAGTGGATTTATGTGATACTGTGTCTGATAAAGTTCTTTCCTAGAACCTGAAAGGTATGCCTGCCAGACTTTATTTAGGTTTTAATGAATGAATAAATGAAGCCACTGCTATAGAGTGAAAACCACCTCTGGTCACCAAATGGCCCATACCTGTCCTTTGTTTCACTATTTTGAACACTTGTACTTCTTCATTTAAAATGTGTGTGTTCATTTGAGAGGGACACATCAGGGCATATTTGTTTGTTAGATAAAACCATTTTTTGAAGACAGAACACAGGTCATACAGGCTACACTATGTAATACCCAGAATACCAGATGGAAAATGTCTTAGCCTTGTGCTTCTGATTTCCTAATGTAAAATAAATAAACAAAGGGAAGCATTCAAAGATAAAAACGTGATGGTAATATCTTATAGACAGTGGATTTTTATAAGCAAATCCTCAGTTTTTAAACCCCTCTCCCCACATCCCCAAAATCTATAGTAGTATTTCTCTTTATAAAAATCTACTCAGCTAAAATATTTTTTGATGAGCTTAAATGAATATGAACTACTGCTCTGGAGAATTTCTTAATTGAGTACTTCATATTACACTTTATTGAAATGTGTACTTTGAAAACATTACTGAAATTTGCCATTTCCCACCTGGCGTCAGCAACAGCTGGAGCTGGGACCATTCCTGAGGGCCTACACTCATGCAGCACTAATCTAAAGCAAATGCCACTTTAAAAACTACTGTCCTGCCCCTTTGTCTGTAAAAGGTACCTAAGGTAAAAGGAAGAGCTTAATATTTTATTGAAATGCAGTTATTTTCATTTCCTCCTTTTTTCCTTTCTGTTCCTTTTAGTCCAGGACTGTGACTAGTGGTCATGCTCTTAACTCTGAAATATTTATAGGAAAAAGATTTGTTTTAAACGAGCAGATGGGCCTGTCCTAAGACAAGCTGCTATATTAATAAACATGTGTGATGCTTTATCAGCAAAGGAGCCTATTTTGACATTTCTTCTGGATGATTTGTATAGCCTATCACTATCACACCTGGTGCAGGGACAATAAATGGTCACTTAATAGTCAAGCAGTGTATGAACACCTTCCATTATAACTTCATTATGTCAGATATAATCATCCATTATGGAATGCCAGGCACTTAATTTATGATCAGTTGCCCTATGGAATTAGTGGCCATACAAATGAATGGTCCATTCCTGACACTTTTACTATCAGTTTTTTCTTCCAATACCAGCCCCTTTTTAAACACATGGTATTAATTTGATATCCTTTGGGGATTTAGAATCTAAGATGTTTTGCTTGTATTTATGAAATCTGAGGAGGCAGTTGGTACTATATAAGATAGGAAATTTTATATGAAATATACATATCTGTTTAAAATAGCAGTGTAATTCTTAGTTTCCTTTACTAATGAACTCCAGTTTGATTTTGGTAAAGTGACAGTTCTCTTGAGAGAAAAACAAAACAAAAGTTCTCCCTAGAGATCTGTTGCACAACAATGTGTGTATAGTTCATAATATTGTACTGTACATTTTTAAATGTGTTAAGAGTAAATTTCTTCTGATGTGTTTTTCCCACAATTAAAAACAAAAGGCTCTTCAGTGGACCCCATAAGCAAGTATATATTTAACCGTGGTTCTATCAACAGGAGATGTATAAGACAAACAGTGAAAAAGAAAAGAAAAGCTTAGGTTTATGACAAAAGAGTTGAGAAAAAGGGAATAACTAAGGAACTAGTATTTTGCAGATTTTTGTATGTATCTTTTCAAGATCCTACTAACGAGAGCTTCTGTTCTTGTGAAGACCCCCAATTGAAATTACTACTATCTATCAGTTCCTTTTGGAGATGTCTCAACTGCTCTCTAGTGAAAACCCTGGGAATGGGAAATGGCGAGGCCCATTATATAGGGAAAGAAATCTCAAACTGTTCAGCAATCAGTAAAACTGTTAGGTCTGCTAGATTAGGAAGAAGAGGAATATTACAAAAATATTAACAAATTGATAATAGAGTTGGATGGCATGAGAATGAATCTACATTGGTATGAACACTACATTATGATTATCTTTTGCTATTTGAAAGGTTGGAGCTGCCAAAAATGAGGTTGCTTCTCTATCATAGTATTACTGATCTGGCTGTATCTCACCCAGTTTAGCTAGTGTTGAGTAGAGGTGATGAATGGTAGCCGCTTGCACTGGAAACAAGATCGCAAATTATTAACTTTTTCACTGGTGTGAAAGGAATCCGTTCATTAGGAGGGATGTCTTCCACAACTGAAAAAAAGTCATCCAAGAGAAATAAGGGGAAGGTGCTAAGGAGGGAATAAAGGATTTTTTTACTGATATCCTGAAGAATTAAAATCCTCCAGTCCTATGAAAGAATGTAATTGCACTCTCATTACATGGGTACATTTATTGGCATGGACCATAGCTACCACTGATTTCTATTCTCTGTACTAACCAGTGGTTAGTAGACACACTAGTTTATATTGATTTGCATGAGTAGGAAACTCATTGTCTCGGTTGTAGAAGATGATATTTTGATAACCATCTCAAATAATTTTGTTAAGGTTTATTTCATGAAAATTCATGCTAAGTTGCTTAGTGTGACTCTGTAAGCTACCCCAAATGAACTGATAAGGACTGTTGTCATTTGCAGATCTGAACCCTTAGGCAAGTGTAACTAGAATCAAGGGGGAGCTGGCAGTAAGAATTAGTTGGCTGGCAAAAAAGTCCAAAACCTGCAGAGTAAGCGTCACACGCAGGAGAACCCGAAGCCAGTTCCAGCACTGGAACTAGACCCCAGTGCCTGTTGGAAACCATTAGGTTGGTACTTGGCAGGGACCTCTGGTAATTTGTTCTCCTTTCTGCATTGTCTCATGTGTATTTTTCTTATAGCTCTTTTGGATCTACCACATGAAATATCCACCTAATCACTTGGAACCTTATTGGAAGGCATGGTTTCATAAACTGTCCAAAAGCACAGTTTATCTCCCCTTTTCTTAAAAATCAGATTAATGTAGAGCCAGATAGTTTTTTGTAGAATCTACAGGAAAGATCAAAATTTAAAAAAAAAACATTAAAAAATTCACCATCTGGCATTAAAAGAAAAAATATGTATTTATTAGAATCTTTATCCTCAAATTATTTTATTTTTACTGGTCATACAAAAACCAAATTGAGAATAGAAACATATATGAAGTGTAAATGTGGTAGGGAAAATATGGGCTACATTGAAATTTTATGTAAAATAACTAGCATAATCCTTACAAGGGCACTTGGTTTACACTACATAAAAAAATTCAGAAAGGTGAACACTTTGTCTTTTTATTTGCAGGTATGTTTTTGGTATTTCAATCATATTGCTAAGTATCATATACACTGCATTTTGGTTTAACCCCTGCTAAGGGACAAAGCAAATTCAAAAGATGCATTAAAACATTTGAATAAAAATAAAAATCATATAAATTAATGAAATAGCACATGGTAGAAAATAGAACTGTAATTTTCTAGTAGCAACATAAAGGAAGCTTATGATCTAATTATAATGTATCCAGGGTGTGTATAGTCACAATGACAAGACTAAAAATGATGATACAAATCTTACATTAAACACTGAGCATTTAATAAATGTCTATGGAATGCAACAGAATACATTGAAATATAGCATTTATTTTAGGTTACAGGGTAACAAAATGTAAATTGCTTTCAGTTCAACAAAAAGTGGAATAATTTCAAAATGTAAGCAGCTCTCTTTTCCCTCTTGGGTATAATTAAAACCATTATTAAATCAGAGTCATTACACTGCTGGGAATTTGGGAACAATAATTAGATTTGCAGAAATTTATTGAAGAATATCTAATCTAAAAAAATGACTTTTTTGAGAATTTCTACTTATACTGATAGTATTCCTTTATGTTTCACATAGATTAATTGATTTTAATCTCTCTTCACTTTCTAAACTAGAAAAACTGATCATTACACAAAGCTACAAAATTCTAGGATCATTGAAAAAATATCTTATAACTAAGTTCCTGTCAAGCCATTTCAACTATTTTTTTATATACTGTGGAATAATATTTGCCATGCAAATTATGGAAACCTTGTAATCATTAATATCATAAAAGCAAATCAAAACAATTTAACTCTATTGTTTCCTTTGTAACATCCATTAGAGACTTGTTTCCAGTAATTTAGAATAGTGTTAAATAATTCATATGAAACTTTATCGTGTCTTGTTCATTTTACCAACCAAATTTGAAGCTGTGATATTTAGGACATTAAATGTTTCTAAAACTATATGAATCTGAAGTACCAATAATTTCAAATCAAGAGACATATAAAACCCAAATGTCTTCTTTATGCTAATATTTTCCTTGAATAGTAATATTATTCATGAATACTTATTATAGTACTTATTAACATTTCATTTTTAAATGAATGTATTTATCATGAAACAAATTTACTTCTTAGGAACTTTTTATATATTCAAGATTCTGAAAAAAATTGGTAAGTGATTTCCATTTATTCTGTCATATGAAATCTTTGCCTTTCTAAACATATAATTTAAAATATGACTTTTACTCAGCTTCCATCCAACTGTAACTGTAGGAGCAATACTAAATATAAGGAAAATTGAGATCTAAGACTTACAAAATATTGTTGAAAATACCATTAGCAAATAAATTAAAAACAAGAAAGGTCATCAGTGACTGGATGGCCGTTTTAAACCTGGTACACTCTTCAGTGCTTCACACAGGTTTTTTCTAATTCTTATGAAAATGTGGAAAGGTCAGTATCTTAAGTACATTGTGGACATAGGAAGCTGAGGTTTAGAGAAGACAGGGTGGCTCATCAGGTGTTATGCAGCTATTCATTTCTAGAGCTAGGATTATGGAAAAAATTCTAATAAAAAAATCTTTTAGATTTTCAAACAGTTTTTTATACTCAGAAAAAGATACAAGAAAAGCAGCAAAATACTAGTATCTCTTAGGAAACAACTTTAGAAAATAGCAGTCAAGATAGCCTTTTAGAAAGATCACATACTACTCTCAGTAAATAGGCTTTATTTCCCAGAGGCAGAGCTTTGGAGACAGGGCTGGCATTCCATTATAATTTTACAGTGAAGCAAAATGAATTGCATTCCATTTGCCCTGATGTAGTATATGTGGCTGAGGGATAAGCTCTAAGTCTCTGTTGCTTGTTGTTGTTAATAAAGCTTGTTTCTCATCAAGCTCTCATTACCTGGATACTTGAGCCAGACATCAAGTTCTAGCTAAATGTAAACCATGTTGTAACAATATGTAGTAGTATTTTCACTTGCTGGATTCTATCACAGAGGGAAAGAGAAGGAAATGCTCAGAATCAGTTTGACCATCTCATTATAAATATTAAAAATCAAAAAACATCCAGGGCCTCCCCTGGTTGCTCAGCTGTTGAGCGCTGGGCTGCGAAGCTGCCCACAGCCTTTGCAATGCCTGTTTGATCCCCAGCCCCTGGCAAGGGTCCCACATGGCACGCAGACCTCTCCTGCCGTGCCCGCTCCTCCCATCAGCAGTGTGTTTTGTCATTCTGCCTGTTCTGTTCCCCACTTTGGCTGTGGTGAATTCTCTCACCCTCCCGCGCTTCTGACTGTACCCAGTGCTTGTATAAATGAATGAATGAATGAATGAATAAATCTTTAAAAAAAAAAAAAGAAACATCCAAAAACCAAATCTATTTTAAGAGTGTTTATGGTTGAAAAATCTGAACTTAGTTATTTAGAAAGGAAACAGAAATAAATAGGACATTTTTATGAAATTGTTCATGACCTTAAACATTTGTTTTATTTTGGATTCTATTTAATGCAAGATTGTCAAGCAGGTAAACTGAAGAACATTCTTTTATTTGTTCAAAGTCAAATTTTGTTTACATGAAGTAAAATAAACTACATGTGAACATGTACAATTAAGTTACTTTAAACATCAATATAGTTATCTTGGACAGTAGAAAAATTAAAGAATCACCAACTCTGTTATATTAATGAATGAAATTTTATTACCAGAGAAACTACAACTATTCTACCTGGAACTAAAAAATGTATGTGTGTGTGTGTGTGTGTGTATCCATATATATATATATATATATATATATATAAATATATAAAGGCCTGATGATGTCAATTAATTTTATTTCTTCCCTTTGTTATATTTTATTCTGTATCAGAGAAGAAAGTTGGTTTGATTTAATGAAAAATGATATGCTGTCTATAATTTAATTCACATTTATCTTAAGTGTGTAAGTACCTAGATCAAATGGAAATGATATCTCAAGAAATCTGAGTTGAATGCTAGTGGCTAACCCAAAAGTGATCTTCAGAATCATTATACAGAATTGTGATGATTTTCTGTTAAGGGGACATAGTAGGTAGTGTTTATGGAGGAATAGAGCAGGGAGCATGGAGAATATTCAAAATTATTACTGGGTAGAAATACATCACACCTTTATAAGTCCAGGTTCTTGGCTAACGTCCCTTCTAATAAATGATCAGAAAAAGGGAAGTTTAATTTAGTCCGTTTGGAAGCTCCCATGAGTATATGAAGAGCCCCCAAAATAGGCAAAGCATCAGTACTATACTTGTTTTAAAAAGAAAAAAAATAAATCTGTGAAGAACTGACAAGACAAGGAAATTTGGTTTGTGGTTAGTAAATTAGTAAAAAAGGTGGCAAATTTGGCTTATATTGCATTCTGAATCCTAAATTCCCTGTCTCTGGTTATGAGAATATCTCTAATTCCTGACTCAGAAAGGGAACCTTTCACTGAGAGACTTATTTCCTGCCTGCAGGGAGTCAAAGAAGGCTCAGTGTGTTCTTATACTGACAGTTTCTTAAATAGCTTTAATTCAAAATAATCAATATGCCAAAGTGGCATATTTTGGGGCAACCTACCCTGAAACCCATCATTATCATCACATTGTATGCATTTAAAACTGGGTGTTGCTGCCTAATTTATTCTTTGTTTTTATACAACTATAAGGTCTGTAGTTATATTTTGATTTTGAATTAGCAGGAAAATTATGTATTCTCAAGGTGGATTTGTTACCAGGGCTCAGACCCTCTCTCTGGTCCTGGGTCTGGTCACTAGCCTGCACAAATGCAAGAAAAAGAGCCTTTGTACAGCAAAAGTGAAAATAGTTTCTTCTAGCCAATGAGAGAATGGGTAGTTACCAACCAGTGGTGAGATGTGGAGTTGCAACTGACAGAAGTGGCAGGGTTCAGCAGAGCCTTGCAGCTGCTGAGGTTGGGGTCTGCCCCACCATGGGGTGGTAAGGGTTGAAGGCCTGCCACCTGACTGGCCAGTGGGGCAGCTGCATTCCACAGCAACACCTACAAAAGTGGGAAGCCCATGTGTCTTCCTCCCCTTTAAAAGCTCCCAACAATTGGCAGCTCTGCTCTGCCACAATTTCAGCAGCTCCCTGGCTCAGGATGTTAGAGTGGAGTTCAGACTCTGGCACCACACTGTGCTGCACTGCTTATCAACAAGTCCTGGTGGTGCAGAGAGGGAAACTGTATGTTTTGCATCCAGAGCCTGGAGGCCATGCCAGCTGCCCAGAGAGCCTGGGGCTGCAGGACCACTCTAACAGTTATTTTTTTTTTTTTGGTAATTGTCATAATTTGAAAGATTTTTCCCTTCTTTTTAATTGTTTGACTCCTTTGATTTAATTTAAGTTTTGGAGATAAGAAAAAGTTATAGTCTGCAAAACCAGTAGCAAATCCAGGTTCATATGTAATATCATAGAATTGTATTAGCTTCTTTACTTATTTAAGCAAATTAACCCTCAGTTAGCTTGCCACATTTAATTTTCACAAATAAACATTAAGAAACAATAAAATTACATGTATACAAAGGAAGAGAAGTTCTAACAGTTTGTGACTGGGGATAGCACATTTGAGAATATCCTTTTGTGTGTCTCAGTTTGAACTTGCTCTTCATAAATAGTTATCATCCTGCACTGCCTTTAACTGGCCAAACACTACTGAACTTCTCTATTTTCACTTTTTCAGTATGTATTTTACTACTTACTAGCTACCGTCTTTGGGAGAATATAATGAAAGTACTAGTTGTCAATTTTGTTTTGCCATTTTCTTGATGTCCCTTGGTGAAATAAGATTTGTCCCCCTACAAGAATGAGCCCTAGTAGCAAAACAGCCCTAGTAGAGTTTGTATCCAATGGGGAGGAAAGAAAGTTCAAGGATTGCTGCTGCTTCTGGGCTATCTATCAAGTTATGATATTTTGTGTAAATTTCCCCTAAAATGAAAAAGGATATAGATTTATTTTTACATTTTACAATTGCTATCTTCCCTCCTCCCTTCTCCTTTTCTATTCCATATCTAGTATTTTCTCCTCCAACTTCCTCTACTCAAGGGAGAGTAACAGCTAAATTCTAGACATACTTTATAAATGAAAATTAAATAATTGCAATAGGTAAGTTTTAAAAGTTAAATACTCTACAACTCCCCCACTACCTTTCTTCTTAATGTATATCTTTTATCTTACTAATTCTTGCTTACTCTACTCCTGACCACCACCCCTCTTTTTCCTAAACAAAATCATCCATGATAACAATGAAATTATCGTTCAAACCTGTAACATTTGAAAATTGCAGGTATGAAAATCCTTAGGCATAACTCAGAATTGTTGCTCTCCAATAGGCTTTCCAATCAGCTGAATGTGCACTTATATATTTGCATATAAATATGTCGTTTCTTAAATTCCCATAGACATCCTCAGGCATTATAAATGTTCTTAGGTGACTAGAATCACAGCAGTGTGTAGCCTTAAGGAAGCTCTTTTTGATATTTTTTCTTCACACGTTTTCATTTAACTACTCATTGTAAGTGACTCAAAACTTCATATCAGTTCCACAGGTGTAGAGATTTTCAGAATGGAAGATGAGTAAAAGGTGTTAAAAATAACCAAAACAGATATGTCACACGAGAAAAAAATTTCTCTGAGGAGAAAGAACGCACTCATGAGTTAACAATCCATGAGGTGTTTTCAGATTTGTAGAAAGGAAGATTTTTTTTTTGGGGGGGGCAAAGTAAGATAAATTAGGTATTATGAAGGAAACCTTTGTGAATACGTATATAAATAGTAAAATCATTTGTAGCTGCTTGGTGTTTTTTTAAAGTTTTGAGTTCCTTGCTGACTGAAATTTACTCATTGTACAATTATTATTAAAGTGCATACTTGTAGCAGAGAAGGTCATGGGAAGAGGACAGCATGCATATTTAGATGACCAAAATTTGGCTTTTGTTGTTCATACTAAGAGCCCGCAAAGTTGACACTATGAGTATTTTGCAATCATTTGTTTAATTAGCTTAAACTCCTCAGGGAATATCTTATAAAATGGCAAACTCCCAAAGCCAAATTTAAATCTGTTTTTCTATGTATGACAGAATTTCATAATACAGAAACATTTTCAAAAAAGTAATATTGAATAAAATCCTACAGTTGAAAGCTTTTAATAACAAAACCAGTATTTTAAAAACAAATGTGGAAATGAATTATGTAGATTAAAACAATTCAGAGAGAGAATTATGGTGTATTATAGGTGACTAAAAAATTTATGTTTTGGGTGGGGGAGGTATTTTTCTTTTACTCCCTCCATTTCTCCTTATATCCTGTGGATTTTTCTATACAGGTAGATATAAATTCAAGCATATCTCTGTCTTGTCTAATGGATGTTTTAATCTATAAGATAGTTGTTTTTGAAATAACACTATTTCTAAAGACTATGAAGTCTTCATCATTTTGCTGATACTTTCAGACTTTCGATTTTGGTGACTGATTTATTGAAAGGGCCAGTAAGCTAGATTTTCTTTTGCATTTGGTTACACAGGCACAAAAGCAGCTGTGAATTATGAGTCATCCTTCCATAGGAGGGGAAAAAAATGGCATCTGGTTAAAGTGCCATCTTCTCATGTGTTCTTCCTTTAAAAGAAAGAAAAAATCCATTCCATCTTTTGAGAATCAAAATCTTATAAATTTATTGATTTCAAATGAATAAAATCTACTAAGTTTGTGATAACCCTGAGGCTAGATGATGGATCTATATAAACTCTATTTGAAAGAAGTTTGTTTTTTGGATGCTTTATAAATTTGCTGTCTCCTGTAGCTGATGGCTTCAGTATAATTTTATGAAAATCAGTTAAATGGAGGCTTCTAGTCATGAATGTATGTAGTCTACCCTGAAGATGTAGTTTATACATTGGAGATTGGAAACAGGTGTTCCAGTACTGATTCTTTAAGGACTGTTACAAATTGCTTTCAGGAGTAGGCTATGAGGAACACATGTAAGAAAGAAAAAGAGTAACTTATAATTCTTAGCTTTATTACTTCATCTATACAAGAGTCAAATGGAAAAAGTGAATAAAGAGCATCGGGTAATAGATCTTTCAAAATATGGGTCTGTTAGCACATGACTGACTGGAACCCAGACTCCAAATTGTTAAGGGGGTGTACATTATAAAAGGGTTCTGCCATCTGCTGCACACAGACAAAGGAAGCTAACTCAAAGTGTGAAAGATATTTAATAGAATTAGTGGGCAGAAAAAGAAGAGAAGAAAGGATATCCCTAATAATAGTTTCCCAGTAACCCTCCCCCATATATTACCCATCCTCTCACAGTAAATACCCACCTAACCACAGTCAGCCCAAAGAGGGGCTGCCGGGGCCTAAAAGATTTCCACATGCCTAAGGTACCTTCTGTTGGAGAACCACAAAAAGGGTTCAGGCAGATATCAGAGAACTGGACCAAAGTGCCGCGGACCAGCCCAGCAGTGGCGGGAGATTGAGACAATCTCAGGGTTGAATGTGAATGAGCAAAAGGTGATCGAAGGAATTAGGGCGAGGGACAAGAAAGAATGACACACAGACACACTCAAGGGAGAGTGAAAATCTGAGTGCAATTTATTGAAAGCAATCTTCTCTTTTTATACATTTTTACAGTAATTACTTCATTGTGTTTTGCACAGTGTCTGGTTAATCATTTACCAAGGCATAAGTGCATATTGTGTCATATATCATTACATCTTGCTTATTATCTATCAAGAAATCAAGTGCAAATCAAGAACATTTCTTACTCTAATCTCCATACTGGAGGTTCACTCTAGCACATTTGCATTATGATTACATTGTTATTATTATTTTAGTATTATATTTTTCATATACTATTATTTATTCTTATACCTTTGTTTGGCTATATTATTTACTAAGTAATAGAATCAGTTTCCATGGCTGCATTCCTTTACTATGATCCTTGTTACTGGCAATGAGTAACAACATATTTTGGTGGTGCCTTAACAACGCCCAGGCCTAATTGTTCCAGTTATTCGTCATGGCTGAAAAGGTGGGAACCAAATTCCCCTCGGGGACTGCGTCTGTCTTAGGTTGTCAGAATTCACTTCCTGATCTTACCCGTCATTGACTGTCCAGTCCAGCGCACAGGGGCAGGGGGCTTATTATGCCACACTAGCACAGCCACCCAATTAATGCGAGATTGTGGCAATTGTCACATTGCTCTCAGGAGCCGCCACAGTTCCCCCTTTCTTTTTAAATTGAAGCTGCAAAATGCATATCACGACGAAGAATCTTCAGATTTTTGTTAAGTAGCTTTAAAAACACAGGCATTAAAAGGCAACCAACCAAAACAATGAGTGTAATCACTCCAAATGAAATTAAAAAATGCAGCCAATTTGAGGGAGCCAGAGAACGCAGAGAATCAGAAAATGTAGAAGCAAAATCAGACAATGCTGGTTCAGACAAATGCGCCTGGCTCATCGCAGAGATTTCTGCCTGAAGAGATGACATATCATGACTAGAGTCACTTTCACGCCAAACACCAAGCAGATTTTTAACAAAATTCCAATCAAGAGAAGAATTATAAGGTTTAGGTGTAACACAAATAAATTTAAATTGTGCATGACAACGAGTGGAGAGAAGTTTTTTGATTTGCTGTACTTCCTCTCCCAGTGCCAATACAGTTTTTCTAAGAGCATTAAGCTTTTGTTCCATTTTTCTATCTATGGAATGTTGCAAAGCAAGTGCCAAAGTTACATTTTGTGTAAGATCATTAACAAAATGTGCTGTATGTGTTTCCTGTACCAAGGCAACAGATGATGCTGCAAGAGAAGTAACAATTGCAATCAGGGCAGTAATATGTAAAATAAGCGTAGCAACAAAATGTTTAGAATGAATTAAAGCATTGACTTCCTGAATAATTTGTAAAGCAATATTGTCAAACCATGGGGTATTTTGTAAATCCACAGGTAATATAACATAAGAAGGTCTATTTAACATAACCATAGTAGAAAAATTATGAACAATATTAGGAGTTAGGCAATTAGACAACACACATTTAGAACAGGTGACAGAATAGGAATTCCCATGGCAGGAAATGTTCATTGTGTTGGCAGATCCAAAAAGCAATGTATAGGGGTATTCAATGCAGGCACGAAGATTGAAATTTCATACGGCGTAGATATTTTGTCTGGTGCTAAAAAGTTTGATAGTATTCACAGCAGCAAAAAGACGAAAAAGTTCAAGTAAGCACGAGTTCCATTGGAAGTGGTGAAGAAGTAGGTGATCTGTGACTTTTCAGGTTTCAGTCAGTGCAGAGGAGGAACCAAGGTGTTGGTTTAATTTAGCAGGGACCAGATGGGTGAATTAGCATCATTAAACAAGTATTAGATAAATTAATAAAAAGGAACAAAAAAATTAGAGTACCATATAGATACTTTGTACATTTTTTACATAGAGGTGACTCAATATTTTTTTTTTTTAATAAACACATTTAAACAAAGTAAATTATTAATATTTAACATAATTTTAAGGCATATATGCCTTGAATTATATTATAAAATTTGAACTAGTTTTTGTTTTCCAAAAATTAAAAAAAATTTTTGATAGTGATTGTAAGATTTGTTTTTATGAGAATTTATATAGGCGCCATTTATAATTAGTCCTCTAGAGGTCAAAAACAAAACAAAATAAAACAACACAAAACAAAACACAAAGACAGACAAACAGATACAGAGATCTCTTGATATATATATTTAAAATTTTGGCCATATGTATATAATTTAAGAGATAGTTATTTTATTAATTTTTGTGACGTCACTGAGGTTTTTTAATGAGTTAAAAGCTAAAAACTGTGCAGAAAATAAGTATTTAATTTTAATTATTATTAAAGACCTTGGGCTCGAGACCACAACAATCAGGCAGTTTTATTAACTTTTTTAGATAAGAGAATATTTTTTGAGTTTATATTTTTAAGAAGTGATTATTTGGCTTTAGGTTGTCAATGTTTTATTATACTGAGAGCAAGTATATATTAAAACAAAAAAGAATACTGTTATTTTGATAACAGAAGAAGAGGGAAATTTTTACAGTTTGTTTGTTTTTAGGCTTTTATTAAAATTTGAGGTTTGAATTTAGCTCAAATATGTTTGTATTATTATTTAATTTTTTTTTTTTTTGGTTAATTAATTTTAACAAGAAATTTAACCTTTTACAGGTCCAATAAGTAAATCTAAAAACTTTTATTCAACCAATAAGCATTTTGTATAGCTTGTTAGCAAATTTAAAATAACTCAGTATTTTTTTTACTTAGACAATTTAGACTTTAAAATTTAAAAAAAAAAAAAAACATAGGGAAATAAAACCTTTTTCCTAGAATGAACCAAAACAGTTTAGTCCCCCACAGCAGGAAGGCAGTAGAGACTTGCCAGTGATCCCAACACTGGAGAAAAAGTCCAGGCAGCTGCTTGTTGAGATCAGGGGCAGCCCCCACCCATTCGTTGCAGTGGGTTTAGAATATCATTATAAAAACCTTTAGTTATATTATATAGTTATATTTAACCATTTTTTATTACCTTAGCAATAGTAAATGAACTTTAAATATTATTATTTAGAAATATTTTATTTATTTATTTTAAAAGAATAAATGGCCTAACCACATACTTAGAATCAGAAAACAAAGTTAAAGGCTGAGCAAAATGCTCAAGTGTCATAATGACTAATTATTTCAGCCTGCTGAGCAGAGACATTTTTAGAGACTTTTTGCAAAGGTTTATCTCTAAGACTATAAACTGCAAAGACTCCAGATGAAGAGCCATCAGTGAAAATGACCTTTGTATTGGGTACAGGTTTAGAATTAATAATTTTTGGAAAAATAAGTTTAGTTTTTTCTGCAAATTTCAATAATGGATGTTGACGCAAATGAAATTTAACTTGTCCTGAAAAATTTTGTATGGCAACTCCCCAATCATTATTATTTTGCAATAAAAATTTAAATTGTGTTTTGTTATATGGAATTATTATATTATTTGGATCTCTGCCAAATAATTCTCGAGACCTCAGGATACCTTTTATGATTAACCAGGCACACATTAATGGATATGCAGTGACCACACGTGTTTGTACATGTGACAAGTGCAGCCATTCCAGGATGCCGTCTTGCCATAAGCAAGCTGTTGGAGTATAAACAGTCTGAATAATTAATAAGTCCCAAGTTTTTGAATAATTCACTTGAATAACTTTTGCTTCAGATAATTTTTGTTTAACCAATTTAATACTCTGCAATGCTTCCTGAGTTAATTTACGAGGAGATTTAGGGTTTGAATCTCCCTGTAAAATTGCAAAAAGTGGATGTAAATTTCTAGTAGTAATTTTTAAGTAAGGTCTTATCCAATTAATATTTCCCAATAATTTTTGGAAATCATTCAAAGTCTGTAGTTTATCAACACGAATCTGTAAATTTTGTGACATAATGCAATTATTATATATGACTTTTCCTAAATAATTTAAAGGTCTATCTTTTTGAATTTTATCAGGGGCCACTACTAGGCCATATGTAGTCAATTGTCCTATGAGATGTTTCAATATTAGATCCGCAATTTCTTTCATAGGATGACTTAGGAGAATATCATCCATATAATGAACAATGTAGGCCTCTGGAAATTTTAACCTTGTCTTTTGTAAAGCTTGATCTACAAACTTTTGACATAAAGTAGGAGAATTTTTCATACCTTGTGGCAAAACCTTCCATTGATAACGTTGCCACGGTTTCTGAAAATTACTAGATGGAATACTAAAGGCAAATTTTTTACAATCATCTGGATGTAATTTAATTGTAAAAAGGCAGTCTTGAAGGTCAATAATAATAACATAGCTGTTTTTTGGAACTGCTACAGGAGAGGGCAACCCTGGTTGTAGGGCCCCCATGTCTTGCATTGTGGCATTTACCGCTCTCAGATCCTGCAATAATCGCCATTTGCCAGATTTTTTCTTTATACAGAAAACAGGAGTATTCCAAGGACTCGTAGACAGTTCCAAATGACCTTTAGCTAATTGCTCTTTAACTATAGTTTGAATAGCCTGGATCTTTTCTGAAGTAAGGGGCCATTGATCGATCCAGACAGGATTTTCATTTTTCCAATTAATTTTATCAGCATATTGTTGAGTTTCAATGGCCCCTATAAAAAAGCCTGTTCATCTATTACATCAGGGGTAACTAAAGACACTTGTAAAGATTCCATAATATCACGTCCCCATAGGGAAAACGGCAAGGCAGGAATCACATAAGGCTGAAACTTTCCTTTCTGTGACCCCAGTTGCCAAGACAACATTTGTGAGCTTTGAGCAACATTATTGGCCATGCCCAATCCAATCAGTGTAGAGGAAGAATTTAACACAGGCCAAGCCGCAGGCCAATCTTTACCTGCAATGCATGACCGGTCAGCTCCTGTGTCTAACAATCCCATAATTGGGTGTCCATTAATAATTAACTTTTTCAATGGTCTTTCTTTTGTAATATTTTGAGTCCAAGCAATCACATCTGTGGACCCAAAACCTTGTTCTCCTCTTTCTTCCTTCAAAATTGGGTTTGGTAACTTAATATAAGAAAGCACAAGAATTTGCGCAATACGCTGATTTTTATGAATTTGTATTGTTTCCTTTAAAGGTCTGATCATAACTTTAATTTTTCCAGTAAAATCAGAGTCTACAATGCCCGGAAGTACTTCAAAATTCTTTTTATAATTTGAACTACGGCCAATTATCAGCCCCACTGTTCCTTGGGGTAGTGGTCCCTTTAAGCAGGTTTCAATAGGTGTAACTCCATCGATGGCTGAAACAATAACATCAGCAACCGATGCAAGATCAAGTCCCGCACTTCCTGGAGTGCCTCTAGGTAATTCATGTATGGTTACAGTAGAGTCAGGCGCTTCAGTCGGTGTGATGTTGTTAGGCGCCGAGTCAGACCCTCTTTCGTTTACGGGGCTGAGGGCTTGCCCCTCTGAGAGGAGAGTTTTGTTTTTGATTCTTTTCTATTTGTTTTAATTTATGTCCATCCTTATGTCACTTACTGTTCCTGGAGGAGGGGTGTGCAGCCTCTTTGGTTTAGAGCATTTACATTGTTTTTTCTTGTTAAAATAATTTGGAGCCATAAGAGTATTCTGTGGCACGGGGTTTTGTTTTGGTTCTGTTGTCCTACAAAGATCAGCAAATGCTTCTTCAAAGTCACTATTATCCTCATCACCCATAACTTCTGCATATTCAGGATCTCCAGGGTGACAATCTACAAGTTCTCCTTCTGCAATAGGTGCAGTAGGGAACACAGCACCCGAATATGTTTTAGATTTATTGGCAAAAGGAACAGCTTCCTGATCACTACTTTTTTCTGAGATTTCTCCTTTCCATAGATCTGCTTCTGTAGTATCAACTAATAAATTTCTAATTTGTACCCATAGAGGAAAAGCCTGAACGGGCACCTGTGTAGGGCCGTTTTGAATATAAAATTTTTGAATTTCTTTTCCTACACGTATCCAATTTGTCAAAGACAAACTGCCCTCTTCAGGAAACCAGGGGCAGATTCTTAAAATAAACTCATAAAATTCACTGAGGGATCTGTTACTTATTGTCATCCCTCGGCTTTTCAACATGTGACTTAAAACTGAAAGGAAAAGTCCTCTATTTCTAGAGTAAGAGTGTCCCATAGTTATGGATTACTCGCCTTCTTTAACTGGTCAGCCTTTACCAGCGGGCCCGCGGCGCCCCGACGAGACTCCCTATCCTTCGATAATAAAGGAAAATATAAAAGTGAAGAGATAGCTTACCTAGAGCTCATTCCTCGCGAACACGTCTTCTTCTTAAGGAAAAACCTAGAGAGTGGATCGCTTAGAAAGCGAAACTAAAAACACTCAGCGATGCTCGCCTGACCGTACTCCTCGCGGAGTATTAGAAAGCCTTGGTATAGGGGTGACCGTATAAGCCCTGGTCTCGGACTCCCAAGGGAGACCCCACTAAACCGTGACGGCTTTCGCGGAACTGCAGGTACGAGCCCACACAGGCTCCGCGGCTCAAAAGAGCCTTGGAGCGCAAACACAAGCACTCACACTAACATACACGCAGGCACACAAAGCAGAGAAGGCCAAATCGTCCAGCTTCACAGAGCTCCCACAGTTTGGGACTCGGGCCCCACGTTTGGGCGCCAGCTGCCGCGGACCAGCCCAGCAGTGGCGGGAGATTGAGACAATCTCAGGGTTGAATGTGAATGAGCAAAAGGTGATCGAAGGAATTAGGGCGAGGGACAAGAAAGAATGACACACAGACACACTCAAGGGAGAGTGAAAATCTGAGTGCAATTTATTGAAAGCAATCTTCTCTTTTTATACATTTTTACAGTAATTACTTCATTGTGTTTTGCACAGTGTCTGGTTAATCATTTACCAAGGCATAAGTGCATATTGTGTCATATATCATTACATCTTGCTTATTATCTATCAAGAAATCAAGTGCAAATCAAGAACATTTCTTACTCTAATCTCCATACTGGAGGTTCACTCTAGCACATTTGCATTATGATTACATTGTTATTATTATTTTAGTATTATATTTTTCATATACTATTATTTATTCTTATACCTTTGTTTGGCTATATTATTTACTAAGTAATAGAATCAGTTTCCATGGCTGCATTCCTTTACTATGATCCTTGTTACTGGCAATGAGTAACAACATATTTTGGTGGTGCCTTAACAACGCCCAGGCCTAATTGTTCCAGTTATTCGTCATGGCTGAAAAGGTGGGAACCAAATTCCCCTCGGGGACTGCGTCTGTCTTAGGTTGTCAGAATTCACTTCCTGATCTTACCCGTCATTGACTGTCCAGTCCAGCGCACAGGGGCAGGGGGCTTATTATGCCACACTAGCACAGCCACCCAATTAATGCGAGATTGTGGCAATTGTCACATTGCTCTCAGGAGCCGCCACACCAAAGGAGATATTCTGAATTCCATATATACAAGTAATCCACTATAAAGCCAGAACAATGACTGCCATTGTCTCTGCCAAGGACTGGGAGCAGTCTTTCTACATGCCTTCCACCTATGTGTCTCTCCTAAGTATCTCCTCTGAATGTCTCTACATGTCTCTCCTCCACCTGTCTCCAAGTACCTGGGCACAAGACAAAATTGGTAAAGCAAGTATTCAGGTATAAACCCAATCATGTTTAAATCTAGTCCTAGTTTCCAGTGATGCTCATTTAGGAAGTCAGATTCATGGCATGCTGGGAGTTGTAATCCTTGGTGCCTGAGATCTCTTCAGCATGGATGTAAGGGTAGAATCAGTAAAAAAAAATAAATAAATAAAAAAAAATAAACCAACTTTGAGGGAGTGGAGTTCACACAAGATGCATTTACAGCCTCAGAGTTTGTTCCTTAGTCCAGCAGGTCTCAATGGATAGGGTGTGTGTAATAGGAGAGACACACAGAGAAAAGAAATATGGAAAGATTTTTTCATGCTAAGAAATTTGTTTAATTTCCCTCACTCTTAGAAGTGGGTCAAGTTAACATCATTTATAAATTTGAAGATGTAAGCTTATAGATAGCAACATCTTTGTAGGAGAGACATCTCAATGTCCACCAGTATCTGTCCTTCTGCAATAATGGAACCCTCATTTTCAGCTGGATACTTGACTATTGGGAGTAAAGACATTTTCCAGGTTGACCCTGAAGCTAGGGTGTATTTATTTATTAAATTGTATATGAAGAGAAACTTTTCCTTAGTCAAAACATTCATGTTCCATAGTTCAGCAACACAGTCAATGATAAACCTCCTTGGAATTCAAGCCAAAGAAATGTCACATGTTCCAAGATCATTTTGTACTCTGAAAAATACCAGCCTTCCTCATCTCAAAATATTTCATGGAATCCTAACTTCTGTAGAAATTTGTGTATGCCTTCTTTATTTGTTTAGTCACAGCAAACTTAGTAGAAGGCTGCAACCCCTAGGGACACAATGATATTCCATCATTATGAGATCATAGATGCTTAGCCAGAAGGCCTCACATCTGAGGTTTCAACAGAGCCTTAGAAGTCATAGAAGTTAGTCTTCTCAACACCTACATTCTTCCACATTGAATTAGCATTTGCTAGTACTTGAATTGCTTAAGGTGTGTTTTAGCCAATAATACATAGAGGTAGTGTGTGCACTTCCAGGAAATAGTCTTGAGAGGTGTCATGGTTCTTACCTTTTTATCTTTCCTACTAACTGTTTCCAATTTGCTATAGGATCCATTATATTAGATCTCAAAGTAGACTCTTTTTTTTTTTCACTTCCAAGTTTATTTATTTATTTATTTATTTATTTTAGATAATAAATTTTATTGTTATATTCCCCATACAATTGCAGCCCCCCCATTCTGACCCCAATCCCTCCCCTCCCGCCCCCGCCCTCCTAAAAGTGTCTCTGGTTCATAGTTTTTTGTTGATTTTGATTTGCACTTTCTTATAGTTATTCATTTTCCTGGTCCCTTATTTAAGTTTTCTAGATTCCTGCTATGAGTGAGACCATCCGGTATTTTTCTTTAGACTCTTACGTTTTAAATAAACCAAGGTACATGATAAAAGATGCCTTCTTCTGTACTAGCCCTGGAAACCAGTTTTCTTCTGAGAGAAATAAAATGAGCTCTTGAATTAGCCATTGTTAAGCTCGATTTTCTATCACTATTAGCAAAGCTTAATCCTATAAAACTCTAGCTTAAGGTTCAATAATTTCACTCATAGACTGCCTATATCACTTTCATGGGGATCTCTTACTCTCAAAAATGCATTAAAAATTTGAAAGTTGCAATGCTGAGGTTTTATATTTCATCTTTGCATTCTTTTCTGGTGCTAGTTTTAATGATAACAGCTGCTATCAGTAAAGTAAAATGTTTCAGAAAAAAATCTTAATTAAAATCTATGTATCAATTTTTTCCCCTACAACTGGTAGTAGACTGACTAAAATTGAATCCTGAAAATAAACTCATTGTTTCATAGTTTATACACAACTGTCTTAAAGATCACCATTGATATCTTGCCTTCTTGCATACCTTCTTAACTTTTATTTGTATTATGTATACACCCAGTGTTGTAGCTGCATTATTTTGTTGCTAAAATAGACTCAAAATTCAATCACTGCTTTTGGACTGCTTTTTTTCCCCCTTCTCTGACCAGATCCCTCATTTCCTTGAGCTACCACATTTTTTTTTAAGATTTTTTTATTTATACAAGAACTGGGGTACAGGTCAGAGGCACAGGAGGGTGAGAGAATTCACCAGAGACAGAGCAGGGTGCAGAACAAACAGACAATGGAAGACACTGCTGAGGGGAGCAGCGGGCGTGACGAGAGTTGTGCCAAGCCATGTGGGAATTTCCCTGGCCGGCAGGGAATTGAACCCGCGCTGCAGAGGCTGCAGACAGCTTCACAGAGCAGCGCTCAACCTGCTGAGCCACCAGGGAGGCCCTTGAGCTACCACATTTTTATATCTCTTTAGCACTTAACTGCACACTGTACAATTATTTATATTTTAGTCAAAAAAACAGCTAAATCTTTCCTACAAGGCATTTGTTTTCTAGACTAATTGGTATATAGTAGCCTGTCATTAAATATTTGGAAAGAAAAAGGAATAAGGAAGGGCAGGAAAAAGGAAGAGATTTTTCTTAAAGTTAAGTTGGCTTTCCTGTTTATCTTCATTTTAAAATTTTTATGTGCACAGTTATCAAATCTTTTCTGGAATATACAATTGAGGTTATTATAATTTTGTTTTAATAATATGTCTTTGCATTTTAATTCATTTGAGGCATAAAATATTTTCAGATGTCCCCTAAACCCATAGACTCTTCTTTTTTGTGTAATTTCTTTTATTGAGAAATAGGAAGGAACTACTACTCCATTATATGTTTCTCTTATTAATAATTATTACTCTCCACTGCTCTATTTAGTGAATCAGAATTCACTGGGTGTTTTTATTAACTCTTAATGATAGAAATCAATAGCTTCTATGTGAGCTGTAGCAGTTTAGGTGAAAATGGGAAGAGATTATAGGGAATCAGTAAAATTCTTAAACTGAGACAAGATAGGTGTTTACATGATGGGAAATAAACCAATTCCTACCAACAGTTGCCTTCTCCACTGCTATTCTATTAATCTATATCATTTACTAGGCCCTTATAGCATTTATTGACATATCCTTTTGTCAGTAATCCCTTCATTGTTTGGTTGTAAACAATGTATTTGTATTTACATGACTTTTTAATTAAAAATGTTATATGTATGCTCTTGTAGAACATATTTCAAAACAAAAATAATTAAATTAAAAATAATTTAAAGTTACTCATATAACTACTTTCAAGAGGTTACCAATATTGTCATCTTAGTTTATAGTCACATGCCCTTCTTTTCTATTTATTTATTGTACATTCTGGTTTGCAAGATCTTTTAGTAATTTCAAATTAGGTTATGAAAAAGATTCCCCATCAATATATGTTTTCTACAATATCATATTTCATATGTATGGTATCGATCATGTATCTAGCCCATCTCATAGTATGAGATACTTAGGATAATTCCAATGAGTTCATATTATAGCACTGTAGTGAATACTCTTGAAAATTATGTGATTATTTGTTTTGTGTATATCCATGATTATGTTCTTAGACTAAATTCCTAGATAATGATATTTCTAAATTAAAGTATAAGCAAAATGCTGTAACATCTTCTAAAATATGCATTGACAATTATCTTGCATAAGTATTATACCAAATTATAATCTAAAAAACAGTGTATAGGGAAACACTTTCCCCAATATCTCTCACCAACTCTATAGAGATAGTTGAAAGGAAAAAAATGCTAATACTGATTTAAGAGGTGGGGGGGCCTGTGTGTGTGCCACTTTAAGTAGAGATATTTTTTGTGAGGAATCATTAACTCTTTTTTCATTTTTTATTTTTGTTTTTTTTAATTATATATATATGTTTTACATCATTTTTCATTTTTGTACAATGTATGCATTTTCATCTTGGTTATAGTCCCTGTACAATCCCCACCACCCTTATTTGATCCTACTCCGTTTTCCCCTCCCATCCCCCATAGTGTGGTAGTATGTCTCTGGTTTGTAGTTGCTTGTTGATTTTGATTTTTACTTTATTATAATTAGTCTTTTTTCCTGATCCCTTAATTAGGTTTTCTGAATTCCTGCTATGAGTGAGGCCTCCAGTAGTTTTCTTTTTCTTTCTGGCTTATTTCACTGAGCACGATCCCTTCCAGCTCCATCCATGTTGCTGCAAATTGCATTAGGTTCCAAATTGCATCTTTTTGATTCCTGAGTAACATTCTATTGTGTATATGTACCACATCTTCTTGATCCAGTCATCTATTTTTGGGCATTTGAGTTGTTTCCATAGCTTAGCTATTGTAAATAGTGTTGCAATAAACATAGGGGTGCAGGTGCCCTTCTGAATTAATGTTTCTGTGTCCTTTGGGTAAATACCTAGGAGTGGAATTGCTGGATCACATGGAAGCTCCATCTTTAGCAGGTTGAAGAACCTCCACACAGCTCTCCATAGTAGTTGGACCATATTGCACTCCCACCAGCAGTGCAGCAGAGTTCCTTTTTCTCCACATCCTCGCCAACATTTGTTGTTGCTAGTTTTTTTAATATGTGCCATTCTCACTGGTGTAAGATGGTATCTCATTGTAGTTTTGATTTGCATTTCCCTGATTACAAGTGACGTGACGTTGAACATTTTTTCATATGCCCATTGGCCATTTGCATTTCCTCCCTGGAAATGTTTCCTTTTAGCTCTTCTGCCCATTTTTTGACTGGGTTATTTATTTTGTTTTTTGTTGAGTCTCGTCAGCTCTTTGTAGATTTTTGTGATCAGTCCTTTATCATTAGTGTTGTGTGCAAAAACTTTCTCCCAGTCAGTGGGATGTCTCTTTGTTTTGGTTACGGTCTCTTTTGCTGTACAGAAGCTCTTTAATTTGAACTAGTCCTATCTGTTTATCTTTTCCTTCACTATCACTGCTTTGGGTGATTTGTCGTTAAAGATGTTACTGAGGTGTGTGTCATGTAGTGTTTTACCTATATTTCCTTCTATATATTTTATGGTTTCAGGTCTTATGTCTAGTTCTTTAATCCATTTTGAGTTCGGTTTTGTGTGTGGTGTGAGGTAGTAATCAAGCTTCATTCTTCTGCATATAGTGACCCAGTGGAATCATTAACTCTTTATCATGAAGGTTCGTTGCTTAAAGGTCCCAAATGATAATTTATATTAAGTGAAAGAAATGTGTGTACCATTATAGAAAAAGACACAATGTTTTAAAATCATGTATCTTAAATGTCTCAACCATAGTCATTTTTTTTAATATTGACATATACTAGTTCTTCTAATTTTGAAACCACAAGCAGTAGTTCCGTAGGACTGCCAAATCACATATTATAGTGACTTGAAACAATAGAAATTTACTCCCTCCATAGTCTAGAGGCTAGAAATCCAAAATGAAGCTGTCAACTAAATAATGATCCCTGCAAAGCCTCTGGGACTAGTCTTTGTCTCTTGAAGCTCTGGTAGCCCCAGGAGTTATTTGGCCTGGAGGAACATAATTCCAAACTCAGTCTTCATCATCACCTAGCTGCATTCCCTTTGTGTCTCTGTCTCTGGACACCAGTCATTCTGGATTTAGCACTGAACCAATTCCAGTATGACCTCATTTTAACTTGATTACATCTGCAGAGATTCTGTCTTCAAGTAAGGTCACATTTATAGATACCAGCGTTAGTATTTAAATCAAGCTCTTACAGGAGGAGATGTTTCAAACCCATAACACCATGTGTGTTAAATTTCATTGACTAAAGTATCCTCTACTTTTGGTAATTAGATAATAGCAGTTCATAATTCTAGATCAATAATTTTTAGTATTACCTCATGGACAGAGAATTCAATTAAATGGTCAAACTAAATTTCAAATCCTATATCAACTGTTTATTGCACATATCCTCTCATACACAAATAATAGCAAAATTAAAACATATTAAGGGTTTTCTGAGAATTCTACTGATATCTACATCATGACAGAAAATAGTTGAAAAAACTTTAGTCCATCCAGGTTTCTGTCCATACCAATATTTAGAGAATGATTTATGGAGCTATGTAAATAGCTCAAAATCACTGAGCAAACTTGCATAAATAAGGTATGTATTTTAACAAGTTAAACTACTAGTGATACATAATGACACTGTAATAATTACCAGTTTTCTAGCAAAATGTTTTACCACTGGTCAAAAATAATTACTTTAAACTGGTCTGAATTTCTTTTCACTCTGCTTTGTTTATTTTTTTTTAATAGAGGCATGTTTTATTTATTTATTTATTCATTTGTTTGTTTTGTTTATACATGCACTGGGTACAGTCAGAAGCGCGGGAGGGTGAGAGAATTCACCAGAGCCAGAGCGGGGAGCAGAGCAGGCAGAAGGACCGAAGTACACTGCTGAGGGGAGCAGCGGGCGGCAGGAGAGGTCTGCGCACCATGTGGGACCCTCCTCCGGTGGCTGGGGAGCAGCCGGGGATCGAACCGGCGCTGCAGAGGCTGCTGGCAGCTTCGCAACCCAGCGCTCAACCGCTGCGCCACCGGGGAGGCCCTCACTCTGCTTTGTTTAAATACCATTGATCCTTTTCTTTATTATAACTGTTGTTTTTTGTTTTTGTTTTAGTTTTTTTGCAGTAGTAAACTATGATATGTCACTTTCTTATATTAGGGTCCTTATTCCTATTTGTAGAAGATTCAGTCTGCTTATAGAGATGCTTAAATTTTAATTTAAATCCAATGAGTTTTTAGTATGGCATTACCAGTGAGTATTGCTTACTTTCGTCACAAATATCTAAATGATATCTGCTGTATTTACTGCCCAATTTTAGTTACTACTGACGTTTTCCCTATCTGTATGGTGGGTTCTAATGTGTTTTCTGCTTATTTGTGAGGACAAGAATATTTTATTCTTTTTTTGGGGGGGGAAGGGGGTACGTAGTTCAAAAATTAGATCTACCTTTCATTGGGTAGAAGCTGTTGTATCTTTTTTTTTTTTGTACGAAAACCCCATCTTTTTTTTTTTTTTAAAGATTTATTTATTTATTTATTTATACAAGCACTGGGTACAGTCAGAAGCGCAGGAGGGTGAGAGAATTCACCAGAGCCAGAGGGGAGAGCAGAGCAGGCAGACTGATGAAGTACACTGTTGAGAGGAGCAGCGGGTGGCAGGAGAGGTCTGTGCACCATGTGGGACCCTCACCAGGCGGCCAGGAATTAAACAGGCTCTGCAGAGGTTGCGGGCAGCTTCGCAGCCCAGTGCTCAACCGCTGTGCCACCGGGGAGGCCCAGAAGCTGTTGTATCTTAACTCATCCTGTGGAACCCCATTAAACATTTTTTCTACAGCACATTTTTGTCTATTTTATATAGAAGTTAAATATGGCTTTTTGAAATAGTTCTATGTCTTCTGTTTCTAGTCTCTGGTTTTAATTATCTTTAGGTTAAATTCCCAATTCTTTCTTACAAATATTACATTCATTAAATATCTAAATGCCAGCTGCGACTTCATTTCTTACAAACAAAGAGAAAATGCAATCAACATAACCAAACACATTTAGTTTATTCCTAATTTGAGAACTGCTTAAAATATTTTCATATTCAGTAAAACATTGCCGTGAGTATTTTAGGTATAAACACATTACATGTAAACAGAATGTTTTTGCACAACAAATTGACTTGAAGAATATTCACTTGAATTATATGGTGGAATGTAGCATATTCTAACAGATTTTCAGTATTACTTCTCCTAGTTTCTTCACCTGTGGACATCAGAATTTTAAATGCAGATACCAGAGTATCCTGACACCCATCTTGATGTAAACAATAATTAAGAGTATTCTTTAACTCAGAACATTGCAATAGTCCACATTTTCTAATACTTATTAAGCTTAGAAAATGGCATGAGCCAATGACACCTTATATTTATCATTTTCTTTTATTCTTATAACATTTATGAGTTTTTATATTAAAGTTATAAGCCCTGAATGTTAAATTAGATTATCTAGTTTCTTTCCTAATTTTAAATGCAATTTTAAAAATTTCCTACATATTTACAATCAGTAAAATATACAGAGTAGAATGGGTTCTGATACCAGATTTTAGCTTCTCTTATCTTCTCTTCATTTCTTAGTGAAATGGTAAACTTCACTTGAGTAGCTGAGTGAATAGTTCTGATCTGCTGATCCTTTTGCTAGGCTGACATGTTCCAGGATATCAGGAAAATTGTACTATTATGGCAGATAAAATGTCAACATAAAAAAAAAAAAGAAACACTTGTATTCAGGGCTCTCTCTAGACTGCATTTTGCACTTAAAGTACTCTATTTGATCAAATCTAGTTCTTCTTTATAACAGCATTAAATATCTTCCATTTATATATCAGATGAGAGTTCAGTGGAAATTTAAATATGAAAGGAAAATCTAAAATTTTGCCAATAGATTATTTAGATAATATCACATGTATAAAGAGAAAAGAAATATAACTTCAGTAGAATAAATTACAAATCACTCACTATCAAGAAAATTTCATTCAAAAAATGCAGTCATCTTCCTCAATGGTATTACCTTAAAGAATAAAGAAAAGCATATTACCTAGTAATGTGAGTTAAAAAGTGGGCCAGTGGTGTATTTAATCATTCAACAGTAGAAATTTGAATGAAATGTTCCAAGTCTGTTGTTCAAAACCAGAAGTAATTTTGTCTTCTTTATTTTCATCACATACATTATAGTAAAGACCAACTTTGTATATATATTTATTTTTAATATAGTGATTTATCCAAAAGTCATATCATGGGGCTTCCCCGGTGGCGCAGCGGTTGAGCGCTGGGTTGCGAAGCTGCCTGCGGCCTCTGCCGCGCCGGTTCGATCCCCGGCTGCTCCCCGGCCACCGGAGGAGGGTCCCGCATGGCGCGCAGACCTCTTCTGCCGCCCGCTGCTCCCCTCAGCAGTGTACTTCGGTCCTTCTGCCTGCTCTGCTCCCTGCTCTGGCTTTGGTGAATTCTCTCACCCTCCCACGCTTCTGACTGTACCCAGTGCATGTATAAACAAACAAACAAACAAACAAACAAACAAACAAATAAATAAATAAAAAATGTGCCTCTATTTAAAAAAAAAATAGTTTTTAAAAAAAAAAAGTCATATCATGCAGTGAAATTATGAAAATCTTTAATAATGACTTAAATGCGTAAAGACACAGAGTTCAGAAAGGGGGTTTATATTTATTTGAAGAGAATTTATTAAGTACCTATAATGTGAATAACAAATCGAAGTTCTTATTTCAGTGCATTTGGGTGTCATTTTTATGGGTGAGTTAGTTACTGCAGAGTAACAGCAGAGATTTTGTTAAAATTCTCACTATAAAAATTTTATTTTAAAGATATTTTTCCTCTTCAGATAGTATATAGATTATACTCCCATGACATGTAAACTGTTCATTATGTTATTGGCATAATATAATGGATACAATGGGTTTACATTTTTAAATTTTGAAAGACATTGTCAACATTTAATAGTTTAAATGTGTTTTGTTAAACACCAGGAAAAAGATTGGCATTGCTTTTGGTTTGTCTGATACTGATTATGTAGTTATGTTTGTGTTTATGAAGAAAAAAAATCATAACAAAGATCTATATTGTTAGTGTATAAATTTTCACAAAGTAATGTTGAATTTCACGTTTAAATAATAAGTCTCCAGATGGAAAGAGCAATTCCAAGGGTGGCCATCTTACTGTTTTCATTTACTTTTTAAAAAGTTTCTTAAAAGATAAAGAAAATGAAAGTTTCACTTGGTTTCTGTAAACTTTACTTATAATACTCAGGTAGGATGGATATTACAGTGATGCATTATTTAATACAACAAAAGCTGTTTTTGGAGCACAGATGTCAGAATTTTTTTAGTTTGAATGTATAAAATTAAATATGAAAAAATCTTGATGAGTCAAGTCCCAAAATGTGTGGAATTAACAAATAGGTATTTTTGTCCACAGAAGAATACTTTTTTAGAAATCTGCTATTTACTTTTTAAAAATACATCTAACTCTCCTTCTGACATCACCAACTATTGTCAGTAAAAGGAATAAATTTGTTTTGTGTCCTAAAGGTGTGTCCCACTCAACAATTTATTCCTCTTTGCCCTTCCATTCTTAATTGGCACATTGTCTATGGCCTAGATAAAGGCAACATGTAGTAATCCATTGTTGACCGATGGCCTCAAACAATTAATATTTCCTAAAGAAATGTAAATATATTGAATATACATTAATAAATATGTTTTATAAGGATATAGTAAATCAGCACCTTTTTGAGGGCCTCATCACTTTCATAATTTAATATACATAAGTTACCATGGGACACAGTTTACCCTGGCAGTCCCATTTCTGAGATTCTGATACTTTAGACCTGTGATATTAAGACAGAATTTTAATTAAGTATTTTATGAAATTTTGATCATTAAAACCATTTTTCCCTGTGATTCTGAACCTCATACTGCTGCTGTTATTGATGGTTTGATGACTAATATTTATTAAACAAATGTCATGTGCCAGGCAATACTGTATTTACTTTTTAAATCATTCTGACTTTAAATGCATGCAATTTTATGTAGTTGGCATTATTTCTACCCAGTTTCCAGACAAGTAACTGAAGCCAGAGTGTGGTAACTTGAGCATACTTACAAAGTTAATAAGTAAATTTCTGGAAATCCCTCAACTTTTCTTTAAATAATTACTGATGTCCCCAGTGGGGTTTTTATAGGATGAGTGAAACAAGTAAAAACAACCATACTGGACAAACATAAGCACTATACACATGCAGTCTGATACCTACTAGTCATTCATTGCTGTATCCCAGCCACCAAAATGAAACTCGGCCCCTTGGTGACTACTGACCAAAGAGCAGAAACTGTAAAAGGCATTTCAAAGCTCTTCCCCACATTCACAAGAAAAGTATGTTTTATCCCCTTTCCTAAAAGCAAAGACGACAGTACAATGTTCAATTCATACCCATCCAAAAAGATGGTGAAGTTCAGGTTGTATGAGGTCATTACAAAAGTCAGCAAACTGGCAAGGTGGTCCAGATTTTCCAGAAGAAACATGTCATCCGCACTGAAGGAGTACAGTAGGAACAGCCAGTGTCACAATGTTCACATGGGCATTCACTAAGCAAGGTAGTTATCATTAAATTAAAACTGGACAAAAACCACAAAAAGATCCTTGAATGTAAAGCTAAAAAATCATGCCAACCAGGAAAAGAAAGGAGAAAATACAAGGAAGAAACAGTCAACAAAATTCGGAAATAAAGTTATATACAACCTCCATTAAAAAAAGCTGCAAGTAGAGTCTCCCTGGTGGCACAGGGGTTAAGTTGCAGCACTATGAAGCTATCCACAGCCCAGGGAAGTGACACACATGGCACAGCAGACCTCCCCTGTCTTGTCCACTGCTCCCCTCAGCAGTGTATTTCAGTCAGTCTGCCTATTCTATTCCCCACTCTGTTTCTGGTGAATCCTTTCACGCCAAACTCCCCAGCCCCCTGCCGCACCTCTGGCTTACACCCCAGTTCTTGTATGCATAAATAAATAAATCTCTAAAAAATAAAAAAAGACTGCCCCTACTTTGGTCAGGGGCCAATCACAGTGGCTACCCACACTGCCCTCTCTGGGTGTAGCACCCTCCCAGCCCTCCAGTGTTCTACCCCAGGAGCTCTCTGAATGTCATGGTTCAAGTATTTCTATAAATCAGTCTGCAGTGTTCCCTCCCTCCCAAGAGGTTAGGGGGTAAAGCTAAAATTTCCCTCCCTCCACTCACATGTTTTATTTCCCTGTTAACCTTTTGCATCCAGAAGTTTCTGGAGGCCCCTTGCTGAGTCAAGGCATTAGCATGAACTCCAGTGTGGTAGAGACATTATGAATAACAGGATATTCCTAGTATCCCAGGAAAATCTAAGAATTTTAGTGACTTAGTACCAGGAACTGGGGACCAATACAAATGTATATATATTTTATTACCATGTTTGATTTCTGAGGATAGTGGAATTTTTATTACCAGATTTTTCTCATCCAAACCATCAAGCTTTCTTGTTGTGTTTACTGTCCTACCATGAGCTAATTTACTTCTGTTCTACTACATAATTTCACTTTTGATGCAGGAAATAAATATAAAAATTCTTGGATAAACTAAAAAATATTCTATAATGTATTATCACTTTAATTATGTTAGATAACATTTATCCTCTAGACACACTAAAGAAGCATGTTGTATCTACTGCCTCTGACTTGCCAAAAAATGATCCCTCAAAGCCACCTTGCAAAGCAGTTTCTCTGTACATTATTTACAAACCTTAAATTGATGTTTATATGTAAATACAAATATTTGAAATTTATTTGTAATTTTCAGGCTCCCCAGTCACAGTCCCAAAGGACAGTTTCATTTGTACATTTTAATAAGGGAGAGTCAGATGTGGGAACGATGCATGGAAGCAGTAGTGAAGCTATAATTCTTGAGCGTAATTGGTTTTATTTATAGCCTGTTTTTATGAGTTGTTCTTAAGATATCTATTACACGGTGTTGAAAATATCTTTTTTAGGTAGTTAGGGGTGTTGATATCATATGCTGATATGGCTTATTACCTAAGAAATTTTATTTTTGTCTTTGTGTAATTGTAAGCCTGAGTATCTGGGAATTTTCTGTTTCCTTGTTGGTAAGAATGTGAGTATGCTGTAGTCGTATTCATAATAAGGAGTGATGAAATTCTAAGGGAGGACATCCAAAGTGGACTGGTCAATATCTTCCTTAATTGAAACCAAATTAGAAATAAGCCATTCAGCATCCTAGCCTTGTTTCTTTTTTTCCAATAAAAAGGAACCAGATTCTTTAGAGAAATCATTAGGGCACAAAATATGCAAAATGAACCTGGATAATTTTGTCACATTAGAAAGTAAGAAAATGCTCCAAAATAAAATGATTGAAATGTGTCAAAAAGAGATAAGAGCAACCAACCTGAAAGAACAATCATAACCAGAACTGAAATAGTTTGTACAACAAAATAATGGAGTATTGGATTATATCTTGAATACAAGGGGACTATTCCTGAATGCCTACTATAAATGATAGAACAAAGAAATGAATGGAAAAAAAGACAAATCTTCTGTAGAAAAGAATTCCATATAAATTGTATAGATAACATTTTCCTCAATTACCTGGATCTTAATTCTCAATTCCTACACATTCATTTTGAGTTAAACTTAGTAACTTACTACCAAATAACATAATATACAAGGGGAAAAGCAAATTTACAATGAAGATATTTGGGGAACACAACCTCATTCAGGCAGTTAGCACTGATATCACAACATTAAGACATGTTAGTGAGAAGGACATTTAATAGGATGTGATTAAAATGACACTCCACCTCTGTGGTCATCCTGCCCTAAGCCCATAGTCCTGTTATAACCAGAAGAAGAGCACATGAGAGAAACACAAATTTGGGACATTATACCAAATAGCCCATGAACAATGAAACTAATTAAATCCAAGTCAACTAGGGAGTTTTGCTAATAATAGTTTATTAATGTGATTTATTAGTTAGCAAAAATATACCAAGTAACATAAGAGGTTAAAAATACAGGAAACTGAATGCCAAGTAGGTAGGAACTTATGTAATAAACTAGAAACCAGTAACTTTTCATTGCAAAATTTAAAAAAATAATTTAAAAAAAAGGAATAAAGTAGAAGACTTACAGTCCCACATTCATATAGTTGACCCAATTTTTCTATTGAATATTTTCTGGAAATAGTCAAGTTTGGAGAAAACTGAAAAATAGATGATATTTGCTTAATTTTCAGCATCTAGGAGTTCTGACTTAAAAGACTATTTAGTAAGTTCATTACTAATAAAGAATACTGAAATATTAATAGGGAATATTTATATAGGATTTTTTAACTTAAAAAATTCCTGGGGATATTGAAAATATGATAGATTTCATTAAGTTTCTTTAAATATCAGCAAGATGTTATTAAAACATATAAATGACCAACAATAGAATGTTAATACCGATCTCAGATCATGTGTAGTCATTCTATTAAGGTTCTGAACTATCCATGAAGAAAAAAGTATTTGCCTGATATTCACCTTAAAGATTGCAGATGCGGTTCCTTACATTTTTTTCTAGTGAGTGTTTATTGAATGTCTACCAATTGCTGGGCCCTGTGGATACAAACTTAATCCTTAATTTTAAGAAGATTGCAGTCTAGAAGAGAGAAATGGGTATATATAATGAGGAAGAACAATTAATTAATCTGTTTGTTTGGATTCATTAGGAGCATTTGAGAAGGAGTCATCCATTTCAAATCATAGGTACAGTTGGAAAAAAACTTCACAGCACAGATGATTCTAAAGCCAAAATGTAGTTCTGCATGTCAAAAGAGCTGGGAAACCAAAGGCATAGACAGAGACCTGAAGTGATATATCAAATTTAAGGAACAACAAGTGTTTGAGAATTTCTCAGTCATGCTGGGAGTAGAGATTCTATAAGAAAAAAGACTGGAAATAAAGGCATACTCCAGATTTTGGGAGGTTTATAACCCTGACTGAAGTTTTAAATAAGGGAGTAAAATGATCAAGTCACCCTACCAGCTCTTTATCAAAGCCAATGCCTATCAGAATGTCTTATGATTTAGTTTGAATTCCTACCACCCAAGTACTATTAATTTTCCTCCACTATACTTAAGAGTGGCATTTCAACCATCCTTAAAAGTGATGGTCAAAAAGTTGAGAAGAGCTCTGGATTAGGAAAAGATTGTAGGCAGCTGAGAAAGGTGTTGAATAACTGTTTTTAAAGTCCACATGAGAGATCTAAATTAAAATTTAGCACTAATTATAGGAGGAAGACAATCATTTGGAACTTATCACTACTGAGTGTTGAATTAAGATATCTCAAATGACTTGGTATTATTGAAAGGAATAGTCTTTATTTGGTAAGGAAAGATTATGACAAGTAGTAGCTAATTGGCTTTGAGATACCAATGGCATAAATGAAGCCATATGCCCAAGTAACAGTTAATAAAATGATCTAAAGTAGGAGTTGTTCAACTTTTACTGTAAAGGACCAGTTAGTAAATATTATGGTCTCTGAAAGTTGTATAAGATATCTGTCACAGCTACTCAGTTCTTTGGTTACAGCTTGGAAGCAGCCACAGATATTATGTAAATAAATGAGTGTGAATGTTTTCCAATAAACTTTATGAACACTAAAATTGGAATATCACATTATTTGCATGTCATGAAATATTCTTTTACTTTTTTCCCAGCAATTAAAAAAGGGAAAGAACATTTTGTACTCGTGGGCTGTACCAAAACAGGCTATAGGGCAGATTTAGCCCCATCCTTCATTTGCTAACCCTTGATCTAGAGAGAAGTCTTGCCTAGAGATAATGTTTTCGTTGTCATGTATATAGATGTCTGAAGTGAAGACAGGATGAGTATATCAGAATGCAGATACATTATTGAAGAAAGTGTATGGGTAGGGCAGGGAACCACCATAATTAAGGAATATAAGTTAATTAAAGAGATATGGGAGGTTAAAAAAAATCCTGTCTTGCAAAGAATAATCCTATCATTATTTTACAATAATTATTGTATACCTCTATTGACTGTATGTGATACAAGTATATACTATACTGTGAGCACTTACGGGCTCATTATTTTATGTTTTTCAATGCTCAGTGTACCAACTGCAATAGAGGGTCTTTTGAGAAATGTGTTTAGTGATGAATGGTTAGCAATATTTTTAACCTTCCAAAATGTTGAGCTCATTAACATCTCAATTGTGGGCTGTTTTTTTTTTCTTCTTTAATCTGCCTATTGATTTGATAAACAGAGAGGAAACTAAAGGGAAGTGCTTAGAACTTCAAAATAATTTGCAGCTCAAATGATCAAAAAAGTATTAGTAATGGTAATATGACAAGTTAGTGGCTAAACTTACATTTTTCATCCTAAAATCATAATGACATAGGTTTTCTTTGCTTTTTCTAATGCCTTGATGTTGAAAATTGGCTAACTAAAAACATTTATTAATGAAGTCCTTAATCATTAGGTAAGTTTTAAAGAACTAAACTCCACATTTCCTAATATTATTTTTCTTCTTTCCAGTCTGTTAGTTGTTGAAAAGTATGACATAAGAACAATTACCTTATGCAGTTCTGTAAGAAGTAAAAGAAATTCAAATGTCAAAAAAATTTAAAACACTATTAGAAGACATGCATAACTTAGTTCTGGTTAAATACTGTGAAATGACTGTGACTTTAGATAGAGAAATTGATCTATTTCTGCAACCTGTAGTATTATGTGACATTATTCTTATTAAAGAGGTAACTGAACAGACCTGGTTATCTCCTGAGTAAAACCAACTGTAAGGGGAGCAAGATAGTGCCTGATTATTCATTTTAAGGAAATAAATAACATCTTTTTTTTCTGATGCTTGCCTGAATTAGAGCAATATGGTCTTACTGCTTATAGGTGAATAATAAAGCACTCTACTTAGAGCTAACAGATATTTTTCCAAGCAAAAACCCTTATAGTTACTTTTTAAAGTAGAAATAATGCTGTATATCTAATTCCTTGTATTAGAAGACAGCTTGTAACTACAGGATATACTTCAGAATTACTTGTGGAAAATTTTGATTCAATGGATTTAGAGTAGCGGGTCATTGTAAGTTTTAAAAGCTCCACAGGTTTTTTCTGAAACACAGTTGATGTGAAGATACACCTGTATATTGTATTGTTTTGTTCCTTCTCTGCATCCAGATTAGGACTACTAACTTGAAGAATAATCCTATTTTATCCTCCCTTTTTTGTCCTTTTCCATACCAATATAGAAATAGGCTTATACCCTTTTACTTACTGGCATTGTCCAAAATCAAATTTTCAGAGTTGGAATGAAATGTGGAATTATTTGTGTTGCTTATCAGAAAATGAACAAATTTGCCCACAAACAGAGATAGGATAACAGCAGCTGCCAGCTAATTCTCTTTATCTCTCTGAATCTGGGTGGAGTAGAAGATATTTATGATGCTGGCATTAATGCAGTGTGTTAATGCCAATATCTGAACCCCTTGGTTGATGACAACATCATACAAATCTTCTCATTCACTCTATTCCATCTGCCCATCTGCGGTACTTCCCTTATGTGCTACACCGGAGAGTTTTCACTGAAATACCCCATTCCAGAGCAGTCTTCTCTCAGAGCAACTTCATGTAATTAATAGCTGCCATGAGAGTACCTGTCACATGGAACTACTCTTCTGGGCACTTTATATCTTCTCAAATATGAAAATTGAGCATCAGCATGTACTAAAGCAACTTATCCAGCAATAGAAAGTAATAGAACCAAAATAATAACCATGTTCAATCTAATCCATAAGTCTTTGCTTTTTTTCCCCTAAGCCACACTGCCAGATATTACTGTATTAAATCACTCATTTTCTGTCGAGTTGAAAAGCATTTCTATATGTGAAATATTAAAATATTTCATGGTATAGTGAGGATTAGGGTGCTGCTGTGGCAGAAGACACAATTTTGAAATAGGGTAGGTGTAATAGGTAATTGTGTCCTCGTGTTTTAAAATAGCATAGTTCCAAATTAAAAAGCATTATTCCCGCTTCAAGATTACCATGGAAAGATCATGAAAAGGTATGAGCAGAAAAGTATATTTTGATTATTAAAAGCAAGGACTTTGGAATAAAATTTCTGTTTGAATTCAGACCCCAGTGTTTGTAAGGTATCAACATGGGCATCCATGAAATGGGGATAATAGCATCACAGAGTATTGTGAAGATCACATAAAATAATAAAGGTATTGATTCAGGCTAATGTCAGCTGACTAGTTAGTGTTCATAAATGTCTATTTAGAAAAGAATTCTGAAAGACTAAATTACTGGGTTGGATAAAATCAAGGAATCAGATTAATATAAGATTAAATTCAGCCAAGTGCTCCATGCTTGAGCAACACCCATCAGGGAATCAAGTCTAACTAGAAACACATGAAAACTTTGTGGATTAGATGGGCTGTGATTGTCTATTTGTACATAAAAACCACTCCAAATTTAGGAACATATACTATCATTGTTTCTGTATGTAAATTCTGGAGTTCTTCCAGGGCATAGTGGAATTGGTTTGTTTCTGCTCATAATATCTATGGCCTTAGCCGAGAAGATTGGAAAAGAGGTGACTTTGACTTCAGTGACTAATGCAGGAAGCCTCTTCACTAACGTGTCCACTCCTGAGACCTGATTACTTAAAAGTCACACCTACCTGGAACTGACAATTGTAAAACCTTCATGTGGCTTTTCTGGGTGAAATTTTCTTTTCTCAGCATGACTTATACTTTCTGAAAGAGAGGGACAAAGTAAAGCTTCTGGACAGTGAATGTTCTAAGAGAACAGAAACCGCAGTCTTTTCTAATCCAGTCCTGCAAGTTGTGCAGCATTACTTAGGGAACATTATATTGGTGCAAGACAGTCACTAAGGACAGCCAAGATACAAGGGAGATGAACCCTCTGTTAGAATAAATTAGACTCTCCCTTTTGATGGGGGGAATACAAGGTAGAGTGGCCAACCCTTTTTCTTTCGATTTAAGGGGTTAGTGTGACATGAGCCTTTTAGTTTTAAAACTAGGGCAGTCTCAGGAAAACCAGGGCAAGTTGTTTCCTCTATTGAATGTCTCATTCAAAAGAACATTGGAAAGAAGATAGTGTTGCTCAAAATTACAGTCTGCACCAAAGATGTAAAGAAACTAGGAGGATAAGGCATATTGTAGATCAAACAGAGGGAAGGTATTTTCATGTTTCAGATGATCTGACCAACTTTTAATTAGAGTTTTTTTTATTCACATTGTCAAATGTGGGTTAGAAAAAAGGAGACTGGCCTATAACTGGATGTTGAGTAATCATCTCACACATGTTACTTGATATGTGCACCACCTCCCTTGGGGATTAAGGTACCTCTGCTTCAGTTACCCACACACCTAGTGCTTTGTTCTCTACAACAGTGCAGTACAGGGGTGGTTCATAGACCAATAGCAGTAGCCTCTCCTGGGAGCTTGTTAATGCTGCAAAATCATGGGCTCCATTCTAGAATCAGAATCCTGACAGTTGACACATTAAACACACTCTTAGGTGATTCTTTAAGTTGCTAAAGTTTGGAAAGTACTACCTCAAAACAACTACCAATTGAGTAGTTTAATCCTGGGAGTGAACACAAAACATCTTTTTTTTGGGGGGGGGGGGAGCGGGTTGTTTTAAAATCAATATAAATTCACCTTCCTAAATCCCATAGCCAGAATGATTCTAATACAGTATGTTGGGATAACAGTGGTATAGGCAAAAAAAAAAAAAAGCATACAGGATTTAAATTTCAGAAACAGGTATTTGCATTCCAACATTGCCTCTTATATGCTGTGTGATTCTTTTGTGAGAAGGGTAAATTGAACCAGATGAACAGTCCGACCCTTTTCTATGCTGACATTCAGTGATATGCATGATATCCTGAACTCTAACATAAACCAATACATTATTGACAAGGAAATGTTCTGCTACACAGCATCTGGACACCATTTATTCTCATTAATTCCAGTCCCACATCTTTTAGGGAAGTGTGATAAAGTGGATATTTATGTTGCTAACAGCATACTCAAGCACACACATAAATGAAATTTATGAAACACATGAAATTATTTTCAAACATTATTTAACACAAGTTTTACAACTTTACTATGATAGTTGTAGCTAGAATTTAGATAATTTGTAATTCAGGGCAATAATTTGTTATTGGCAAAGATACAAAACCTCAGTGCTAGCATAAAGACACAGTTAGAAGGGATTGAAATCATACATACATTGCTTCATAAACACTGATTTTTATGTGGCATAGTTTTAGAAAAATAGGGTTTTTAACAATATATTTTAATTATATCTACCACATTTTTGGAACAAAATGCTATATTGAAGTTAGCCATTTGAAAGGTTTGGTCAGCATTAATTATTCTTAATGTCTATCTTTGCAAGAGAATAAAAGATAAATGGTTTTAAATGGGCAAACTTTCATAAAGTATATTTTATATGACTACTAGTTATGTTGTCATTAAAATCTTGAAAATTTTAATAGTCTCAACGTATTTAAGTGAAAGATCGTTTATTTACACTTAGCTGTTATAGGAACTAACTATACCTATTAGCCTAGCCTTGGAAATTTACTTGTAAAAGTCCTTAACTGTATGCATTTATAATAATCCATTTAGACCTTTTTTTTCAAATCAGCTTGTCATGTATTAATTCTAATTCATTAATAAATTGGCAGGAAATATTGAAAATTGAAATATAATATAAAATAAAATATAAAAATATTGAAATATAAAGATAACTTCTTTTAGCCAATAATGATATTCCCACTGAATATAAAACCCTGATCAGAACAAGGTAAACTAGTTTCTCCTCAATGAAAAGGACTTTCATGAGTGTTAGTAAATATTGATGTATCCAACATGAAATACTGGTTCTTTAACATTTCAAAACCCCAGAGTATCAGATTCCTATGCTAAATTGAGCTCCAGAAAGCCAGGCTTTTAGATGTTATTGTGCCTGTCAGTCGGTAAAACACATACAGAAACTATAGTAATGCTGGCTTTAAGAAGGTCAGAATTTTGATCTGCCAGTCGCTTTTATTTGCGTTTGGAATAAGTTTATACTGCTTTAGCAACAAATAAAGCTGAGGTCTCTAGCAGAAACTAGAGAAAATAATGGAATTTTCAAGCAAGATTCTTTTGAATCTGGGGTTGAACTGCCTGAGGAAAAAAATGTTACATTCACTGAACTAAGAAAATTCTGTGAATAGTGCCCCAAAGACACATAAAAGAAACAGATTGGGAAAATGGTAAAATGTGAAGCTGTTGAACTAACATGCATTAATCAGAAACATAGTATGTGATGTTTCATGAAGTCATATATTTTGTTATTGTCTGTTTGGGGGACTTAAACCATCACTTGTTCACTACTTTGATCCAGAATGGCCCAAATATCTGAATAATCATCAGAACCTAGTGTTTTTTCCCCCGTTAATCTAAACAGTAAAAACTTTTGTTTATGTGTGAATGTTTATTGTTAAGTATTTTTACTTACACTGCAGAGAATAGAATTGGCCTACACTAATCATAAACTACAAAATAAAATTTTATCTTAAGAATAAAATGAATGTGTTCAATGTGAAAAGTGAAATCAAGTAAAAGAAAACCAACAGAATTGAATCTGTTTTTTCAGGGCCTTCATGTAGCTCCTCATCCTGGCATCATTGCACCCAACATGCAGATTCCCAGAAAGCCTGGTTTGCCTAAATAAGGCACCATTTCCCCACCTGATATTTCCAAGTGTACGCTGTTGACTAGATTGCCTCTGGCTCCTAAATAATTAAGAGTGGGAGATGAGGAGGTAGGGGGGCAAGTAACATTGAAGAAGAGTCTTATAAGATAGGGTTGTTTGTTTGTTTGTTTGTTTGTTTGTTGTGGGACCCTCACCAGTAGCCAGTGCACAAACCAGCACTGCAGAGGCTGCGGGCAGCCTCGCAGCCCAGCGCTCAACTGCTGCACCACCAGGGGAGGCCATAGGATAGGGTTTTGATGTAATCATAAAAGTTTCCTCTTAGGAGGAAGGATAAAGATGACTCTGGTTTGACCAATTTTTCGGGCCTCCCTGGTGGCTCAAGGGGTTAAGCAACACACTATGAAGCAATCCGCAGCCTCTGCAGCACAAGTTCAATCCCTGGCTGGCCAGGGAGCAACTCACATGGCACAGCAGACCTCTCCTGTCTCATCCGCTGCTCCCCTCAGCAATATATTTCAGTCAGTCTGAAAGCAAAATGATCCCAGCTTTCAAAATAACTGTACTTCATTTGAAAATGTATGATGCATGATTCTGCCACTTTCATTTGCTCCTTGTGGCCCTGTAAAGCCAGTTAACAGTCACTTTTTACCTCCAAAAATTCTTTTTGAGCTGCTAAGCCAGTGCCTTCCCCTGGACCCTGAGAAACTCACACAAACTTGTTTTCACCTTTATGTGGGATTTGTAACCAATTCCCTAAGACTTGCTCTTTTTTTTTTTTTTTTCTTTCCTTTGCTTTATCGCCAGACTCTGGGGCACACATATTAAACTTCCATAAATCTTTTCTCATTTGGCTTACATGAGAGAGAAACAAATGCCACAGCCCTTCGGTAATTTAAATAGACTTGCTGGTGGTGGTTCTCATCCTTCTCATTGTGATATGTTCTTCATGCTCACATCATTTGGACAAACTTCCAAGAGTCCAGTGAACTTCCTCGTGACTGTCTGAAATCTTTATTGACATCAGATTTGTCTGTCCTGGAGCTGGTGGGCTTGTCCTCACCACGTATCTTCTCTGTGTCTGGAGAAATTTAGATTCTCTTGACACTGGTCCAAAGCTACTTTATTTTCTTCCTTCCTGTCAACAGTGAGGCTGGAAAACACTCAGATTTTAAAATGCCTTCAAGCTTTCCAATATGCCTTCTAAAATCTCATAATTAAGGCACTCCCTGTACAGTTAGTCTTTTCACTGAAGACTCTTTTCACTTCCCGGATTTATAAAATGTATCTGTCCTCTAAGCGGGACCTCAAGCTCTCTTTGAGGGAAGATTATTTTCTCATGTCAGTTGTAATTCTACTTCAGGGATTATAGTTAGTGTCATATTGCTTGTTTGATAACAAATTTCAAAAGACAAAAGAAATACTCCTCTGCTCCTTTGAAATTGTTGGCATTCAGTAGTACTCCCTGAGAGTCAACTGTGAGCATGGCAAAAGTTTTGTGTAGATGCTGTCAGGATCATATGGACTTATTTCAAGCTTTCTTTTAATTACAATGTGGGAAGTTTTTAGTACTTCATCTTCAAATTCTGTTTTTTTGGATTAAGAAAATAATGAAAATACTATTCCTTACCTATGTTTTTTAACAGATATACCAAGTAATATGTGCATTGTTACTGATTAGATAAAACCAAACAGAAATGTCTTATACGTGTAAATGATATTTGAGATAATCATATCAAAAGCCAATAGGAAATCAATGAGTTGCACTTAAATATTACAGAGGAAAACCAATATGAAAAAAGGGAGGCAAGAGGTTGGAGAAGATAAGTCTGTGTGATGGTTTTAAGGCAAATGGCATAGGAGCAAGAATTTAAAAAGGAGTCAGGCTTTGTTTTTATTCCCTGCAATACTTATAAGTGATTGTTTAGTGGGTTTTGATAGTGGCATTGACCTTCCAAAACAATGTAGTGTTTTTCCTCCAAAATTATCAACAAATAAGTTTAAGAGAAGTTGATTTTAAGAAGGATCTAGTAGAGTCTAAGATCAAAAGTGTGTTTATCTTTTAAAGTAGCAGCTGTAAAATGCAACTTGCTTTGTGCTTTAATGATGTACAATTTCTTAAGCAGTGCATTATGTTAGTGAATTTATCCAATGTGTATAGTAAATGTGAACAAAGACTTTCGTTTTGCTATCTAAACTTGTTTCAGTGAAGAAGAACAGTTTTGTTTACTTTTTTAAATTCTAAGAGTTTCATAAAATACATTTAGAGTACTTATTGAAAGTAATGAATTTTGGCTTTCAGGATAAAGGGAAATTTATATATTTTCTTCTTTATAGGAAATGTCACTTAATCAAAATGTTGACATCATGTGTTTTTGATGACAGTAATCTGTATGAATGTGTGGTATAGTCCAAAAAAGGAATGCAATTATCTTATCATCTAGGAGTAAGCAACAGCAGAACTTTTAAAATTGCTTTTACATCTTAGTCTTTTATAATGCGTTTGTTGACACAAAATATCAAATCTTTATCTAGGTCGGATATATATGAGAGATTGAATTTTTGCTTTTGTTATTGATAGTTATCTAATTCAACATATGAGATAATAAGTGATAATGTACATGATGTAAATAAATTGAAATATTGGTGTTACAAATGCAATGTTATCTTGATAACATTGCTATATAAAATTATACCTATATACTTAATTCCTAGAGAAGTAAGGAATTTTATATAAAATCAAAGAATATACAATAACTCATATAGAACAGTAAGAATAGCAGCACACACAATTAGCATATCTATAAACAATTGACCTTTTACCAACACAGGTTTGAACTTCACATGTCCACTTAAGCGTGAATTATTTTTCAATAATAATATAGTTGACCTTTGACACCCTGTATCCAAAATGTATTATAAATGTATTTTCTGTTTCTTATGATTTAAAAAATGTTTTCTCTAGTTTGCTTTATTGTAAGAATACAGTATACAAATCACATAACATACAAAATATATTAATCAGCCATTTATGATATCCATAAGACATGGCAGGCTATTAGTAGTTAAGTTTTAAGGGGAGTTAATAGTTATACTTGGATTTTCAGCTGTAGGATTATGATCAGCAACCCTAACCCCCAACCCCCTATCATATTGTTCAAAGGCCAATTATAATTCAATTCAGAAACAAACACTTTGCCTCTTAGCATGTACTAGTATTTATATTCTATCCAGTGCAGTTTTTACATGATTGTATTAATTAGGCACAAGTTATTGAATTGTATACTTTTTTTAAGTGGGAATATAAAGAAAAAGTGTTACTTTTTTCCCTTTTCTGTAATTGCCATTTATTTTACTGCCTTGATTTCTGTTTCTTGAAACTTTACAGTATACTATTTTAATCCAGGTTAGCTATATAGTAAATCCAGTTTAACTTAGTATTCAGTTATGAACAAGGGAAAAAAATGTGTTAATTGTCCCCAAGGATGTGTGTATATGTGTTTTCTTTTGTTTGCAAATAAACATGTCTTTGATTTTTAAATGTCCTAGAAATATGGAAGCAATTCAAGGATTACGACTTTCAACAATATTTAGTAGCTGCTCTCATTTTTTTCTGTCCTTTTCTTTCACTCCAGAATTTAGGAAGTATCAAAATCTAGTTCTGATTCTTAAAAACAGGAAATCTGTCTCCCCTCCCTACTTCTTTCTTTCTCCTCCTTAGCTTCAGCTACCTCCACAACTTTCAATAGCACCCCTGAATAGATAATTACTAGACAGTATGTCTAACCCAAACTTTAAGCTCCAGTCATGAAATTCTAATTCCCTGTTTGGCATCTCTGTCTCAATAACAAACTAATAATAGGAATGCACTTTAAAATGTGCACTATCTTTTCCATTAAAGGTGCCATTGTGACCCTGTTGTCTTTAAACTCTACCATTGATTATAATAACCTCCAAGTCATTATTTCTCCATCTTCTTTCTTTCTTCTCTTACATACTCTATCCTACAACCAAATTAAACTTCCTAAGAGAGCTTCATTCTTTGCCCATAGCCTGAAAAGAGGCTTTAATTTTTAATTTATCAAGCAATTAAAGAATTTAGTAAGGCATTCAAGATATGAAATATCACTTCAACCTACTTTTATAGCTACTCACCCAAATGTAAATACTTTCTATTAGTACTGTAAGTAGTCAGAGTGCATACATCCAAGATTCATCTGAAATTTCCCTCTTTAATTTACTAACTATCCACTCTCTGGTAGGTAGGCACAGAAAGATTCCAACATGAAAGAAAAACCAAAATATTGTTCCTGTTTGTGAAAACACACTGTGCTTATTTGAGATTTAAAACAACACAGATCTATAATTGTTGATAATGTGAACAGAACTTGAAAAATGAATAGGTACACACATTACACAAGAAGGTAGAGATAATTTGATGAGAAAATAATAGTAGTCTCCTCAATAGATGATGCCAGGACCATTGGAATGTTCATATGCCAATGAAAAATTTGGATTCATATTTTATAGCGTCTACAAAAATTAACTCATAAACCTAAATGAACAAACCCAAATGTCAAACTGCTAGGAGAAAACTGAAGAATAAATCTTCAAGACCTTAACTTAGGCAATGGTTTCTTAGATTGAAGCCAAAAGCATAAGCAACACAGAGAAAATAGACATAGGGAACTTTATTAAAATGAACACAATTGTGCTTCAGTGTGTCCTGTTAAGAAGGGAAAAGACCCCCTCTCAGAATTGGAGAAATTATTTACAAATCATATAATCTGATGAGCCTTGAATTCAGAATATATTGAATGCTTAAAACTCTATAATACAAAGATGAATATCCCAATTATTAACTGAGCAAATGATCTGAGTAGACAAGGAACATATATTAATGTCTACTATGCACATATATAAATATGATCATTGGTCGTTATTAGCCTCAGGTACATACAAATCAAAGTTCAATGAGATAGTGCTTCATAATCACTAGACTGACATTACACAACAAAAACAACTAGCAAGTATATGGAAAAATTGGTATATTCATGTCCTACTGGTGGAAGTGTACAATGTATGCCACTTCAAAAAACAGTTCCTCAAATACTTAAAAGTAAAACCATTATCTGACCCAGCAGTTTCAATTCTGGATATATCCTCCCGAACATTAAAATGTTTACACATTAAAAAGTATACACAAATTATGCAAATTTTCATAACAGCATTTACTTATAATAGAGAAAATATGGAAACAAGCCAAATGTATATTAACAGATGAGTAGGTAAATAAAATATGGTTTATTCATAACTAGAATACTATTCAGCAATGAAAAAGAATGGAGTACTGAATTATACCATGCTGATGAACATTGAGAACAGTGCACTAGATAAAATAAACCATCACAAAAGACCACATACTGTTTGATTACATTTTTCTGAAATATCCAGAATAGGCAAAATTATAGGGATATAAAACAGACTAGTTCCTGGGGCTAGGAGTTTGAGAAGATAGGGAGTCCCTTCTACTAGGTATACAGGTTTTTTTGGGGCGGTTTGAAAATTTCTAAAGTAGATATCTTTCATGGTATATGAATATACTAAACCAATGAATTAGATACTTAAAATACATACATTAGATGGTATATTTATGATATCTTAATAAAGCTTTTATTTTTTAAAAATTAAGAAGGATGCAGAGAGTTGCATTTTTTTTTTTTACTTTCTATTCCCTCTCTATAGATTGATCTCTCCTTGTTATTTTCATGACTCACTGCCTCTTTGCCTTCAAATGTCACCTTTCAGCAATTTCAAAATTTCCTCTTACTACTTATTACTATCTAACATACATGTATTTTACTTAATTAATATTGTTTACTATCTGTCTCCTCATAAAGGAAGGAGTTATGGCTTTTGATTTGTGGCTGTATCTCTAGTCTCTAGAAAATGCTTGCACATATTAATATTTAGTAAATATGTATTCAATGAATAGTTGATATTGCATACAAGAAGTGACAGATATACCCAAATCTCAAATATTCTGGTTTGCTTGAACACAGGTGGTTCTTAAGTAGCTGGATCATTGGCTAGCCAATCGGGTGTGATTATAAATAAGGATTTAGAGGACAAAAGAAGCCCATTTATTTAGGATCTGTTATTGACACACTAAGGAAGTTAGTCATATGTCCTCTAGACAGGATAGAACCATGGATGGAAGGTGAACAAGAAACTGTAATGATCACTTTTAATTATGTTGCCTTTTAGGAAGCAGAAAATTATCTTTCTTGTTTCTTTCTCTTCTCTCCCTTATCCCTAAAGCACTCATTTTTGTAAACTTCCTATATACTTTATATTACTATGTACTTATAAGTACTGATGATACTAGGAATATATAATACGTGGGATGATATACACTTTTTAACTTATTTTTTATTTTAGATACCCCCCTCATGGTTTAAAAAATAGACATTATCTAATCAATCTCAAATCAGTTTCTATTCTCAATGTTAACCTATTTTTAAAAAGAAGAGTAGAAATTAAGACATAATGAATAATTTTACCCTCCAGAAAGAAATTAGTATTTTTCAATTTACACTGGGGACAGGAGTAATTAGAATTCACACCAAAATCAGGGTGATTTAAATAAAGTCCATGGACAAAGTATGGATAACCAGTATTTTTTTGTTTAGTTTTGAAATTATAATATAATCCCAAAACTCTGAACACTAAGTTTATTTTATGCTCTTAACGCAAAACGGATTTATCAAGTCGTAAGGAAATTACAAGCCCTATTTTCAGTTCTTTGTTTAGAATGCACTGTAGTGCAGTATGATTTGCATGTTAATGATGTGAAGCCAACTGTATAATAAATGGGAAGAAGAGATAAACTTGTTTCAGAGAGCAGGTTTGTTTGTTTTTCATGATTTCGTACTCAAACTTCTAACTTGAGAACACGTCTACGAGAGATGCATACGTGAAAGGTAATAATTTGTGTTCATCAAATGGAGTGGTAATGAGAAACAAGAAGTTTTTTCTCAGATTTCTCACTCAGAAAGCAACTGGACAGTAGAGGCATTTGAACATCTTTGGAAAGCAAATATAATGTAGTAAACAAAAGACCCAAAGAATTCATTCTATGCAGTCTGATCTCTTAAACAAGAAAGCATGAAGCCACCACAGTTTTCTCCAAGTTCCTCCCAGCTCTCACCCAATTCAAGCATGCAGTTGGGATACATTGTATTTTGTGCTTTTCATTTAGTTTCCCAATAAGTTATTTTGTGTGTTCTTTTTAAGTCGAACTACAAAATAAAACCAAATTTTAAATATTAGCATAAAATTTGTAAAAGTGTATTACAAGCACTGAATCACTAGAAATTGAAATGCATAATCAGTGCTTTTTTAAAATTTATAGTCTTTGAGCCATTTCACAAATCGAAAATAACCATCCAGCCATTTCATGTTTACATTAATATATATTTCAAAGACCGTAAAACCATTTTAAGTATGCAGTAGACCTCCAATTGAATGCATACAGATTAGATGAGGAAATTACTCTAATCAATGATTCTCAAACAGACATGAATTTTTCCCCTAAAGAACATCTGGCAATTTTAGAAATATATTAGATTGTCACAAGTGGGAGTATGATGTCACTACTGTCATCTGGTGCATAAAGACCAGGGTTATTGCTAAACATTTTACAAAGCACAGAACAACTCCCTTCCCCCCTCTGCACATGCAACAAAGAATCTTGTGCCCTAAAATGTCAATAGTGCCAAGATTGGAATTCCTGTTCTAATAAAGATAGAAAGACAAATCATATCACAAACGTTAAATTCTAATTCACAAATATTTACAACTGGAAAAAGAGTTTGGACTTGTACTTGGTGACTTAATACATGCACATTTTTTTGAAGATTCTGTGGTTCAGGATCCAGACAGAAGGTCATCTATAAGCTACAATCTTAGTGCCACCCAGGGATAAGTTCTCATCTGAATGCCCAGTTGGGGGAAGAATCTGTTTCCAAGTTCAAGTGGCTGTGGGTAGCACTCAGTACTTAGTAGACTATCAAACAGTGCCTCAATTTATTCCTGGCTGTTATCTTCAGCTCTTGTCTCCAGAGTACAGTCTATAAACTCACCGCATGACAGCTTGCTTCATCAATGCCATAAGGAAATGGCATCTCACAAGACAAACATTTTAATTCTATATAGTGAAATATTGCACATAACCATATACATCCTACCAACCTTTCTATATTTTACAAGGTAGGAGCATTTGTAAATCCCACTCATGGTTACACACACATTCAAGATTAAGTAATTCTACAAAGTTTTAATAACAGTAAGTTAGGGGCATGGCATTCATATAAGGTTCTGTTTACCAGCAATCAGTCTTTCTTTCTTGCTTGCTTGCTTGCTTGTTTTCTTGCTTTCTGTCTTGCTTTCTTGTTTCTGGCTTCCTTGCTTTCTTGCTTTCCTTCCTTCCTCCTTTTTTTTTTTTTGTTTTAGAATTTTTGTCATTCATTAAAAGTAAATAAAGTAAATATCTTCCTAGTAAAATATGAATATTATCACTCAGGAAATTAGATGAAAGGGAGACCATCGTGACTGTCAGCTCTGTTTTTGCATTTGTATGGAATATTTGAAGTAACATCAAAATACTCTTCTATAATTTTTTTGGTTTCATTTTATATTTGTGTCTTCTTTTTTTTTCTGTAGAATTGTACTTTGTCACTGCCCACATTTGTCTGTTTCATTTTCTTTCTCTATTTTCAGAAATTTCACATTGTTTGAGGGTTAGGTAAACAAAAAGGTCAACTTGAATATTTCATAGCTAGTGATAGGTGAAGAGTCTTCTCCACTTAGAATATATAATTGTAAATAGGATAAATGGAATAACTAATAATTGAAGGTAATTGAATTATCTAATACAAAAATAGACATTAGGTCCATCTACTATAAATTAATTTACCTTGTTATAATTGAATTTGCCTTATAATAAATACTGCTTACTACATCTTTGCTAGAGAACTTTCTCCTTTTATGTGCTGATTCTTCATTTCTTGATATTGAGCTGTTTCCTTTTGCCTTTATACAAGCCAGTTTGATTTCTACACAAGTTTAGGAATTAATTTCAACAGTGATTGTGATACTGTAAAGGTTATAGTACAAAAGAGATTCTTTGTTAAGAAAGGAGGCCCAGGCGGTTGAGCGCCGCACTGTAAAGCTGTCCGCAGCCTCTGCAGCATGGGTTCAAACCCTGGCCGACGAGAATCCTACATGGTGAAGCAGACCCCTCCTGTCTCGCCCGCTGCTCCCCTCATCAGTGTATTCCTTCAGTCTGCCTGTTCTGTTCCCTGCTCTGTCTCCGGTGAATCCTCTAACCCTCATGTGCATCTGGCCTTTACCCCGGTTTTGTATAAAAAATAAATAAATCTTTAAAAAAAAAAAAAGAAAGGAGGCACAAATACTAACAAGAGTAATGATTACATTAAATCTTTTATCCATTTACACTCTTTTAATATGTATAAATAGCTAGTTCTTTTCAGGTAATTTATTTATATCTATGTATCTATCTGGCTAAATACTGCAAGACACATTCTATAGCATTTAATACCTATGAGATGACTGATAAAATCGCATTGTTTTAGATACTAAATGTACTTTCCACTTTCATAGGAGAATTCAAAATGTCATAGATAAATTATACTCATAATACCTAATTTGGGGGCAACAAGGAAATTATATAGTCAAATAGCCTTTTTGGCTTTATTTGAATAAAGTCCTTATACATTTGCACTATTTGCATATCTTATGAATATTCACAAGTACAGAAAGTATTTATTAAACATCTATTATATGCCAGAAATTATGTATGCTCTATGTGCAATATCGCAAAAAAGAATGTCTACTTTTTCATAAGTGTGTTATACCCAGTTTTTTTAAGGGAACTGGCATTCATCCTGGTTTAGAGATCTGTCTAAAGTTTCACAGTAGGAAATACATGAGCTGGTGCTCTGATGTATATTTCCTTTCATGTGACTTTACCTAGTCTGTGTTGTAAAATATGATCTCTCCAGGGAGAATAAAATCTGGAATTCTTTATTTTGAATTAAATTCCTAAAAAGAATAAATATTGAATGATGGGACTTTTTTGTATGACTAACCCAAAGTGACAATTTCATTCATTTTTTTTCCCATTTTGTATTTATAATCTCTATAACTCACAAATATCAAGAGGATTAGTGATTAAAACAAGTAAAGGCTGTGAGATGTAGTAGGGAAAAATAATTACAATTGAGAAAAGTGTTTCTGATGATGTTCAATAATGCACTTGCATCATTGAATTTGAGCAAGAATCTTTCTGGGACACAGGAAACAAATCTAACATGGTTAGAAAGGAAAAAACTGTCAGGGTGGTTTAAGTAGAGGGTTGAGAGAGAGGTAGGCTGAGTATCAGAGGAAGTTTTAAGCCATGTTTAAGGATTTTGAATTTATAATAAGATCATTTGGGAGCTTTTAAAGATCAACAACATAATGAAAGATAGGGTGTATGTATTCTTGTAATGATGCAGGGATATGACTAAACTATTGATGGCTGCAACTACCTAGGTGGACCTCAAGAACGTTATGCTTAGTGAAAAAAGTTGATCTCAAAAGGTTTTGGGCTCATGATTCTATTTATATAACATTCTTGAAACAATAAAACTGTAGAAATGGAGATTAGATGAGTGGTTGCTAGGAGATAGGGATGGGTTTATGTGGGTATGAATACAAAGAGGTGGCACAAGGCGATTCTTTTGTTGTGATGAAAGAGTTCTGTATGTTTTATATGGTGTACCTACATAAATATAGATAAGACAAAAAATGCATAGAATTATGCATTCACATATAAATGGATGATGCTTTTAAAAGTAGTGAAAAATGAACAAACTTAGTAACCAAATGAATGGTTATGTTCTAATACCCATTTCCTGACTATGCTATATAATATCTCAACAACTAGAGGAAGTTGAAGGATGGGACTCATTTATTTTTACAACTTCCTCTGTCTCCAGTTATTTAAAAACTAATTTTTTACAAGGCTATTATGATACAACAGGAGTAGGTTAGAGTTAGAACAGTGGTAAAGAATAAGAAAGGTGACAGTTCCTGAGAGCATCATCAATGAAATTCACAGGCTTCCAATGTTACTATTTTGGAGAAAATCAAGGCTATTGATATTAGAGTGCATTTACTGAACAAATTAATTGAGTATTTGTGTCACATACTGTTAATGGCACTGAATATTGCTCTTCAGCAAAACAACAGTATGTCTTCATGGGACTTTGGGGTTAACAATAGGCATCTATTGATATAACGTGGCCTGGAGAGAGTGTCATACAAGGTTTTAGCTCTACTATGAAGATCTTGTGTACCAAAGAAGTTAAGCTACAGGCCAAATTCTGTTATCACTTGTTAACTCCTAATTTGTGTGAACCACCTACATTTTTGATTCCACAATAGTTTGATCTTATTCATATTACATATTTCAATGTTGATTTCAAATAGCCCTTTCTTTCTCCTTCTTATCCCTATTTCACTTTCAAAGATAAATACTGAATTTTTTTTTGGAAAAAATTTTGGTATAACCTATATGCTCCTAAATGTCTTCTCAAATTCTAAAATACTATAGAGTAAGCAAACAATTTGGAAGAAATATTTTCTCCTCATTTACATTACTCTTAATTTAAAAAAGCATTTCCCATTGGAGTGTCAAGGGAAAAAAAAAAGCCGTATCTTCACCAAAGCTAGTTTAAAAGAGTGAGTGGTAGGTTACTACAGAAGCTTTATTTCATTTTATTTTTATATTAATTTTATTGCAGTATTGATGGTTTATTTAGAGGTATAGGGTCACACCTCTTCAGATGAATGTTACACACCACACCCACCAATGAGGCACCCATATTCCTCTGCCGTAGTCCATTGGGCATCCTTCACTCTTTCTCATACTAGATTTGAAAATCCTTCAGAGATTGAGGTGAAAAAGATAAGTTTATAATTTACTTATGTGCATCTTTCTAACTCTGATTATCTCCTAAAACAGAGTTGATAGCATATTAGATAAGCTAAATTTAATTATAATAAAGTTATTATTACTGAATGTATATTTTAGGTCAGATTATCAAAAGTAATGTGGGAATTCCCATTTTAGAGGTAAGGGAATTTGAACTTTTTTAAAGATTACTTTGCCCCAAATCACACACTTAGTACATCATTATCTTTCCAAGACAGCTTACTGTCTTTTATTTTGTTAGGTCTCTGATAGTGAACTTCTTTTGGAATAGAAGAACCTATTTAAAATCAATATCTGGTTTATTTACTTAATCCCAAACAAGTTAGAATGTATATATCATTTCTATTTGCGTATATGGGTGTGCATGTGTATATATGTAAATATGTATGCACTTGATGGGAGAACCTGAAAATCATTATCCTGTGTGTTGATTTCTCTAAGCAATTCGCTTCTTTGACCTATTTATCACTACTTGTGGAATACAAGACTATCTCATCTTAAGAAGAAAATAATCAGGAGACTGCAAAAGTAGAAAGGTTTTTATTACTCTATTAATTTAGAAGGTGTAAGTAGTCATGGCTCAGTGATTTGAAAGAAAATAAATTGTTTGGTAAATAAATGAATGAAGAGAATCTGCTAAATTCTCAACTTGAGGACTAGTCAATAGCAATTTGCCTTACAGATAAATGTCCTATACTCTGTTCCTCAATCTATAACAAAAAAATATCTCAGTCTAATTAATCAACCACTTAAACCTCAGTTCAACATAGATAGTTCTTACCTGTTCTTTTACTGAAGAGGAAAATAATTTAGAGGGAATGAATTAGTATTCTCTCTGTATAAATAAATTTCATGAGAATCAAAGTCTATAATTTCTGGTGCTTGGTTTATGACTATTAATATTGTATAATTAAAAAATTGAACTATTGCATATTAAATCTTTAAAATTTAATCTGGAGTGAGTGCTCAAATTATTTAATGTGATGTATCAAAATCTCAATACGACTGAAATACACTATAAATATATCTGAAAATAATATTCAAAATAAGGCGTAGATATTTATCACTCACCCATCATGCATTTATTGAGTACTTGATAATCACGTCAGGTTGTGTATCTGCTTGGATAACAAAGTCAATGTCAAATTTTCTTGCACTCAAGAAGAATTGTAAAGTTTAAATGTGGTTTTGGCAGAATGATTTAATTAATCTATCAAGACTATGATCTGTATGCTGACTTTTAGTTAGAAGGAATTACAATATGTCTGTGGTTTTACTGGAAATTAAGAATTATTTGATGCCAATCATGCATTTTTTTCTTATTTAAATGAGCTGAGAAGTAAAATGTAAGTGGCCTTACCAGTGTTAGATGTTAGACAGTTAAAGAACCAAGCTTTGACTCTCCATAACCCATAATAAAATTTAGGCTGCTCATCCTATAAACTCCTTGAGGAGGGGAATTTTATTCAACCTTGTATTCCTGTTTTAAAAACTAGTTGGATCTCCTATTTGTGTGACTCTTAGGCTTATTTGATATAAAATCAATGCTTGGGGGCCTCCCTGGTGGCACAAAGGGTTGAGCACAGCACTGTGAAGCAACCTGCAGCCTCTGCAGCACCAGTCCGATCCCCGGCCTGCCAGGCAGCAACCCACATGGTGCAGCAGACCTCTCCTGTCTAGCCCACTGCTCCCCTCAGCAGTGTATTTCAGTCAGTCTGCCTGTTCTGTTCCCCACTCTGTCTCAGTGAATCCTCTCACCCCCCTCATCACTGGCCTGTACCCCAGTTCTTGTATGCATAAATTATTTTAAAAAATAAAATCAATGCTTGAATTTCTTTTTTAACAAAGCAATTTGAGACACTTAAGAAGCAATGTAATACTCTTTTTCCCCAAACTCTAAACATAAGCAAAGTAAACAAGAACAATAATCACCCTGAAATAGGACTTTACATGTTTTTAGTTTCTTATAATCTTGTGCAAATGTAACAAGTATGAGCCTATATTAACATCTGCAATAGATCAAAGTTACTAAAAACTTAAAAAAACTTTATTAAAAAAATTGGAGCTTAAATTTTGAGTTCTTCACTATTAAATCTGAGTATTTCATTTCCAAATGCAGAGGATGATTTTATTTTTCTTGAATTTATTTTTTACTTTATACCTAACCTTTATATTTAGGTATGTAAAGGTTATAGATAAAATTCATAAATCAATAATAAAATACATGTAACTGTAAATATTAGACAATAACTCCATAGCTGGATAACAAGAATGTCAAAACTAAGAGAATAAAATACAATATTGAACCTTAGAATAAGGCATTATTCTAGATATTAACACTGATTCAACTCACAATTCTTGAATGTTTTCCTGATCATTGAGAAATCAATAAATTCTAGTTTAATTTATCCCCCTGATTGTCTTGTTTGCATGACTTTGTTACTGTTATAGGGCAGCCCCTATACAAAATGGGGTGCCTGACTGTGGGTCCTCACCTGCGTGCTTAAAAGGACTTACCAATGCTCTACTGCAGGCACACACAAAAGGTTAATAAAAGTTTTATTTAAAAGGGAAGGGGAAATGAGGAAATGTACAGCTCAGGGAGAAAAGTGGGAGACAAAGTTTTAAATGCGTCCTACCCGATCCGCCGATCTGGAATCCCAAATGGCACTCTGAGAGCTGGCCACAAGCCAGGAGCCGTGAAGCCAGGAGGCAAGCGACAGAGTGAGCGACCCCAAGGCCCACGTGTTTGGTTTTTATACCCAACCTGGCTACTTAACTCCTCCCTCAGGTCCCAGCCACCTTCCCTTTGGTGGTGACGGGATTTGTCTTTCCCAATGTCTTGATGACTTTGGTCTGGAATAGGGGTGGAGTCCACAAAGCCTGTATGGGATTAGCTCAGAACATCCTTTCCCCCTAACATTACCACCATAGTTTCCTTAACATTCTCATAAATTAAAACTTACAGAAATTTTACAGTCAGAACACTAACATAAATGCCCCAGTATAACTCGGGAAACCTCAGATATATTTTCTTTTTGTTTAAAGTCAATCATGTGTATGTGATTGCTTCCATTTTAAATAAATAACGGTAATTGAGATAGAGCTGGAAAAGAATTTACATAAGAAATACTCATCTTTTATTAAAATGAAAAGGCAATATCAGTTTATTTCAACCAACAATTGTTGAGGGCTTACTAAGAGCTACTGAGGATCATAGTGTCCATACTTAAAATTTATCACCTCCTCTCTCATATCCCCATGCTTTTTCTTTGCATGTGTCCCTGCATTTTTTAATGAAAATTTATTATTTTACTTGTGATAACATTAGAATTCTCCCCATCAGGTAGCACCATCATAGGGTACTACCATCAAATCACCCATATCCATCACCATAGTCCTTTGTGCTTCCTTCCCTCTTTGTGCTTCAATTCTATTGTCAGTTTTCAAGGTCAGTTTTTTTTAAAGATTTATTTATTTATGCATACAAGAACTGGGGTACAGGCCAGAGGTGGGAGGATTCACCAGAGACAGAGTGGGGAACTGAACAGGCAGATGAAACACACTGCTGAGGGGAGCAGCAGGCGAGATAGGAGAGGTCTGCTGCACCATGTGGGTAGCTCCCTGGCTGGGGATCAAACTCGCGTTGCAGTGGCTGTAGATAGCTTCATAGGTTGCGTCCCAATCCCCTGTGCCACCAGGGAGGACCCATGTGTCTATTTTTAAGGTTATCTTTCTCTGGTTCTTAGTTTGGTTTCTCTGTATTCCATATATTAGTGACACCATCTGATATTTTTTTCTTTTTCATTCTGATTTATTTTGCTTAGCATTATCTCTTCCAACTATATCCATGTTGTTGCAAGTGGCATAAGTTTATCATTATATTTTTTTTTGACTGCTGAAAAATACTCTGTCATTTACCATATCTTCTTTATCTACTCACCTGTTTGGGGGCACTTAGGTTGTTTCCATATCATGGCTATTGTAAATAGTGCTGTTATGACATGGGGTTTTGGGTTTCCTTTTTAATTGCTGTTTTTGGATTTTTAATCACCACCATCACTAACTCAGATATATAGCCAAATAAGTAGTTATTCGCCCTACTTGGTACACTCTATTCAGTAATTTGTAAACACAGCAACCCAACTGATCATATTAAGCCAGATCCTGTCATTCCTCTATTCAGAACCTTCCAGGGTCCTTGGCTTCCCACACAGAGTAAATGCCAAAGTCCTCATCATTGCCTGTAAAGTCTTCTCTGATTTCATTTCATACTGCTTTCTCCCATCCTGGGGAGCTCCTCTGTTAACTTCTATCATGTCTTCCTCATTACCTTAACAGTTAGACCTTCTCCAAGACCCTATTAAAATTTTAGTTCCCTTGCCCCAACACTTCTTATTGCTTCCCCTGCCTTATTTTTTCTTCCCCATATTTTTAGTACTCTTTAATAACTAACATACTGAATAATTTTAGGGGTTTCTTTGGATTTTTATTTTTGGTTATTTCTGATTCCCAGCCCTTAGAATAACAATAGACACAATACTAAGTAAATAGAAATTCATGGTTGAATTAAGAACTAAATAACAATATTGTTACAGCTTACAGATGGTAAGTATTTATTATTTTCTGTCATTTTCATTGCTAATTCAAATCCACATTGCCTTTTTCAAATAATTTTATTGTTATGAATATTTAGTTAAAAAAATAAGTCACAGAAAGGCATAATAATTTATCTCAAGTCAAATATCTTCTAAATGATTCAAGATTTATCTCATTGTGTTATAAGGAGACATTTCTATTATATTATTATAGGAGTTATCAAGATTCTCTCAGTTTCACCTTTTAACATTTCATAAGTTGTGTTACGGAGCAGCCCCGATATAAAACGGGTTGCCTGGCTCTGGGTCCTCACCCCCACGCTTAAAAGGAACTTATTAATACTCCACTACAAGCACACACAAAAGGTTAATAAAAGGGTTATTTACAAGGGAAAGGGAATTGAGGAAATGTACAACTCAGGGAGAAAATAGGGAAATAAAGTCTTTAATGCATCCTACCAGATCCACCAACCTGGAAACCCAAAGGCACTCTCAGAACTGGCCGCTTGCTGCGAGCTGGCAGAGAGCCAAGAAGGGAATCCCCCTAAGCCCACGTGTCTGGTTTTATACCAAACCTGGCTGCTTAACCCCACCCTCAGGTTCCAGCAACCTTTCCTTTGGTGGTGATAGGATTTGTAATTCCCAGTGTCTTTTGGCTTTGGTCTGGAGTGGGGGTGGAGTCCACAAAGCCTGTATGGAATTAGCTTTAGGACATCCTTTATCCCCTAACAATTGGAATATGCCTAACAATTAAAGACATGTCCATCCAAGCTTAGTTGGCAGATACTTCTTTTTCTTTCTAAATGGCATATAAAATTGATTATTTCTGCCTTCCACAAAATACAGTATATTAATATCTTGAGAAGAGTACTCTACTTCATCTCTATATTCTTGATGGCCAGCAAATGGGTACTATAAAACAAGCATCAGTAAATATATATAGAATGAATAAATATACTTGATATTATCTCTTCTTTTCTATTTCCATTCTTTTTAGCAGCTTTTCCTATTAAAGTCTCTTAAAGAGGTCTTCATGAGGGCAGGAAACATAAGAACTATATTCAACATTTTATTCCCAATACAACAGCTTCACACAGTAGATGCTTTATTAATTAGATTGAATGAATTAATATTGTGTAGTTCCAGAGCTAAACTTTCTTGCAGGCAAATATTATATTCCATGTATGATAATTCAAGAATGAAATTAATGGAGGATAAGGATAGAAAAACTGGAAAGGAGGCTCCACAAGATCTGAAACTTGGCTCACACAATGCCAAGAGCTGTAGGTTGGGTTAGAAGGGGTTAACATAGCCATTAACCCAGCCATAAGAACTAAGATCCTTAGCCAAAGCATAGATGACAAAGCACAAGATCCCAGCAGAGATCAGACTGCTGTAGGGAGTGTCAGGAGCACAGACCTGAAGGTGAAAATATTGAGATTGAGGGCCATTGTAGAAATCTGATCCCTTTCAAATTCAACAAAGTTTATTCAAAGTCAACAACAAACAAACCAAAAGGAATGTGAACCCCTCCCAAAGAGAAGACTGTCAGTGCAGTTTCTGCACTGGCTAGGGGCAGCAGTCCTGCCCACCTGTGCCTATGCAGGATTTCCTTTTTGCCAACTCTCTGTCCCTCTGCAGGGCAGCAGCCTTCCTGCATGCTGGGACCTGTACCATGTCAGGGCTTCTCTTCACTGACCTCAGTCAGCAGAGGCAGCTCTCCTTAAGTTGCCTGCCTGTGAACATGCAGGTCTCTCTTAGCCTGTGACCATGCAGGCCTGTCTTAGCAAAACTGTCCCTTTCAGGGCATCCCTTTCTGCCCGTTTGTGTCTATGCAAGTGTCCTTCATTCTTCTCTCCCTTTTATAATAAACCTGCCCTGTTGGATATAATGAATGTCTCTGTGTCTTGGAGAAACTCGCCTGGGAACTCACTGGTGCTGGTGAAAGGGGAGCTCTGGTGAAACATTTCCCAGAGTGAACCCAAGGACCCTGCTCTTCAAACCCAACAACTCAAAAAAACAACATCAAAATGAATACGGATATACATTTGTTTTAAACTACTGGTATTGAAATTTTGACTTTACCACTTGAAAACTATGTGAAGTTAATACATTCGTTTACAAGCTCAATTGTACATATAAAGCATTAGCACTCTGCCTGATATAGCACACTACCAAAGAAAGACAACTGCTGTTTCACCTTTATTGTTTGCTAATTGCTAAACATTATACCAAATTTTCTGGCTCTTGGAGTTTCTTTGTTCTTAGCAGTCCCTAAATCCTTAGTTTGGGAGAACTAAGTATTATCTTAATGCCAGAAGCAGAAAGAAATTAGTTCAAAGAGGTTTATATCCTCTATTCCCAACAGCAGTAGGAAAGATGCTTTCTTGTGCATAAAGTTCAGGTTCTCAATATTACTTCCAAATTAGTGTAGTTAAGAGTAGGGTCTCTATAATAATGCCTAGGGTGTTTCTCAGTTCTTTTTTTTTAAAGATTTATTTATTTATACATACAAGAGCTAGGGTATAGGCCAGAGGTGTTAGGGCGTGAAAGGATTCACCTGAGACAGAATGGGGAACAGAACAGGCAGACAGACTGAAATACACTGCTGAGGGGAGCAGCAGGCAAGACAGGAGAGGTCTGCCTCACCATGTGGGTTTCTCCCTGGCCAGGGATCAAGCTCATGCTGCAGTGGCTGCTGATTGCTTCATAGTGTGGTGTTTAACACCTTACGCCACCAGGGAGGCCCTCTCAGTTCTTCTTATATGACCTTTTAATCTTAAAGATATTACTGAATTTCTTCATGCTTCATTTTTACCACCTGTAAGATGAGGATGACTAATAGTGCCTTGTCAGAGATTTGTTGTCAGAATTAAATGGGCCAGATTATATAAAGTGCTTAGCAGAGTGGCTAGCCCATAATAATAGTGTTCAGTAACTACCCAACAGGTCTGGGCCAAAACAGTACTAATAAAAGAATATTTGAGCAGTGTTTGGGACAATATAATCCAAACTCATTAAGAGTTTTTACATATGTTTTCCTTCTGTTAAATTTTGTCTAATTTTTTAATAGCCATGTAGTCCTTATGGAAACGGAGGGATTTTGATAGATTTGGATTACAACCCTGGAACTATCACTTGACAGCTCTGTAAGCTATAGAAAATTACTTGATTTGACTTCTTTCTTCTTCAAAATGGAAGATAACTATTCCTAGCTAAAGGCTATTAGAAATACTAAATTACACGGTTCCTGGCATGGTAGAGGCTAAATATGTAGCAGATGATTTTAGTACAATATTCTGTATTTTAGCTTATTATCTTACATGATAAATTCATGTTTATTAGAACAAATAATTTCCTCTAGTACAATAAAGATGATATGAGACAGGGCCTCCCCGGTGGCGCAGCGGTTGAGCGCTGGGTTGCGAAACTGCGCGCGGCCTCTGCGGCGCCGGTTCAATCCCCGGCTGCTCCCCGGCCACCGGAGGAGGGTCCCACATGGCGCGCAGACCTCTCCTGCCGCCCGCTGCTCCCCTCAGCAGTGTACTTCGGTCCTTCTGCCTGCTCTGCTCCCCGCTCTGGCTCTGGTGAATTCTCTCACCCTCCCTCCCGCGCTTCTGACTGTACCCAGTGCATGTATAAACAAAACAAACAAACAAACCAGCAAACAAATAAATAAAGCATGCCTCTAAAAAAAAAAAAAAAAAAAAAAAAAAAGATGATATGAGACAATCAGAAAATATAAAGAGATCAAATTGCAAATATAAATATTTCTGCACATAGCTGATAATATGTGGTAATTCACTATCTCCAGCTAAAGAAGTTAATAATTGTGGCTCAGGCAGAATTTCTTTCTTCTACCCAGAATACTACACAAGTAGTCAAAAATCACTTGCAGCATTGTTACGATTTTATATTTCATATATAAGGACATTGGGAGGATTTCTCCTGTAATTGATCTTGGATTTATATAATTACTTGGAAGATGGAGAGAGAAAAGACTTCTATAATCAGCCAACATAATATATTTTGTAATGAAGTTAATGCATAAAAGAAAAGTTTTAAAGGGAAAACCATAGGGGAGGAACACAATTTAGAGAATAAAGGAAAAAAATGAGGAAGAATCAAAAAGAAAGTTCATGTACTTCTTGAGTAGAAGATAAACAATTCTATTGTGAATTCTGTTCTGGCTCTTGTTGATTCCATAGTTCTGTATTGTCTTAAATATCCTGTATTATGCTAGGGCTGCTGTAATAAAATGCCACAGACTGGTAGCTTAAACACCAATTTGACTTCTCATAATGCTACTGGCCCAAAGTCCAAGATCAAGGTGCTGGCAGGGTTGGTTTCTTCTGAAGTCTCTGCTTGACTTACAGGTGTCACTGTGTTTGTGCATCTCTGCAACCAGTGCTATTACTTTAGGGTCACAACCTTACTACACTTTATTGAACCTTAATTACCTCTTTAAAGGACCTATCTCTAAATACAGCCATATGTGGGTTAGGACTTCAATATGAATTTGGGAGAGTAGGGAACAATTAAGTCCATAACACCTTGAATGCCAAATGATAAGTACATTTTGTGATCAATAAGAGTAATGTTTTATTAAAATCACTTAAGTTCAATCACTCTCAAACTGCTATGGAAAATTCATCATTTTACCTTGCATAAAATAATTCAGTGTCATAGCATATTAGGAAAGACATGGAATATGGACCGGAAAATATTAATTTACTTGTTACATGGATGATTACGATTCACTTACTTTTTTAGCCTATCTTTTCTCACTTTAAAAATAAGGAATTCATAGTTAAAATTGTTCTGCACATTAGTCAGAATTCAATGTGATAATAAAGATTAAGAAAAAACATCACAGGGCCTCCCCGGTGGCGCAGCGGTTGAGCGCTGGGTTGTGAAGCTGCCCGCAGCCTCTGCAGCACCAGTTCGATCCCCGGCTGCTCCCCGGCCACCGGAGGAGGGTCCCACATGGCGCGCAGACCTCTCCTGCCAACCGCTGCTCCCCTCAGCAGTGTACTTCGGTACTTCTGCCTGCTCTGCTCCCCGCTCTGGCTCTGGTGAATTCTCTCACCCTCCCGCGCTTCTGACTGTACCCAGTGCTTGTATAAATAAATAAATAAATAGATCTTTAAAAAAAAAGAAAAAACATCACAAAATGTGAAGGACTATGCTAACGGTTATTTTCACAGTTTTCATTAGTTTTCTCTATAATGTATAATCTATAGTAATATTCAGGATAATATTAATTCTTTTCAAAGCAGACCAAGGGAAAAAAATTAAATCATAGTAATGAAATAATCCATGGAGAATATGTTTCAAGGAACAGGAAAATTAAAGTTTTCTTTTGGAAATGAGATTAATTTTGTGAGGACAATGTTAATAGAGAGTTTTGTTCACTTACATTTACAGAAATACTAAGCTGGATAAGCACAGTGAGCACAGTGACATTGACAAGAAAAACAGTTTCACAATTTTGAAAGTGTAACAGTATAGTGTAAGTAGTCGCTCCAACTTGTTTTATTTTATAGAATAACCTTTCCCTGATACTCAAGCACTTGAGATATTTTATAACATAGAGTTAGTTTCATTAAACCAGTTGGGTGATCAGGTAAGATTCAGTAATGCTATACACAATAAAGTGTCACATCACTATTCCCTTGCTGGAAGATAAAGACAAAATTTTGTAAAGTCTAATATCAGCTGGAACTTAACCAAAAGTGTGTTGTTGTGATTCTTCAGTGGCTCTTTTTTTCAATAAGACAAGTTCTTTCTTAGGCACTGGCAACAAACACGTGCATCACTACTTACTTTTTTTTTTTTTTGGTCCAAAATTGGCATTGAGCAGAGCCCTTGAGAGTCTTACATAGCAGTACATGAAAAGAAAGGGATGGGAGGGGCGGGGGTGATGGACTGCTTTTGAGATTGCATTTTATTCTGCTTAAAGTCAAAGGGAATAATAGGCCCTACTTGTAGACATCTCTGTGTGGCACCATTCCAAGGAAATAAGTTCTTACTGCTCCTTAATGTTAGTATATCTGTATTAAGCAAAGCCCTTGCATTGTTACTTCATAGGAGTATAGTCAATTTAAATATTCTCTTTTTTTCTTTGAGCCGTCTGGTAGTTTTCTTAATGTAGAGTATAGTGCATTTATAAAATAACTTTTCTAGCCCATTGACTGTGGGGACACTTACCTACTCCTTCTGCTGTCTCCCTCTTTTTTCTTTTTCTTCTTTGGTAAAATTTCACAAGTACAACTCTCCCTAGCTTCCTTGACTTAGTCCCAATGTTCGTCTACCCTGGCTAAGAGCTTATTTACCCTTAGCCAGATACAAAATTAAAACTGAGAAGATACTCTTAAGAAAAACACGTATCAGTTTAAAACCCCACCTTGATAAATTAAAAAAAAAAAAAAAAAGTCCTTGAAGGTGACTTCCAAACTAAGTCCCAAAGGATAAATAGAAATTAAGCAGGTGGAAATGGAGGCAGGAACACAGTAATACTTGCAAAGGCCCTGAAGCAGAAAGTACTGGGTATAGTTGGGAAACTTCTGATAATTTTCTATGGTTTAAGTTCAAAGATAAAAGATTTTAAATATGCTGGGGAAATAAACTCATGAAGGACTTTATGCACAAAGAAAAGGAATCCAGCCTTTGTTTGGAAGTTGAGAGGAACCATTTAAGTATTTTAAGCTGGGGAGTAACAATCCTTTCTGTACCCTATGAAATGCCTCTGGGCAAAATGATTGGTTTGAAGAGGGAACATTGACTTTAGTTATATGATGCTTTTCTTAAACTACATTTTGGTGTGATGCTGTATTCTAAAAATCTGAAATCAGGATCAATTAAATATAGCAAAATGACATGTTAAGTTTATGCTAACAGACAGATCTATTCAAAATTGGGGGCAAGTCTGTAGTCATAGCAAGCAAAAATCCTGTGATGCAGTGTCATCACTCCTTTTTATGATTTATTTGATTGAGACAGAAGGCTAGGAAATCTTCTCACCACATGTGGGATTATGCAGTATTTCAAAACCAAAATGATTACAAAACAAACATCTTCTCCTCCCAGAGTATTTATGCTAATTTAAATATCTAACTGGCAAAAAAAAAAAAAAAAGGTGTATTCATTTAGAAAGCATTCTTCCTCTCAAGAAGAGGAAAGAGACAATTGAAAAACAGAACTTATACTTTAAAATTATTTTTTTCTCTGGTTCAAAAATACCCTGAAAAAGTAAATTTGACCATAAAATTTAATTAATAGAGGTAACTGCCCTGAATCTACATTTTTATATAATTAAACAAAAGCTAAGAACTAGAAATGCTTTATATAAAGCAAAAACTGTCAGCCATTATCAATGAAATGTTTAGAGTCACTCCCAAAAAATTAATCTCAAATGATACCTTCAAAACTACAAATAGGCAGGCCACCCTTGTGGTACAAGGGGTAAAGTTTCAGCACTATGAAGCCATTGGCAACCACTGCAGTACAAGCTTGATCCTTGGCCAGGGAGCTAACCTGCATGGTGCAACAGACCACTCCTGATTGCCAGTTGCTCCCCTCAACAGTGTGTTTCTGTCAATCTCTCTGTTCTGCTTCCTGCTCTGTCTCTGGTAAATCCTCTCAAGCCTCCCCTAGCCCCCCACCCCCTGCACACAGCCTATCCCAGCTCTTATATGCATAAATAACCGAATCTTAAAAAAAAACAAAACTACAAATGGAAGATGACATTTTTAAATTATTTAAATTAAGGAACTAATGAAAAATACTTGCAATTATCATTTAAATATTACTTTACTACACTACCAAATAGTATGAATTCAAAAAGAATTTTTCTATCAGTTGGAAAAATTTGCATAAAAATGTGTTTGTTTCCTGGCAAGAATACTATCGACACAAGTTTTTAAAGGTTAATACTTAATACTAATAAGATAATATTTAAATTAATGTTAACTTATTAATTTATTTAGCTTTAATAGATATTGTTACTCAGTATTAAATATTCTTGGTTTCACTTTATTGAAATATTTCAATAATGTCACATACAATGTGTTATTCATATTTTCACTACTGATGATTTAAGAATTAAATTTCACTTAATATTTTAAAATATGGTGATAAATTTCATGTTTGGATTGTGTTCAGTGCTTATTATAATTAATTTTATAAATGTTGAAATTTTATTTTGCAAAAAATAGATATTGACATTTTACTATGGTATTGCTTTCATTATTAAAAAAAGATAAAGGCATTTGTATCCATCCATTGAAAGTAGATACTAAATAGAAGAGAAACATAAAGATTGAGTCAGAATCTACAATATTCACAATTTGTGGAGATTATGTGTATATAAGAAGGGAAAATAAGATATGATGCCTTATATGAGTAAATGTAGTTATGCACATTACCAGTCATATAGACAGGGGACATAAAAGAAAGGAGGGAAAGCTGAGAAGGGAAGGATGGGATAAAAAAGAACAAGAAGAGTATAGCAAATAATATCACTTCAGAACACAGTACAATTTCAATCATTTATATTGGAAAAATCCATACCATCTTCCCAATGCCATCTCTATCCAGTTTGGGAAATATTTCCACTTGCCAAATATACTGAGAGTTATCTGGCACCTCTTCTGGAGTAGCAGAGATAAGTAGGTGAAATGTTAGAGAAAGCAGGTACTGAATGACAGTAGCTGGAGACCCATCCCAGGATGGCTTACATTTCTATAACCTGAGCTACTAAGAGTATAATGAGAGTCAATTACCTTACAGTTTATTGCCAGAAAGTAAGGTTAAGAGTATTTTCTAATCTTGCAGTTAGGAATGCAGCAGATGTTTTTGCATGGCATACTGTTGCCTCCCCATGATGGGAATTTGAATATATTTTCACACAAAAATGATTCTCTGCACTGATTATTACCCTAGTATTTTTAGGACATTTCTTTGGTACACTGTTGGTTTGAGAACTGGTTAATATCTGCTCAAAGAACATAACAACTTTTATTTGAAATTTTATAATACATTTTCTCATTAAAAAAACTAGTTAGCAATAATTTATGGATACAGCTAATTGGAAACTATACTTTACTTTGATAAACGTCAAGTCTGAAAGTTCTCTCAAACTCCTAAGAGCAATTATAAGAGGATCCAGCAAGATCAAGCTACTCTAATTTGTGTTAAAAGATACTATACTCAGAAATTCTCTTTTTATCTAGCCTGTAAGCACTTTAATTTCAATTCTTTTTTTTTCTCTCCCCTGTTGGCTGCAACTTTAGCCACTCATAATATGTTTAATATGAAAATATTATATATTGGTCTCCCCTTTTCTATACCAAGCTTGATATCCTAAAAAGATGGCTTTAAGACTACCCTTTAATTATTTAAAAAAAAAAAAAAAGCCTAAAGCATTAAGAAACATACTAACAGGGCTCCCTGGTGGCACAGGGACTAAAGACACAGCACTATCAAGCTATTGCCAGCCACTGCAGCATGAGTTCCATCCTAGGCCAGCCAGGGAGCTATCCCAACATGGCGCAGCAGACCTCTGCTGTCTCACCTGCTGCTCCCCTCAGCAGTGTATTTCAATAGATCTGCCTGCTCTGCTCCTTACTCTATCTCTGGTGAATCCTCACCCGCTGCAACTCTGCCCTGCATCCCAGTTCTTGTACAAATAAAATAAATAAATCTAAAAAAAAAAAAAAAGGGGAAACATACCAAAGAGATGAGTTGTGCTGTGATTCTGTTGTCTTTAATTTGAGTTGAGTAGAACCATGAAGAAGCCTTTGTCTGACATTGGTTAGATGTCTGTGTTAACCCTCAGGTTGCACTGATACCTGGTATTCTTATTTCTCCCATGCTAAAGGCTCTCTAAATTATCACATTAAAAAAAAAAATTCTAAAGAATTAGAACATCCTGAGACCCTACTGTGAACAAACATTGTAGGTGTTTTCTTTTGAATTTTATTCCAGAAATCTCTACCACAGGACCCCTTGGCATGGGAAGCACCACCACCAGTACCACCCTTCGAACCACAACTTGGATCCCAGGCAGAAGTACCACACCATCAGTGTCAGGAAGAAGAAACAGGAGTACCAGCACCCCATCTCCTGCTGTGGAGGTGCTAGACGACATCACCACACACCTTCCATCAGCATCATCCCAAATCCCGGCTGTGGAAGAGAGCTGTGAGGCTGTCGAAGCCCGGGAAATCATGTGGTTTAAGACTCGTCAAGGACAGATGGCAAAGCAGCCCTGCCCCACAGGAACTATAGGCAAGTCTGTCCTACAGAGCTAAGCTAAAGGTGTTTTGTTATTTTGACTTGCTTTCCTAGCATTTTTTTCCTTTTTTTTTTTTGTTAACACACACTGTTGTTACTTCATAGTCAATTAAATTCTTAACTATATTACAATTAAATATATATTCAAAGTTAAAAATGCAATCTGATGAAGTCACAGGTAAGGATTTGGTGGATACATGTGAGGTCAGTAGTTTTCACCCATGACGTGAAGTTTCTGGGTTGAGTTACAGATACTATGAGTGCCCTGGCGACTCCTGACAGCCAGCTCTTTATGCATCACCCAGAGTGAATCACCCAATTGCTAGTCACTTGTTACTAATCTCACAGGTCAATTACAGAAAATGAAGTGAAGGACATCTGTCTCACAAGATGATTGTTAAAATTGCATCCAGTTTAACTAAAGAAAAAGTTTGACTCTTGTTATTAGTCACTCCAGCTGTCCTATCATAGTCAAAGACTGTTACTTTTTCAAGGATCATGCTGGCAGGAGCCAACCTCCCATTCACTCACATCCATGGGAGAAAGTGATGCTGTGTTCTTTTCTTTAGGGGATAGTTAAAAACTAAATAACTCTTCTTCAAGCCCCCTTTATTTGTTACTGATATGATTCATAATACTCTCAAATGGTAGCCAAATTATTATGTGTAATTTTAAAGCTAGAATTAGTCTGATTTTCTTATTGTTGCATACATTGATCTTTATAAAATTGGCTTGGTACACTGAATAAAATGCCCATTATTCCATAGAACATGTAAATAAAACTAATGTACAATAGAGGTTGTTCATAGGGACTGTTTTTGGGTGTTACTGATTTGATTCCTTTAAAAAAACAGGTTTCTTGTTAAAAAGTTCAGTGTGGTTATAATATCCTTAATTCCATGGTATGTGAAGTGGTGGTAAAACCAGAAGGTATGCTGGTGTTTTTTAAAGTACATGTTTAATATTTTATCCAGCAATGTGATTAAAAGTATTCTGAAATATCCCTTCCCTTTATAAAAGGGTGAATTGTTTAGTTCTAAATATTCTTAGAAAAAAAGATAGTTTGGAACTCCTTATATCTCAGCCCTGTCTCCTTAGTTCTGGATCTTAGTTCCTTCATCTGTGAAAGAGGTATAAGTCCCCCTACTTCAGATATTTGTTGCAAAGGGCCAGTTTATTTTGAAAACACTTTGCAAATTGCAAAGCACTGCAGAAATCCTCATTACTATGAAAACTGGGATAGAGATTTGAAGGAAAACTTCTGTAATCCTCCCAGGTCCCTATTTATATGTTTTAGTTTTAGTTTCACCCTTTCTTTGTCCCATCTGCTGTCCACTATTCAGATGCACAGTCTCTTATCTGAATTACTGCAATGTTTCCTCATAACCTCCACATTGCTCCTGAAAATTCTTCTTCTGTGCTCCTGCCACATATCTATCTGAAGCCTAAATCAGCTCATTTTTCTCCTCTGCTTAATGTTCATTGATTTCCCAGAACCCACAAAGAAGAGACAAGAGAACCTCTGACCTAGCATTGCCGACCGTTGCAACTCATTAAATGCAACTCCCCTATCCAATAGGCCTCAGTGAGAACACTTAAAATTTCACAAAGAGAACATATAATTCCTCCATCTGGAATGCTCTTTCCTACCTTGTTTTCCTGAAAAATCTTTGCACTGATTCCTTTAATATTCAAGTGCTACCTGACCTCTGAAAACTCAAGCACTAAGTCCCAGGGAGGCAGTATCCCAACAATCTAACTCATGGAATTACTTCCTGGGTATAGCATAGTTGCCAGTAAGTGATATAACAATTTTAAATGTTTTTGTTTGCTTTATTACATTTCTCCAAAGCCAGTTGCTTGCTGGACACTGTACATGGTGTTTTAATAGATATTATCTCAGTTTAATGATAACATTTTTACCCTGACTCACATTTAAACATAACATGTATATAAAGTCATTGTAAGAAAAATGGTTTGAATATTTGAAGCAAATGTTTCTCTCATTTTAGGAGTATCAACTTATCTATGCCTGGCTCCTGGAACATGGGATCCCCAAGGACCAGATCTCAGTAACTGTTCTTCTCCTTGGATCAATCATATAGCACAGAAGGTAAATCTGTGACTGACAGCTTTGCCAAGCCTGATCCTATATTGTTGATTATAACTGCTACAAACAAACAGTCAAAATTTAAAAAAAAAATGTGAAAAAATTCTCCCATGTTAATTTAAGATTAATGATAATCTCTGATATACTATGAGCTAATTCTAGAATTTTGTTTTTCTTAAAGGGCAAATCCATGAATAAGCCAAGCAGTGGTGCTTATAACAATTTTATTGCTAATAAAATTTCTATGGATTGTGAACTACAGATATAAAAATCCAAGAGGTATTATAAATCAAGCAAGCAAAGCTTCTAGCATACATACATATGAATTTTCCTGTGGAAATAATAATTTAAAGAAAAAAGTCGATCTTTGGATTCTTAAGCCATTTGATAAATGTTCTGTAACCTAATCATTTATCAGTGTTAAAAGTATACACATGTGTGACAGAATCTTACAGACTCAAATTTGCAGGCCTTATTTGGTTGCAATATGTTGAACATTTTTATTATTAATGCACTGTGGGGCTTTGAATTGATTTCATTACAAACAGAGACCAGATGTGCATTTATGCCAAAAGGGCTATGGGATGAATCCTTATTATAGCAATTTGTGTGGATTTATGCACTCCTAAAATGGAGAGTCCTTCTATGGCACATTAGCTATGCTGAGGAATTTCTGAAAGAGATTTTTTCTGAGAAACATTACAAATGATGGTCTTACTAAAAGCCAGTCTGTGCCATTGCTCTTTACTCTATTTGTTTTTAACCAGGCTGATCCTCAATAACATACCATATAATAATCCATAAATATCTACCCAGTAGATCATTTAGCAGATGAGCCATAACTATTTATTTATCCTAAATCATGGAAGAACAGTGGTTATATTGACTCTAGTTACCCTCTTACATATGCATCTCCATACTTGTTGCTATTCATAATGCTGTTGCTCCAATTTCAGCTCTGTTCCTGCCACAGTTTTTATGTCCTTTGCTTTTATTACAATGTAGCTGAGACCCCAGGGCAAATAACTCTTGCTGGATGTGATCGGATTAAGAGATCACTAGCATATCTCCTTACATTAGCAACTTTTAAAAATACTCCCTACATACTTAGCCCAGGGGTTAATATTAACTCAGTCATAATTCACCTAGAAAGCAAAGTGTTTTCATGATAATTCCTGAATTTAGTTGGATTGCTTCATTGTAGAAATTACTGGGTGACTTTAACTGATACTGATCCTTAATTCTTTTCTTTCCTCTGTAGACCTGCTAATCTTATGACAAAAGAGATAATTCCTTGCAAAGACCAGACAGCTGTTGCCCATTTGATTTATGGATGGAGTGTTTTTATTTTATAGCAAATATATTCCATTCTTCCAGAGCATTATTGTTTAAGCCTGTAGAATCTGTAAAATTATGTTATATTATAATTATATTTAGATTATAGAATTTAGGTAATTTGAATTTATAATAATAACTTAGCTTGATTACTCTTATTTTATGAGTATAGTGGGAGGCCTTGGTGCACTCCAAATCAGCTTATGTGGTGAACCCAAGGTCAGTGTATTGGAGTTGGTGTTTTAGCTGGGTGTACCTTTATCAAGACGGATGTGCTTAGCCACATCATGATTGCCTTCTTATCCCAACTCGGTCTCTTCACTTCTTCTGTCCACTCATATACCACGTATGTCCCTTATACCTCCAAATATTTACAGTACTCATTGAACATAAATGGTAGTTGAACAGTCTCTTTACCACAAAACTCCCAACACTTTTAGATACTAACATTATAAACCTCCAAGAAAAATTTATATGGAGTGTTTAGTTATTTGTCCATATTTTCTCTCCTTCCTCCCTAAATCATCTTCCACAGAATCCATGCCTCTCCTCATTTCCTCCCTCATACCAGAGTCTCTATAACAAACAGATGGATGCTTTGAAGAGGGATTGTTTACAGTGTTACTGAGGGAGCAAGTGTAAACTGCAAGGGATGGAGCAGGAGCCCAGAGCTGCTGCAGAGCTGTTTCCACCCCTAGGCTGTGGTTGATGGGTCAAAGGAGTGACTGAAAATTGGAAGTGGAGTATTCTTGAGAGGAAATTTGACCTCTAGCTGAGGTGTTTCAGAAAGAGATCTAGCGGAATAAATATCATGATGTCAATTTACCAGCTTCCTCATTTTACCTACCTGGCTTTTCAATTGGTCAGACCCAAAAGTAAGACAAAGGCAGGAGATCTTAATGACCTCTGTGTATGCCCACCTCTGGGGCAGAGAGCAAGATGAAAGAGAATGGCAAGTGATCTTTCACTAGCAAATGAAAGGACATCAGAGTCCTCAAATTTTAATTTCCTTTTCCTATTCTCCCTTGCTTTTCCTTCATCCCCTCTACTTTTACCTTGCCCTTCCCTCTCCTCTCCCTTTCCCTTCCTTTCTCCTTCCCTACTGTAATGGCTTTTTATGCCTTGTTGAAAAATTGAAGTGAAATGGCATGTTTTAGGATTCACTCCTTCCCTCCCCACTTGTATTTCTGTGAATTTCAGACTTGAAAAGTAAGACGAATACATTTAATCCTGTCCAGGAAACCATAGGTGAAAAAATGACAAGCACATGCAAAAAGTAATATAATCAAAAAGGTGATTGTCTCATGAAAACATTCTATTTAGTTTCCTCTCTCCAGGAGCTTATGGGTGAATCTTGCCTAGAGTGAGAGGCATTTCCTTAAAGGCTTTATAGTTTGTCTGAAGGATCCTTGATGTTTTTAAAGGAAATACCACCTCTGGATCATTCTTCCCATCTGTACAATGGAGAAGAGCATTCATTTCACTTTGTTTCTTAAGATTTATTTTTTATGTATGCAAGAACTGTGGTACAGGCCAGATGTGCAGGGGTGAGAGGATTCACCAGGGACAGAGTGGGGAACAGAACAGGCAGATCTACTGAAATACACTGCTGAGGAGAACAGCAGGCAATCCAGGAGAGGTCTGCTGTGCCATGTGGGTAGCTACCTGGCCTGGCCAGGGGATCAAACTCTTGCTGCAGAGGCTGTGGATTGCCTCATAGTGCTGTGTTCAACCCCAGGGAGGCCCCATTTCACTTTCAATACTATTCACTCACTATATATCTGGCACTGTTATAGGACAGGGAGTTCGGCAGCCCAAACCCCACAAACCTGCCTATTTTAAATGGGTTCTGCCATCCCCCGCATCAACACAAAACATGAGAATTTTTAATGGGAAGGAACTTTAATACAGCTAAGAAACGAAACAGGTAAGGCAAAGAGTCTAGTTTCTAAATGAAGCACCCAAAGTTACCCATCCCCTCGTGGGTAAAACTCCATCCATAAGGGATCGGCCCAAAACAAGGCCCCAAAGCCTGCCCAAGTCTAAAGCATCTTCCAGTGGGGACCCACAAAAAAGGGTCACAAACAACCGGACAAGCCCGGAAGGAAAAGAGCAAAATCAACATCAAGATAAAAACTGCCATTGTCACCTCCCCACGGGTCTCACCCACATCTGTGTCACCCAGTCCACGACCAAAAGACAAGCGCAGTTTCTTCACGTGTCTCTAGGCTCCATGAGCCTCCTCCAGGTCTCCTGGCTCCATCCTGCTCCTTCCTTCCTCAGTCTCTTCTGCAGCTTCTCTCTTCCTGCTCAGCTCCACCCTCCCTTGGGTGGGGCAGGGAACCTCCCCCTTTCCTGGGGACCACCCTGTTACAGCACCACTGCAGACAGCAGTGCACACAAATAAATGAATTATGATGCATATTTTAGTTGGAAAAAGCAAACTTTATATTTTCATTTTCTTTAGGAAATGAGTTATTTTTCCTCATGGCAGTCAGGCTGGAGGGGGAGGGGGGGAGAAGGGGTGGGGGAAGACAAAGACTCTAAATGGTTTCTGACTGACAAATGAATTCAGGCCACTTCTATAGTGATGAAATTATAGGTTAAATTTTGTGTGGTAATAGAATATAGATTATAAAATGTAAGTACAAAAGTGAGAATCACAAAGAAATTTGTTACAAAGTAGTCAGAATAGTTTCATAATGATGAGATTTTATAAAAAGCCTAATTTTTATGTAAAAGGAAAAGCAGAAGTTTAACACAGAGGGGACCTTTCCCATAGTAACAATGTGGGGGCAAGAGCAAGAGAGAGAGAGAGAATGGAAGGAAGGATGATAGTCACAAAGATAAGTAGAGAATAGAAAGATAGATAGATCAACATATTGATACGTAGGTCTGTTCTTAATGTTTGAATATTATTTTTCACTTTTTATTGAAAGTCAGCTAATTGGTTCAGAGCTTTGCCTCTTCAGAGATATGTGATAATATGGGGCCTCTCTGGTGGCTCAAGGGGTTAAAGCTCAGCACTGTGAACCTATGGCCAGCCACCGCAGCACAAGGTTGATGCCCAGCCAGGAAGCTAACCAACATGGCGCAGCAGACCTCTCCTGTCTCTCCTGCTGCTCCCCTCAGCAATGTATTTCAGTCAATATGCCTGTTCTGCTCCCCACTCTGTCTCTGGTGAATGCTTTCACCACCCTGCCCCTCTGGCCTATGCCCAGTTCTTGTATGTGTAAATAAATAAAATACATCTTAAAAAAAAAAGCAAAGATATGTGCTAATATATCCTGTTTTCTCTTGTTTCTTAATGACTGCCTACTGAAATCATCAATCATAGTCTCTGGCTTCAGTTTGATCTCTAGCTTAGTTTAAAATGTTCATATTTTGTATTTTCCTTACCATTAAGGAGTACATTTCACTTTGTAATCCCTCTCATTCTTTTCCATTTAAAATTCCATGAAATTACAGTTTTGAATAATATCCTTACTATTTACTTGTAAAGTGAATACTCTTCCTACTTCATTACCTGATCCAGCTATTATATGGAAAAGAAATGCCTGAATTGTCATTGGAAAATAGTCTTTATATTTACACAGGAGGAAGTATCTTTTCTTTTGTTTGTATACAAGCTACTGACAGATTTTGAGATAATATATTGTTCTTCCTGCATTTTCTAAAGAAGGATATGAAAATCTAGAAATGATGATGACATTTACAGTACAAAATCAGTCAGGTATTTGCCCCAGGAGACTAACTTGAATTCCATCATCTAGCTCTTAATTTTCACGTTCTTCTATCCTCTGTGTTTCTAATAAAGAATAGTAATAAATCGCTCATTAATTTTGTCAGAAAGTCGAAGATTTTCCAAGACTTCCAGCTTTTTTAACCTACTTTCAGTTGTGAGATAGATTTTATTGTTTATATATCCATAGGACTCAGATTTATGGGAACATAGGTAGATTTTTCAAAGAAATTGTAGCTATATGCTTAAACACAATGAGTAACTCATTCATGAATTGTTTTGGTATTCCATTAATGTTGATGTACTATCTCATAAAATGTCAAAGCTTCTCTCAAAGAAAATTTCTTCTTTCAAAGAAATGTTTTCACTTGTGTCAAAATTTGAAATGTAAATAGTAGCCATCTCTGTCATAATTATTTATCCTTAGCTAAAGCTTCAGGGTTTCCCCTCCCCTATTTAAACCCTATATATAATCCCACCATTTTAATGCAGACGTTAATTTACTAATCCTTAGAAAACTCCTGAAATGTCCCAATATGCATGTGTTTATTTCTGAGAAACAATTTTAATAGAATTTAGTAAATGTTAGAGATAGACATTTTAATAAGGTCTTTAACCCTGCCTCTTTGCACAGAAGTCTTTAGGCAGATTCAAGATATGGTTATGTTCTGTATGGAAATAATATAATTGCAGTCCTTAATAACTATGGTGAGAGAAGTAAATTGTTGATGAGAAAGGTAGAAAGTAGCGTCTTGATTCCACAAGGAAGAATCTGGTCAGTGAAAACCAGATCTGGAAAGGTGACCTTTGAACTGAGCCATGAATATTGAAGTCCCAGCAGCTATGGGAAAATTAAATCAGAAACCTGGGGATGACTCCAGGAGTCTCCCTTCCTTCTCTTCCCATAATCTGACTGTAACCCTGAACACTTGCAAATTCCTCTCAGATCATGCCAGCTTTCACTTCTCTCCAGCACTTTACTGAAATCCACTATTGTGGATTGCTTCTTTTCCTACTGTACAGCAAGTATGCTTTCATTCATTTCTGAGCTTTGTAATGCATTCACCTGAGTTGATTTCAAATACAAATCTGATTGAACAGCTTCTATTTAGAAAATGCAGTACCCTCTCTTTCTCTTAGCAAAATTCCCAGTTACAGTGCCCTTGGCAGTTTCCATGTGACTCCATGCCTCTCTTCCTTAAAGCTGTTCTCTCCTCCTGGAGGCTCCCACCCTCATTGCAACCTAATTCTTGTCCATTCCATCTCAAGAGTAATCATTCTTTCTCAGAGCAGCATTCCCTAAACTTCTGCCTCAACTTTGTCCATTAGTTAAAAAAGCCTTTAAACTGCTAGTACCACACCAGGATGCTGCATCACATTCAATGCAATTGAAATTGTGCAGTTAATTTGTTCACAGTCCTTTCTATTGATAATCTTAAACTCCTTGTTATTGGGAGCCATTTTATTCATTACTGTATCCCCAGACTATATAGAAACTAGCACAGTGCTATTAGAGATTCAAATTTTGGTTAAAGAATATAAATGAACTAATAGAGTGATAAACAATTGTTGAGGTAATAGAAATATAGGTAAGTATGTAGGTAGATTCTATTTACAAAAAAAACTAGATTGAATTTATATTTAATACACACAATGAGGTATCAATATTGAATTCTAAAGCTAGAAATGTGTTTTTGCTTTCCTTATACATCTATAGTAGCCTAATGCCCAAAACCATAGTTATTTTAGAGTTAACATTGTAATAGCATTCTCTTAACTTTCTCATTATTCTCAGTGTTCCATCTTACCTAGGCGTGGTCAGCCTGTCTTTACAGGCTTCACTTGATCATTCCCTTGTGTTGCCTCCCACCTCATTTCTAGGTATTTATTATCCCTGCACTGTAGTCCCATAATACCTCATACACATTTCTTGAAATTGCAATTGCATTGTTAAATAATATCATCTGTCTCTACACACCCTCACCCTTGCCACCCACCCCAAATGGCAAAATGTAAACTTCCTGCATGTGAGAGCTTTATAACTTTCAGTCTGCAAACAATTGTTGAATGAGTGAAAGATGTTTACTATGAGTTCTTCAAGTTCAGGAAGAAGAGATTGCAATGAACAGTTTATAAATAAGATAGTGTAACAAATTTAACAAATAACAAATTTATAATTTGTTATTTGATAACAAATATTTAACAACAATTTAACAATTTCACTTTAAAAGTATATTTTTCATATTTTTATAAACATTTGTAATTTTTGTGTTTAATATTTTTCTTGTAATTTTCTTGTTGGTGAATATTGAGTTTCAGAGCTTTTTGAAGGGGATAATTAGATTCATTCATGAATAAACATTTTTTGAATGCTAAAATGTGGCTATTTTTGAGATAATCCACTAATGATTTTCATATTTGACTCACTGTTTTGCAAAACTGCACTGTCTGCTAGTGACATATACATATATATATATATCTCCATATATATATGCCTCCATTATCACTATCTTTTATGTTGAGAACAGCTATAATTTGACTTACTAGTCATCTGTATTTTCAACTTTTCACTACTGAATATGAAAAAGTTTAAATTTTTATAAAGAGGGATTACTTAGACTTTCTTTCCACCTTATCATGCCCACCCCAATATCTAATAATATTGAATACAGCTGCACAGCTACCTAGAAAATAAATAACACATGGAATTTCTTTCTTTTGCCATTTTTTTCTTATTTTCTTGTTTGTTTGATAAATAATTCTATTTTTCTTAGTGTTTCCTGAAAGATATAATGACAGCCAGTACTTATATCTTCAATTTTGAAGATACTTTGCATTGCCTAGTTTAGTAGATCTCAAACTTTTTTCAATGTGGCTCTTATAAGTGAGTCCAAAGTCTCCTGACATCTATCTGCCTGCCCTAACATTTTCTAATAGAAGGAGTTTTATGTGGTAATAACAAGTAAAGAAAGCAATATAATAATAACAATAATGAGAAAGTAATAAAAAAGATACACAGAATACAGTGGTTAACAGAGTAAGCAATAGTATATTCTGCAAGTATATTTATTATATAAATAGCATAGGTAAAAGGCTGCAACAAATAACAGACTAAGTACATGAATGGCGCTTCAATTAAAAGGGTGTCCTTTGAGAAATTATTCAGTGATTTGAATATGCATGCACAGAGTAAGAGTTTTGCAGTTACCAAACAGTTGTATCAGATGCTCTGACTTACTGACAGAATACTTAATTGCGTATTTAGTGAATACTAGAATCTCACTAATGAATACTGAATCTTATTATATAACCAAATTATAAATGGCTAGTTAATTAACTAGGCTAAGAGGAGCTTCCTGAAAACATGATTTTCAAATGAGATATTGAAGAAAAAGAATTGTCAGGAAAACATGGGGATTACATTCCAGGTGAAGACAGAATTTGACTATAACTTACATGCAAAAACAGTTGCTCCCAGAGATCAATAAAATTACTTATTTAAGAAATTTTTCCTCATTATTCTCCTTTCAAAATTGTAGTTGAAATCTGGAGAGACAGCTGCTAACATTGCTAGAGAGCTGGCTGAACAGACAAGAAATCATTTGAATGCTGGAGACATCACCTACTCAGTCCGTGCCATGGATCAGCTGGTAGGCCTCCTGGATGTACAGCTGCGGAACTTGACCCCTGGTGGAAAAGATAGTGCTGCACGCAGTTTGAACAAGGTAAGTGTTAGGGGGAAAAGGATGTCCTAAAGCTAAGGACTTTAGTTATCTGTATATATATCTTTAAAGTTGTGGTCAAGTCAGTGAGACTTCCCTGGTTATTCTTTCTCTAAAAATCAGATCCTTAGAGAATTGCTAGTTTTATTTAATTCAGTTCACTGTTTCATTATAATATGAACTTATTTGGCTTTCAGTTTGGAGAAACAATTAATGATAATCTTCCACATATATTTTGAATTTCTAATTCTATCTCCCCTAGTAGTTACTCTGTTTGTATGCTAAATTCTGACAAGATTAACATGGTTAATGCAATGTGTTCCCATTTCTCCTCTTTCAAACCTTCATATTAAAATAATTGTAGTAAAACAAATGTCCTATCAATAAGTAGCTTAAAAATTAGCAAAAGTAAGAAATGATATTAGCCTCCCATTATAACTGTTTTATATAGGAAATGATATAGCCTATTTAACATTTTATTTAAAAAGTCATAGGGAAGTTACTGTTTTAATTTTCATCTCATTTTTATTTTTAAATTAGATTTTGCAACACTACTGTTAAAACATTTAAATATACCTCATCAAATTTGAATTGTAAATAATAAAAATAATCCATTTTAAAAATTTCAGGGATTATACATTTTACATGTATTTATATTAGTAAACATGCAGTATTTATATACATTATATATAGGTATAGAAACATTTTATGTGTATTTATATGACTTGGACACTCTACGCATTTAATTTACATAAATATATAAAATTCATAAGGAATATATTTATGAAACAAATTTTCAAATGGTGAATAAACCGATGTGAAAAGATACCCGAATTGCTACAGTGAGAGCACTTGTGTTCCCTGAATGTCATTTGTGTAGTAGACATCATCAGTTGTTGAAATGGATTTTTAAAACCTTGAATATCATATAATCATACTACTTAAAGCAAGAATTTGGCAATGACAGACTAATGTCCTCTATGGAATTCACTAAATGAACATTCCCTTTTAAAGTGAAAAATGACTTTGCAGAGTGGTCTTTTAATGTTTGGTTCTTTGTCTTATTAGACTAAGCTTCTCATTCATCAAGATGGAAAAGATTTTTTAAATAATGTTGGCTCCACATCGAAAAACCATTTATTTTATCTGGCAAATGCTGTTTTTCCTGTAATTTCATCCTAAGTTTTATCTATTATATATAAATTGTTCATTTTTTCCCCATCCTGAGCATAAAGGAGTTATGCTCAGTTTTGTCACATATGTCCATGATAGAATCATAACCAAACCTCTGATATAGTATAATCCATGACTGCTCATATAATGTGGGCATGCTGTGATATTAATGTGTTATCACTCAGGCTGACTGGATGCAATTAATGAGTACTGCTGCCGGCTATGGTTATCATAATGTACTGAAAAATATATTTCTATTAAAGTTATATATCCATAATATTACTTGTTATAGCAATACTTGGTATCTTCATTTAAAAATGCTGTTGATGTCTTACAATATCAGGTAAAGCTGGCAATTAATGGCACATTCTAACTGGCTACAGCTAATCAGCTTTTCCTATTCTGAATATCAAATAACCAAGTAATGGACAAATTTCCATTTGTTAAGCTATTTGATGCTCTTTTGTTTCCCATTTGGCTCTTTTCAATTGTTTATATAATGTGGTTTGTCATATGTTAATTTGCATGGTGGAGTAAGTAGATGGGAGGGCAAAGGTTATTCACATGCTTGCTGGCTTGCCCTCATTTCCTGTGGTTCCCACTGTTCCCTGAAGCAGTTATTACCCGTCAGATTTGCAAAGTCAACACCATACAAATCAGTTGAGCTCCACATTGAAATTCTGGAGGGTTTAGAGTCCTGCAAAACTGAGATGTTAGTCAGTGATCCAAATGACAGGGATGGCAATTCTCTTACACTCATTCCTCACTTAATTCTTTAGAGAAGTAACTGCTCTATGTTCACTGAAGAATGTTTGAATTAAAGTTGGGAGAATATTAGCCACACAAAAGGTATCAGAGTAACAGCTTCTTGAAATAGGATAATTTTCTCCTTTAAAAATTCAAAGCAACTGAAGAAAAAAATAGAAAAGGGAAGGAAGAGCACAATCTAATTTGTAAAATTTGGGATCATTTATTTAACAGAACAATTACACTTATTCATTATTCATTTTGTCACCAGAACAAAATGTTTGGGTCTAAATTTGATTGCTGTTACCCTTTTGTTGAGAAAAAAAATTATGCTGTATTTAAACAAACAAACAAACAAAAACATTCTTCATCCCACAGAAGTTGCTAAAATAAATACATGTTTTGGGTCAAAATGTCAACATAAATTCTTAAGAAAAATAAGTAGTGATTAATGAAGAAATTCACCAAATTTTTTAAAGCACAAATTAATTACATATCTCTTGCTACATATTCTTTAGAATCAAACAGACATAATGAATGGGCATTTTTACTTCCCCCAAAAAACAGATTTTCTTGTGTGTACAAACATGGTTTGTAGTGCATATTAACCATTTATCAAATCAGTAAACCACAACCATTGACTCTCTCTGAAAAACTAATTTCCAAAATTTTAACATAATTTCTTTGACTTTATATATCTTCATTTGTGACTCTGAAGTAATAACTAACCTATGTGAAATGAATCATTTTAAATGAATGAAGTATTGATTTTTACTGATTTCTACTAATTTATTGATTTCTTCCATTATTAACAGCTTTATACCATTTGTTTTTCACTTGGGTTGTTCTGAAAGGGTGTTGGTTACTGTTTTTCAAACCATTGCTTATGTTTTGCTGCTGCTTAGCTTTCATTTCTCTTCTAGAAAGTAGTGCACAAGAAAATAAGGTGTTTTGTGTAGATGTGTTCTTTTATTTTTCTTGTTTTCTTCTGTCACTAACTTGTTTTTTCTATTCTGTGTTTAATCTGCTGTCTTAATGGATTCAGCTTCAGAAAAGAGAGCGCTCTTGCAGAGCCTATGTCCAGGTACTTTCTGCGTTTTTATAACTGTGTTACATTGTTGAATTGTCTCTGTTGGTGATATCATATATGGGCAACTGATAGAATAATACTGTACCTTGTTTAACTAAAATGATTTTGTGGGGGTGGGCATGAGGGTGGGAGTAGAAAGACCTAAGTAAGTTGATATGCTAAGAAGTCATTTGATAGTATCTGTGATGCTTTGTCAAGCCAGAAGAACACAGATTATTCAAGAGGTGCAAATTTTGGATCCTCACTAACACATGAGTTGGGTTTAATGTATAAATCTCTAATTTCTTCATGGAAGTGGGTATGAAAATATTTCATCCATACTTTGAACCAGCTAATATTTGAGTGGTGGTTCATTCAGAAATGACAATCAAAGTCATATAATATACTGGATATACTGGATACAGGATACTGGAAATATCATGTTTCTGTGCCAACATGGATCTGTTTATTGTTTCAAGACATATTGTCACTATCTTACTCTCTTACTTATTATAAACATGTTAATCCCAGTGTAACTTCCACATTAACATCTTGTAATTTGTTCTTAGGTAGGGTAAAAACCAGTTTTGTATTTATGGACTCTCTGGGCAAAAGAATCCCAGAAGCAAGTTTCAAGAAGGGATGAAAGGAAGCAAAAAAGGTGGTAGGGAGGGATGGAAGAAAATGAAAGAAACTAGGTGACAATGCAACTGTAAACTTTATTAAATATATGTGTATACATATTATATATAAACACATATATACATGCACATATGTATCAAAACATCTTTAAAGGGAAAGACCAACTGCATTTATAGAGACATGCCCTCAAAAACCAAATCACTGCTTCTCAATTTGGTATTCTAGCAACTATACTCTATCGGTTTATTCACTATAAGGGATTTTGTGAGATAGTCATTTAAGGGCAAAAAAATTGAATGTTGAACAGAGATTAGGAAAATAAGTTTTTAGTTTGCATTTTGCTTAACTAATAAATCTTTGTGTATGAGAAACTGCTCAGGTTTATTTTTTTATATGATTTTGGGAAAGAAATTGCTGTGCGAAACATATGCATGACCTATATTTTCTTAGTGTGTACAATACGAAATTGAAGTGTTCTTCATTACTGAAAGCGGAACATCGCTTTTGAGCAATATTTGGATTATTTTGGATTGTGATCAATACTGTCCCTTTAATGGGGACTTGCAGATAATTAGCCTTTCAATATTTAAATCTAGGAAATGCATGGTCATTCAAACATGACTCTCAGATGGAAAATTAATGGACAGTTTATCCAGTGACTGATTTCCTGGTGTTATAATTGGCTGGCTATAAATAAATGTTATAGCTATTGACTAAACATCTGATAAGACCAAATAAAACCAGAATATTGGTGAAGCTGAAATGCTTTGCTCACTAATACATGGTATTACTTCTGTTTGCTTTAATGTAGGTGATTATCCTATAAAATTCTAGAGTGAATAATATTTTAAGCTCTAATCTTAGAATTTTAAAGACTTGTTTTATGTTCCCTATTGTTTCATTGCTTAGAGCATATTCTGAACTATTTATGAAATAGGTGTGAAATTACACTTGAAATGCTATATGCACTTGAAAATAGTAATTGTTTTGTTATAAGAGTCTTTAAAAAATAAGGCTTTCCATAGGCATAATTGTTCTTCTAGGTTTGATTTTGACCTTCTAGAGCCATTTAGCTTTTAATTTTTTTAAAAGTGGAGTAGGCACTCTAGATAATTAGGCATTATCTTGACCCATCTTTTGTTTGTTTCACAAAAAAGTACAGTGAAAACTGCATGTTAGCTATCAACTATGACAGTTGATTTGTAGGTTGAACAATTGCTATAATTTCTTTAAATATTGATAATATATTAATCTCTTATAACTCATTGTGCTTTTTCCTCATATATTTTAACAAAACAAAAGAAGGTATTTCCAAAATATTTTTAATTGTAATTTTAGATTACACTAAAAGCCTTTTATACTTTCAAAAGATAGAAATTCACATGTGTGTTGGTAAAAAATATCATTATTGTATCTCAGGTATAATACATATTTTTATTTAAGAAGAAAATTTTATGACATGGAAATTTTCCCTTCTCTCTCTGAGATTCTTCTGCTGGTCCAGCAAACACATTAACATCAGCTAGAAGAGCAGAAAAAAAAAGAACAGGTTTAAATACTTATGTTTGGTAAATTTAAGTGACTGTAAATTCTAGAGTAACTAGGACAAACCAAGAGATTTTATTCTTGATCTGAGGAATGGAATAGGGGCTTGGGGCATCCAGGAGAGGAGGGAATCTCACATGACAAGAAGTGGTTGACTCATAATACAAAACCAGATACTTGGTAACTGAATGTCTGCTATATAGATAGTTGTCTCCAATAAATAGTTCATTAAATCTATGAATCTTCATTTATAGGTATTTGAGGTCATGGTAACAGTTTCTGCTAAAACCCACAGTGCCTCTGTGGATCTTAGCTGCACATGTCAAGGTGACATATATTAGAAAAAACCTATTCATATACTTTGGGGAATTATTTATGTATTCTTCATTTGCTTAAGCATTTCAAATATCTACTATGATGTAGTGTTGCCAGCAGAGAACTTAGAGATGAATATGTGTAACTGAGATCTGGAGAGATAAAAGCACTGGCCAAAGATCTCGCAACTAGCACACCTGATACTCTCCTGACATGAGTCTAGTGCTTCTTCAAAATCATGATTAGGAATATCAATGATTTATTGAAAAAATATATTAATTAGGCATTAATTATATGGGTGTCATTGTATAGAACCTTTCGCTTAAATTCTTATTTTATAGTCACAAAAATCCATATATATTATATAATATTCTTAACTTACAGTAGAAAAACTGGAGCCCAGGGAGGATTAAATGCTTTTTACTACATCATTCAATAATAATTAAGGGGTCCTGAATTCAAAAGTAGATCTTCCTGATTCAGTAGGTTAGACTCCATATTCCTAAGATAAAGATGTTGCAGAACTGACATTATTGATTAGGAGTCAAGATATTTATTTGAGCTTGTATTTATCAATTCATTGTACTGTATTTCAGAGATTATATAAGCTTTCTTTTTTTCTATTTCTTTTTTTTTTTGAGACTGAATTCAAGTGGTAGTTTGGTAATTATTTTGTACTATATATTGAAGTCAAATATAAAAGTAATTTGATTTGAGTCCTTTTACTTTCTGAGGAAACCATGTTTAAAACATTATATTGAAAGAAGAAAAAAAAATAGTAACTCTATGTTAAAATAGGAATTATGAAACTATTTCCCAAAGTGGCTGCACTATTTTATTTTACATTTCTACTAGCAATTTATGAAGGTTGCAGATTCCCCACATCCTTGACAACACTTGATATTATTTTTGGTATTTTTTATTAAAATGATTATTGTAATATTTACTAATTGTAGAAGTTCCTTAGTCATGGAGTCAGGGCAGAGGAAGGTTTGGGAGTGTAATCCATGAGCCAATAAAAAATCTCATCACTCAAAAGAAAGGTCTATGCTTTTCATGAATACCTGGGAGTAGACTTAGAACTCAAACAGCTTAAGAACAACTGCCATGGTGTTCTGTAAATGCAACCAGCACTTGGATTTACATTTTTTTCTCATTTTCCAACTTTGAGTGCCCATCTTTTAAATATGAATATTTGTTAGCATTAGCAGCTCTTTTTTTTTTTTAAGTAACTATTAAGAATTATTGACATTCATTTTTTTGCTGCTTCAAAAGCAGGACATTTTCCAACTTAAGAAATGTATTTTTATTAGCAGTTTCTTTTGTCCTCCAAATCTCAGAGACAGCATGTACTCCCTAGAGAGCTTGCAGTTGACCTTGCTTAATGGTAAATATAAGTACATAGTTATTGATGTGAATCTTTTGAGTCATACTTTTAATTTGCTATTTCCTGTATATTCATATTAAAAACAAATCAGAAAAAAATAGTAGACAGATACAAATTCACACACACACGTCTTTGACTTCCTTCTGTTCTTTCCTTTTGAAAGGAATATGATCTCAGTGTTCTTTAAAACAAAGTGTTCACAATAACCCTTTTTTTATTTCACTATGTAATTATAAATTGTTCACTTTAGCTAGTTCTCTTTGGTTTATTTTACCTTAATTATCCACTAGAAATCTCTAGCCTAGGTACCAGCAGTGCAAAAAGAAAGCATCACGTAGTTTATAAGCCAAAATGTTTAAGAATTACTAGTTTAGCCCATGTGCCCAGGAATTTTATCAGCACTGGCTATTACAGCAATGCTCAACAGACATTACAACAGACATTCCTTTTCTATATACTAGAGTGAAAGTTCTAGTAGCGGAATTTAAGCAACATACCAAATACATAAAATATATGGTATGTGAGATGTTGATAAGTGTTTTAGAGAAAAATAAAGCAAGGAATGCCTCACTGAATTATGTTTGAGCAAAATCTGAGGGAGGTGAAGCAGTGAACTATGCAGATATGCAGGGGAAAAAAAAAACATTCTGGCAGAGAGAACAAAGTTTCTGAGGTGGAAATATGCCTGTGGTGTTCAGGAGGCCAGTGCGACTGGAGAGGCATTAAAAAGATGCTGGTAGGGGATGAATCTGCAGGGTTGCAAGGACTCAGATCTGATAGCCCAATTGTAAGAATTACAGTTTCTTTTCAGAGGGACAGAGGAAATCACTGTGGGTTTCTGAGTACAGGAATGACAGGTTCTGATGTGTTCCAAGAGTGGAGGATAGGTCATAACAGGAAAAGTAAGGACTGAAACAGGGTGACTGGTTAGGAAATAATGGTAGCATGTAATATTATGTGAGTATAGAATTCTGAAATAACTATTCAGGGTGAGCATTTTTTTTAAGTGGACCACAGGATTGAGTGGAACTACATGTGAAGTGTCAGAGAGGAGCCAAATGACATTGTTTTGCCTGAGCAATTGTAGGATAATGTCACCATTTATTGTGATGGTCTGTGACCAATTTGGAAGAGGCACAAAATGAACTCCATTTGGGTGCTTGTTAATTTTTAGATTTCTATTAGGTATGCAAGGTAGACATTTAATATGTAATTTGATATAGAAGCTTAAAATCAGCCGAGAAGAAAGACCAGAAATATATTTTTTGGAATATTTCATTCATATCGAATGATTGCATTTGCAATCAAGATATTAGATGAATTCATCATGGGGATGAGTATAAAGAGAAAAAGAATCCAGAAATGGGACCAGTACATTGTTATACCAGGAGGTCAAGTTGATGAAGAGAATCCAGTAAGATAAAGTAAAAGGTGTTTCTTAGAGAGGAGGAGGACCTGGAGAGTATGACATCCACACAGACAACTCAAGTTCTATTTCATATAAGGAATGATGTCAAGTGTTGCTGATTCTGCCCAGAAATGCTGAAATGCCTTTTCAAGGATAAAAGTAATGTCAACCTTTGATTAATTTAAAACATTCAGGAGACTCGAAAGTCTATACGTACTACCTAAACATTCTTACCTACTCCTTTCATTTTTTTCTTTAATGCAGACTTCTGTGAATCAAAGTTGCTACTTTGCACCTTTGACAAAGTGCAAATTGAATTATGCCAGTTTTACTGTTTGTCTTTGGTTCATAAGACAAGAGAGATTCTAACCTTCATTTATATGGCTAGGAAGAAATTAATGAGTATTTTCAAGTTCCTTGTTTGGTCACTTAATTGGCTGTATGACAAAGAGCTCTGTGGTGCATGTCAAACAACTTTCTGTGTCTTCTAATGATTTGTGCTTTGCTTGACTTGTGATACTATTCTGTGTGGCCTGTCGGGCTGGATATCCTTGTTAAAGTGGCTAGAATAAATTGGCTAGCAGTGTGCATACAATGTAGTACATTAACTACAGCAACAGGGAGTACTTTTAGCAGCTCTTTCAAGAGATTTCGATGTTTGCCCATAAGCATCAAAGCCAACCCAAACTTTCATTTAATATAATTAAAAGGACATCTGAAAGTAGTTTGAATCACAGCAGGTTCTTGAGGTCTGGTAACCCTTTGTTAAAACCCTGTGAACTTAATATATTTCACAGCTTGATAAATCTGCACTTGATTTGTGTCAGTAAAAGAGAAAATATAAATCTGCACCCTGCATGCTTCTGGTCCCTGAACCTATTGCTAAAAGACATTGAGTTCAAAGAAAGTGACTTCCATCTCCACAATCAGAACAGTTGTCTTTAGATAACAAAGTTATAAGCATTCTGTCCTTTAAGTTGTAGCTGTTAAATGCTGTTACAAAGTAATCATTGAATCAAAAGGCAGGAAAACCATACTTAATGTAAGCAGAGTAAATAATAAGAGCTTGGACAAGTCAGTTAATAAAGCTAATGATTCAAAAAACTCCAGAGTACAGAGACAGATGCTGATGATGGAGCTCCTGTTTTGATGTGCAAAGAACATCATTCTGGGAATCTCTCAAAATTCCTGTGGTGAATATGTTAGGTCAGGGAGTGATGGCTGCTTTACAAAGTCATTTCTGGCTCTTTCATTCTGCACATTTCCTATAAATAAACATGTGTTCCAGCTGTTGTTTGTGTATACATGGTTTGTGAATGTTTCAGGAAGTGATTTTAATGAGAGTACAGATAAAGTCTTTCTGTTTTTAAATCAAATGTTTTCATGTAAAGCAAAAGTATTTTCTTCTTTCACCAAGTTGCATTCTCTTTCCTCAGAATTTCCTAATTAAAGTGGGGGTGGTTATTTAATTGTAAAATTGTTTATTTAAGGGCTATTCTAATGCATAATTGCTTTCTGAACATGAGTTTACCTTCAGAAAAGTTTTAAATACATAGAATATAAATAGATATTATTTCTACAGAGAAAATGCAAGAGAATACGCATCAACTTAGTTATTTCTCTAAAAGATTTATGACCACATAGCTAACCATTAGGAAAAATGTATTAAAAATAGCATTATAGATTTAAGATCCTGCTTTCTGAAATTATTAACTTTTTCTGGTACAGGTCAGGAAAGAAAAAGCAATTTTAAATTATAATTTGCAGTTAAGTAGTTGTCTGATAACATGAAACCAAACAACTCTATGAGGACTGTTCCTAATCGAGTTATAATTTTGATATTTTCTGCTATCTAATATATGATTTTTACATAGCAGGTAGTAACAGAAACTTAACTGTGGCAACTTAAGCAAACCAGGACTTTCTTCATGCACACAGAAAAGAAACACAGATAAAGTGATATAGGATTAGCATGAAAACTCCATATCAAAGACCATAGCTTCACCTGTTTTTCAGCTCTATTTATTCTATTTAGCACATGGAATTCCATCTGTTAAGTGATAAGATAGGTATTTTAGTTTCAATCATAACTTCATACTATTTTCTAAACATGAAGGATAAGGACAAGTAATAAACAATTCATGTCTTTCGGAACTTTCCAAAAGTCTCTCCCAACTGCTTCTGACCATGAACTCCTCATGGAGCTCATGAGCTCCTCAATTTATATAGCTAAAGGTTACAGTATTAAAAGGTATAGTTTTGCAGCTGAGCATACTGTCTAATTATTCTGTGTCTAAGACAGGAGAGTAATTGGGCAACTTGCATTATTCTGCAATAGATGCAACCCAAAATATTTTTGTTTCTCATTTAATGGTATTTGTTCATATCTTCATCCCGTTTTTATGTAAGAACCTATTATAGATTTATGACAATACTGGGGTTACTTTTGAACCCAAATTACAGGTTAAATATTCTTTTGATTGTTCTGTGAGTTATGGTCTGAATGCCATTTTCTTAAAAGAGAAAAAAGTAAGTTCAAACCATTCTCAAATGGGATATTTTCAGTGGGATATTTTTCTTCTTTTAAAGTAAATTTTGAACAGCTAACATAGGTGCATAGTTTAAAATTCTAAAGGTAGAATAACAAATATGTATCCTTTCCATAAGGGCTGCTACATGGCTAGTTCCTAAGCATGCCACTGACACAGATCTATTTGAGTGGTGACCCCTTGGAGTTAGGTAATGCAGCCCTGCTTCTGACCCCTACTCAGTCACTCAGCTCTCCTTCAAAGTAGTCACTGTTATTAGCCTCTTGAATATCCTACCAAAGGAGACTATTTTTACTCACATCCATGTTTTTATAATACTTCCTTATAAATTTTGCCCAACACTCCTGAAACAGTGTCGTCTCTTTGCCTACAAACTGTCTAGGGAGTAGCTTGTGGCAGACCCACACAATGGGTTAATATTCCACCACTGAAAAGAATAAATGTGTAAAATGTGTAGTGATAATCATGAGATAGACTTATGCTATGGTTTATGTCAGCAAAGCAACTTAACTTTTCATCAGTAGAAAACTAATTAAATAAGCTGCAATAACAAATAATGAAATACTCTTTAGCTATAGAAAGAATGAGGACCGTCTTGTCTTGACTTAGAAAGATGGATATAATATATAATAAAGTTAAAATAAATAAGCAAGTGAAAAATGGCAGCATTTCATATTAATCCATTTGTGTGTATAAGAAAATATTACAAATATGGAGGGGTTCTCAACAAACTGTCAAAAGTGATTATTTTAGGGTGAGGTGAGTGTTTTTCTAGAAATAGACTTTCAAATTTTAATTTGTAATCTTTATTTTTTAGCTGTTAGTGAGCGTATACATTTTTATTTTTTCACTAATATACATATTTGAATAAGTTCTAAATTTACAGAAAAATTAATTAGCTAATACAGAAAATTTACATATATCCCCCTATACACATAGATTTCTCTATTTTTAATACCTTACATCAGTGTGGGGCATTTATTACAACTAATGAACTAATATTGATATTGTTAACTAAAGAACATAATTTATTCAGGTTTTCTTAGTTTTTAACCTATGTCCTTTTTCTTTTTGAGGAGCTTATTCAGGAGATCATAAAACATTTAATTGTCACATCTCCTGTTTCATAAGCATGCCCCTTTCAAAGTCAGAAATACATTTCCATTTAAAAAATCTTTCTCAAGAGAAAAATTATTCCAGGATCAGAGATCATGCAGAGCAAAGTTTGTGAAAAAGAGGTTGGAGAGTTCTAGAAATAAAAAAAGAGGTGAATACTGCTAAAATAATCGGTTGAAGGAGATAAATGTTGGAAAATTATGGAAAGGAGTCAAGATTCTGTATTCCGGTAAAAAGCTTTAACCAGGACTATTCCTTATATTTGTGCAAGATTATTTTGATTGCAAACATACTTAGTTTTCCTCTATATCCATTCTTATGTCAGCTATCATCTTTACGTAGGTGTTTCTCAAAAAAATATTAACCAAATGCTTTACACATTTCTAAATTCTTCTCTTAACCCATTCTCCCTATTACTGAATGATGTATTAAAGCACAACTCTGATTATAATTTGACTCTGTTTAAAAATTGTCCATTATTCTCTTTTTCTCTTAAGGAAAAATTCTCGTTTTTGGACTCCAATGCTTGGAAATTTTACTGCTGATTTTTCACACTTTTAACTGACCCCTCCCACACCTTTGGATCCTCAAATCATCTAGTACTTGCCATTTTTGTCTCCGTGCCTTTGTTGTCACTTTACCTTCCACTTAACTTGCTTCTAGATGTGTTCTCATTTCCGGTCTATCCCTTCATATCCCACTAAATGTGTCTATTACTCTAAGGAAGCTTTCATTGTTCCACTTAGTCTGAAGAAATACTCTCACATGAACTTACAACATCCTCCATTTTTCTCTATTACAGCAATCATCAAACTGCATTTTAACATCTGTTCACTTTACTATCTCTGAGTTTCTTGTGAAGGAACAGTGTGATTTTTATTTCTATATCCTTAGGACTGTTTAAATTGTACTTAACACACAGAATAACCTCTAAATTTTTACGATTTACTTGAAACCCCAATCCTATATTTCAGATTGCCAGCTGGTATGTCCACTGCAGTAGAAATCCTCAAAAACACTTGTCTACACTCACTATATTAGTCCTTTTCCTCCCTGTCTGTCTGAATTTCTCCTCATTAGGTTTTTGCCCCCACCACTTTACTGAAATATACTTGTTGAGGTCCTTAGTGACTTCATGCTGCCAAACCCAGTGGCCAGTAGTCAATCTATCTTACTTGAAATCAGAAACTTCTGAAAGTTGACCATTCCCTTGTCCTTGCACAAGCTCATCAGAGCAAAATATTGTCTTTATTTTCCTTTTACCTCATGCTTCTTTTTAGTGGTCTTTGCTGGTTCCTCCTCTTCTCCCAAACCCTTAAGGTTTGACTGCCCCCAACTCAACTCTTAGTTCCTTTGTACAGTCACTCAGTCACTCTTTTGTTGGTTCATTGGTTTAAATGCCATATATATGTCTGTGACTCACATACAATGTCTCCAGCATAGACTATTCTCTTGAAATCCAAAATTATTTTTCCAGCTCAATTCTCAACATGTTCACTTTGTTTTTTAATAGGTAGCTGAAACCCTCCATGTTCAAAACTGAACTCCTAATCTTAACTAACATTAGTTTTACATGCAGTCTTCACCATCTCAGTTGATGTGATTCATTCCACCCTCACTGTTTCTTTCAGTTTTCTTCAGTCATTTTGCCTCTGTAAGGTTTTGAAATATACCTTACCTGTTCCCACTTGAAGCCTTTTGCTCTGGTTGTTCTCTCTGATTGAAATATCCCCTCCAAATATTTGCATTGCTACTTCCTCAGCAACTTAGTCTTTCTTGAACTATAGCCTTTTCTATGAACCCACCTGGACCATCTTATATAAAATCACAAGCCACCCTCTCCCAAGCCCTGCCCATGTCTAAATTTCTCCACATTGCTTATTTTCCTTTTATTGTACCTGGGTACTTAACTTTTTCTAACACATGTAATCATTTAGTTTACTTCTTTTGCCAGGATGTTCAGTTCTAGGATTTTTTTTTTTTCTCTCTGCTCCTCTGCTGCTGGGCCTTAAATATATTCTAAGAGTCTAGAATAATATTGGTACATATTAAATGCTGAAAAACATTTGTTGGATAAATTTATTTACTTCAGAGTAAATATACATAAAATTGAACTGATTATCCCTCAAAATCAATTTCTCTATTGTTTTTCTCTTTATTTTGTAATCGTTCTACCAGTTACCTAGAAAAAAAATCTAGGGTTATTCTTTCAAAACGAGAAGGTTTGGGAATACTTTTGTGGTTGAGTACATTTTGAAACTGATGGAATCTTCTTCCCATATAACTCCTTGATACCACATTCTCTGGTTACTTACTCTTTCTTCATCTCAGTTGTTGACTATTCTTTCTACATTTTCTCCTTGATTATTAATATTTCTAGACCATTAATTCTTCTCCCTCTGCTTGTTCATCTGTGTAATGTTACACATGTAAGTATGTTCAATAGGTTTCCTTAAATTTATGTCACCTAAACCTACATGTCAAGAACAGTTACTATGTGTCAAGCTGAAAGGATTAAGTACATATTTTGGGCCACCAAAATATGCCACTTTGAGTTGAAGTCAACTGAGAAAGAGCAGATGTGGAAGGGCTCTCTGATCTACCCCTTTCTACCTAAAAGCAGATCATATAATTTCCCATGTACCAGAAAGAGCCTTATGCTTATCAACAGGGACTGGGAGCCAATGCCAAAATAGATCTGTATATATAAAAAAAAACCCTAAAATAGCACTTATCATCTATTAGTTTCCCCATATATTTCCTTGTTATTTCCCCACAATTTACTGTCTTTAGAAGCTTGAACCCTTTTCCTTTATCTTGTCACTTCACAAATGTATTGTTGTTTGATTCAAAAATGAATGTAAGTGCTCAGTACTAACTGCTTTTTTTGGTCTTCATATTTCTTGTGTGTACATAAAATTATTACACAAAATTTCTATGCCTTTCAACTGTTAATCAGTCTTCTGTCAGTTTAATTTCTCAGGCTCAGTCACAGAACCTAAGAGGGTAGAGGAAAACTTTGTTCTCACCTACAAAACTTGTCTATACCTTCCTAATGGATGCCATTCAAATATTTTGCACTCAGCATAGGAAAAAATGAATTTATTATGTTTTGTATGCGCTTCCCCTCCACAAGTATTTAACATTCGCTTTCTTTTAGCAAACAGAAATTTTTTCCTCTTCCTTTATTCCCATTGTTAGTACCAGCTGAATAATTACCCTCAAATTCTGTATACTGAATCTCTTTATTTACCTCACTAAATAACTTTAATTAACCAACAAATAATTTTAAGTTATCTTTGGCATCTCTGCTTTTCCCTATTCTAGAACCAGAATGCATGGATTTTTTTTTTTTAGAGGATTACTTTTTTTATTTTTTTTTATAAATTTTATTGTTATATTCCCCATAAAATTGCAGCCCCCCCATTCTGACCCCAATCCCTCCCCTCCCGCCCCCGCCCCCCTAAAAGTGTCTCTGGTTCATAGTTTTTTGTTGATTTTGATTTTCACTTTCTTATATTCATTTTCCTGGTCCCTTATTTAAGTTTTCTAGATTCCTGCTATGAGTGAGACCATCCGGTATTTTTCTTTTTCTTTTTGGCTTATTTCGCTGAGCATGATCCCTTCCAGCGCCATCCACGTTGCTGCAAATTGCATGTGTTTATCTTTTTTGAATGCTGAGTAATATTCCATGGTATATATATACCACATCTTCTTGATCCGGTCATCTATTTTTGGGCATTTGGGTTGTTTCCAAAGCTTAGCTATTGTAAACAGTACTGCTATAAACATAGGGGTGCAGGTGTTGTTTGGAATTGATGTTTCTGTGTCCTTTGGGTAAATACCTAGGAGTGGAATTGCTGGATCATATGGAAGCTCTATGTTTAGTAGGTCCAGAAATCTCCACACAGCTTTCCACAGTGGTTGGACCAGTTTGCACTCCCACCAACAGTACAGAAGAGTTCCTTTTTCTCCACACCCTTGCCAACATTTGTTGTTGCTAGTTTTTTTAATATGTGCCATTCTCACTGGTGTAAGATGGTATCTCATGGTAGTTTTGATTTGCATTTCCCTGATGACAAGTGATGTTGAACATTTTTTCATATGCCTGTTGGCCATTTGCATTTCCTCTTCAGAGAAGTTTCTTTTTAGCTCTTCTGCCCATTTTTTGACTGGATTATTTTCTTTGTTGTTGTTGAGTCTCATCAGCTCTTTGCAGATTTTTGTGATCAGTCCTTTATCATTAGTGTTGGGTGCAAAAATGTTCTCCCAGTTGGTGGGGTTTCTCTTTGTTTTTGTTATTGTCTCTTTTGCTGTGCAAAAGCTCTTTAATTTGATGTAGTCCCAGCTGTTTATCTTTGCCTTCACTATCACTGCTTTGGGTGATGTGTCTGTAAAGATGTCTTTGATGTGCAAATCACGTAGTGTTTCGCCTATATTTCCTTCTATATATTTTATGGTTTCAGGTCTTATGTCTAGTTCTTTAATCCATTTTGAGTTGATTTTTGTGTATGGTGTGAGGTAGTGGTCAAGCTTCATTCTTTTGCATGTAGCGACCCAGTTTTCCCAGCACCATTTATTGAACAAACTTTCTTTGCTCCAATGCATATTCTTTGCTCCTTTGTCAAAGATTAGTTGACCATAAATCTGTGGGTTTATTTCTGTATTTTCTATTTGATTCCATTGGTCTGTATGTCTGTTCTTGTTCCAATACCATGCAGTTTTGATGATTATGGCTTTGTAGTATAGTTTGAAGTCTGGGCGTGTGATGCCTCCATTCCCTTCTTTTTTTTTCAGGAGAGCTTTGGCTATTCGGGGTTTTTTGTGATTCCATATGAATTTCATCAATAATTGTTTTATTTCTTTGAAGAATGACATTGAAATTTTGATTGGAATAGCATTGAATCTGTATATTGCTTTTGGAAGGATGGCCATTTTAATAATGTTTCAGAATGCATGGATTTTGATATGGGTTCTGCCCATGTTAGCTACTTAACCTTTAGCAAGCTACTTAACTTTGCATATCAATTTTCTCATTGCAAGATGAGGTTCATGATCATTTCTACCTTACTGAGTTATTGTGAAAATTAAAGGAGTTGATTCATTTAAAGCATTCAGATGAAAGTCTTAACACACTTGGTAAATTGTTTTCATTATAATTTTCTTAACACCACACTTTTTTATAGAGAGTGTCTTAATTTTTTTTTTTAAAGATTTATTTATTTATACAAGCACTGGGTACAGTCAGAAGCGCGGGAGGGTGAGAGAATTCACCAGAGCCAGAGCGGGGAACAGAACAGGCAAACTGATGAAATACACTACTGAGGGGAGCAGCGGGCGTGGCAGGAGAGGTCTGCTAGCTATGTGAGACCCTCGCCGTTGGCCCGGGAATCAAACCTGTGCTGCAGAGGCTGTGGACAGCTTCTCAGCCCAGCGCTCAACCGCTGTGCCACCAGGAGAGGCACCCCCATTTTAAATTTTTAGTGGCTTCTTGTTACCTTTAGGAAGATTTTATATCCTAACATGGTTTGCAAATCTCTTTGAAAAAGTAGCCTATACGCTTTAATCTTGCTGTCTAGTCCTTTGCACACTGTGTCATAAGGGATTTTTTTTTTCCTTTGATGTACCTGTTGTCTTTCATACCTGTCCCTAGAAGCATATGCTGTATTTTTTGCCTCTTTGGTCAATGTTTAGTTTCACTTTAGAATTATACTTCATGGAGCCTTTCCACTGTAGTGTTTGAAACTTGTGTTTCCATTATTATAATGCTTTTCAGTTTGTATTTGAATTACTGGCTTAATTGTCTGCTTCACTATATTGTCTTCACTTTGAGGGAAGGGAGAACATCCATCTCCTGCAAAATCCCAATTGAAGGTACTTAGTTAATATTTGCTGAATGAATGTTAAGTTGGCAAGAAGTTGAGTCAAGTTTATAGCTCCTCTTAATTCCTATAATACAAAATAGATTTAGTTGACATCGATGATTTAACTCTAAATGAATATAGTGTAAAAAAACAGGTTTTTTTTAAACAATGCTTTTTTTAAAGCACCTGGAGGTGTTTTGAAGAGGCAGAATATTTCTGTAAAACACTAAAGATTCTTATTACTATATTGAAGTATGCTGTGTTGTATACCTAAATTTAATTGAAACTTGAAAATGCCAACATTTTTCTTTAACATAAAAGAGAGGTTGGAGATTAGTAGTTTTATGCTTAATAATGTTAAATGATAGTGATTATAAAACAATTTATTGGTCAGATGTGTAAATATGAGTCACTCGACTTATAATGAAATACCTTCAAATTAAAAACTATCTTGAAGACTCTTCTAACATTTGACCTTTAAAACTTCTATATGAATCTGGGGCCTCCCTGGTAGTGGAGGGGTTAAAGACACAGTGCTATCAAGCTATCCCCAGCCACTGAGGCATGAGTTCGATCCCTGGCCAGGGAGTTAACCCAAATGACACAGCAGACCTCTCCTGTCTAGCCCGCTGTTACCCTCAGCAGTGTATTTCAGTTGATCCGCCTGTTCTGCAACCTACTCTTGTCTCTGGTAAATTCTCTCACCGCCCCCCCAAACCCGCACCTCTGGCCTACACCCCAGTTCTTGCATGCATGCATAAATAAAAAATAAATTTAAAAATAATTATATGGGGTCTCCCCTGGTGGCGCAGTGGTTAAGCACTGGGTTGTGAAGCTGCCCGCAGCCTCCGCAGCACCGGTTCGATCCCCAGCAGACGGTGAGGGTCCCACATGGCCTGACAGATCTCTCCTGCTGCCCGCTGCTCCCCTCAGCAGTGTATTTCCTCGGTCTGCCTGTTCTGTTCCCTGCTCTGGCTCTGGTGAATTCTCTCACCCTCCCGTGCTTCTGACTGTACCCAGTGCTTGTATAAATAAATAAATAAATATTTTAAAAAATTATATGAAACAATATCTAAACATACATTGGCATACAATATCTAAACATATTTTACTTACTAATGACTTTAAACTTTTGCTTTGTTTTAGTTTATTCTCAACTGATAAATTTTGTATCAAGAAGTCAAAAATGAAAAATTAAGACAATTTTATTTTATTTTTTCAAATTATTAATATAAAATCATATAAATAATCATAACATAACTTGCAAATTTATACATGAAGAAAATGTTGAAACATAATTTTATATGAAATATCATAAAACAGTAATATGATGACAGTATATATTGAAAAATGTGGAATTCAAGAGAACACATCAGAAAATCATGATGTGGAAGTAAAGAATAAAATAAATTTCATATTACTGGACAGTTTTTCAAAAGTATATCAAAAGTATGACATACTTTCATAACTTTCATATTAGTTACTAATATGAAATAATTGCTCTTAACTTTCTAATAGGCTTCCTAATGATAATTTGCATATTTATATGCATTTGCTTTATTGTAATACAAAAGAAATTTAAAAATAACTATTGAACTTAATATAAAATTTATTCTTCATTTTTTTTGAGTCTAAATAATTTTTCTCTTTCATTCTTTAAAGTTTTTCAGAGGAAATTTTCTAAAATGATGTCTTCATATATAACTCCTTTGCTTAAAAACTTTTGTAGATTTTTCGCATAGTGCAGCTCAAATTTCTGTTATACTGCAGCTCTTCTGAGAGCTAACTTCTACCTATTATATTCGTATCTCCTTTCCTACTCATCTTTCATCACTCTCTTTTCATGCATCGGTTGATGCAACTAATAATAAGAAGAATCAGGCTATACTATAATAAGGAAGAAATTTGAGAATAGGCATCATGGCTTAAAGGCCAGTTCAAAGGTGAACACCATCAGTGTCAGAGCTTAGGGACATTTTGAAATAACATGCAAGAAGGTGGCCTGAAATTAAATCAGTTATGGTGACACTTTTTTTAATTTTATTTTTATATTCTCCATACAATTGCAACCCCCTTATTTTGACCCCAAGCTCTCCTTTCCCTGCCCCCCCCCACATAGTGTATCTCTGGTTCATAGTTGTTTGTTGATTTTGATTTTTTCTTTCTTATAGCTATTCTTATTCCTGGTACCTTATTTAGATTTTCTAGATTCCTGCTATGAGTGAGACCATCCGGTATTTTTCTTTCTTTCTTTTTTCTTTTCTTTTCTTTTTTTTTTCTTTTTTTTTTAAGATTTGTTTATTTATTTATACAAGCGCTGGGTACAGTCAGAAGCGCCGGAGGGTGAGAAAATTCACCAGAGCAGGGAACAGAACAGGCAGAAGGACCAAAGTACACTGCTGAGGGGAGCAGCAGGCAGCAGGAGAGGTCTGCGTGCCATGTGGGACCCTCACCCGGTGGCTGGGAATAGAACCGGTGCTGCAGAGGCTGCGGGCAGCTTCGCAGCCCAGCGCTCAACCACTGTGCCACCGGGGAGGCCCTTCCGGTATTTTTCTTTTTCTTTCTGGCTTATTTCACTGAGCATGATCCCTTCCAGCTCCATCCACATTGCTGCAAATTGTATGAGTTTATCTTTTTTGAATGCTGAGTAATAGTCCATTGTGTATATGTATATGGTGACACTTTTTAATTGGTTCCCAAGTCCATTTTTCTATCCATGATTGGTGGACAGAATGTCTTCAGATAGAACCCTGCTGTGTGGGGCCCTGCCATCAGAATGAGCAGAGGAGCTCTTGTTTTACAGACGCTTTACATCTGTGTCAGACGCTTTAGTTTTCACCTAGAAGTCTCAATAAGGCATCTTAGATGCAAGATGGAGTTTTTGTGACTCAAAGCAGGCTCAGTACCCCATTTATTCTCCTTCCCCTCAAGCCCAACACATTACTGAACTTAGTTCCATGCCCCCCCCTTTTTTTTTTGGTGCCTAAACCTGGGAGTGAAACCTTTCTTTTTTAAATCATCAGTTTTACTTATAATGATCTTAAATCTGAAATACCCTCATCTTAGTTAAGGAAGTCTGGTCATACTTAAGTATTTAATTCAGGTGTACTTAAGTATTTAATTCAGGTGGCATAACTCGGGGTGAAGGGGGCCAAGGAATCCTATACTTCCAAAATAATATAAACCAAGGTCACCTCAATTAAAATACAAAAACAGAATCAAGCACCTTCTGCCAGCTTTTCTCACTCCTCCTCAGCAAGAATTCATTACTTTTTTGTCCCATATGCTGTGAGTTTTTAGCTCTATGTTGTGTTTACCTGTGCTTGGGAACATAGGCAAATTGAGAGCATACACCATATTTTTCTTACTTTTCTGACTTCACTCAACATCCCTAGGTATTTGCATATCATACATATTTAATAAACTGTCTTTGAATTACATTGAAATAGAGCTTTGTTATGCTTAAAAACATTTTGGAAGGTTTTCTATAGACTATGTTGTTGTTATGCTCAGTGGTCCAGATTTTATATATATATATGTGTGTGTGTGTATATATATATATATACACACACACACACACACACATATATATAGCTGTAGCTCTGCTTTTCTCCTTTTGAACTCTAGTTTTCTTCTTAATTACCTCTAATTCAGCCTGCCTAATTCCAAACCATGGCGATATCTGAGCACTTTATTCTCACAGAAGACTTCTGGGGAGACATGACAAAATGTTAGAGAACTAGAAGAGGAATTTTCAGTTAACCTCTTGAAAATAAGAACATTAATGATTTGATAGCAAAAATAGGCCATCTATGTGTAATGAGCTAAAGGAACTGAAATGTATGATGGAGAAACACAAAAGAATGTGATGTTGCCCTCAGAGCATTTGTAAAGGCAGGACATGGGCACAGTGCAGGTTTTCTGATCCATGCAGACCGGGTAAAGGAGGAGTCAGAGCCCTCAGTAGTTTTGCAGGTTTTTTATTTGGGGTTCACCACGCATATGGCAGGCATGGGTGCTGGCTGGGGGGCTGGGAGGCTGGCGGGCCTCCCAGCCCCCAGCAAGTCTTCACTCTATCTGGGCTCTCTAGCGTTCGTTCTGCTGCTTCTCGGCTTCTCTTTCGGCTTCTGCTTCGGCTTCTGCTTCGGCTTCTGCTTCGGCTTCTGCTGCTGCTGCTGCTGCTGCTGCTGCTGCTGCTGCTGCTGCTGGCTGGGGCTGCTGGCGTCCCCCCGTGACGCCGCCCTTAAAAGCAGTCTTAACTCAGCTGAATCCCATCTACCTATGCCCACACCCTATTCCAGGTGCCCGCCATCAGGCATGCATTCAGGACAAGGATCCATCATCTATCCTGATGGCGGAAGGGCAGAAAAGCCTGACATTTTCTTTACCCTACAGCATTATTGCCTAGTATGAAAGCCAGACACAAATATAAATAATTCTGCTAAAAGTGCATAAGTAGCAAAATTGGAGTCCCTTATGGCATTGTATCTCTGAAATGATATGATTCATGCTGTTGACTAGTTGGTAACATTTTTTCATTTGTAGATATTCTTTACTCTTATAAAATCAATACCTTTAGAGATTTTTTTTTTCTGCTGGTGTGAAAATGGAGAACACACTTAAATTGAATTTTCTGTGGCATTTGCATGAGTGTATGCAACCCTCATGAGCATACCTTTCCTTGAATGGGTGGTATACAATAGTCATGTATGTAAAATAAAATATATAGGATATTCTTTTAGATAATGACACATAATGCAAAGGAAAGAAACAGGTAATCAGTTTCAAGATGGAACATTCTTTCTAGCTGTGCTAATAATGGAAGCCCTCTGAGCAGCTGATCTCATACCTGAATGAGCTCATGATTTAAAATCTTGTCTTTGGAGATATGCAATGGTGGTAAAGTTATGCATCTTTTTCACAAGATATTCATGCTATTTGGTTTTTTTGTTTGTTTGTTTGTTTGTTTGTTTGGTGGTTTTCAAGTGGGAAAATGTAGGTAACTAAGTTCCCTAGGTGATTCTGTTTACTTCTAGTTAGAGATTTATTGCTCACCTGGGTAAGAAGAGCCATTGATGTGTTGTTTCTCACCCTGTTCCTTTGTTGTATTCTTCCTGAGGAAAGAAGGCTATTTCCCAAGCACATTCTCTTGGAATAAATTACAAACTATTATAGCAGAATATATAGCTGATTTTGCCCAAACATTTTCACAGTAGTTATAACACATAAATAAATTGTCCACATTGAAATATATAATGTATACAACACCTTTAACAAACACAGTACAATTATATGCTCTAAGTAAAACTAGTTAAGTGAATTTGCTTAAGACATGAATTTAATAGAGTCCCTATAAAATAGTGTTGTATAATACAAATATGTGTCCCTAAGGATATGTTATATTTATGTCTTGGCATGATTCTAAGTGACTTTTCACATTTTTGAATTTATATTTAATGTTTAGAAACCACCAAAAGTTAGACTCTGAAACAATATAATATGAAGAGTAATATCTTCGTATTATATTAAGAGTAATGGGATACCCCTTCTTGCCTTCAAATGGAGGCAAGACAGGCAAGACAAATTTTCTTGTGCAGCTCATATGTCCTTGATTGACTAGAAAACATAAATTTGCCCAAAAGCACGCTAAAAATTTTAGTAACAGAAATAGAATGCGAATACTCAGGATTATATCCAGTTTCCATTACTTTACAAACTTACTGATTAACCTTTAATGTCTGGCAAGAACATTTTTTATTCTCAAAATTTTAGATTGTTTAATTTTGTACATATCAGAATTATGAGGTGTTTTTTCTCATTTATCAATTCATTGTAATGAGAATATAAATTTCTATATGATCAATTCAGTTCAATTTTTACCTTTTGCATATTCTCTACCAAATTTAAAATGAAAATTTAAAAATAAGGTATAAATTTCAGAAAAATATAGATGAAGGTAAAAATTGATGAATGCTTTTGGACATTAAACTGGTTCTCCAGTACTTCACTTTAGTCAAATTCATTGTACATTTTTCATTTATCCTTCATTTTAGTCAAATTCATTGTACATTTTTCATTTATCCTTCATTCTAAATATAGTGAAGTTCATCTCTTTGTAACTACAGTGAAAATCAACCTGTATTTAAAGCAGTGTTGCTAATGCTAGCAATACAAATAACTAGTTTGAGAAAAAAGAAATTATAACAACTGTCATTTGACAGAAAAACATACAATGGCATAAATGTATAAAGAAAGCAAAATATAGACATTATTTTGTCATTGAGGAGCTTTATGGCTATTTAATTTACCTTCATTAAATTGCAAACAGGGACATATGTGCAACCTTAGGAAACTTAAGTTGTATTAATTATAAAGCTATTAAACTTGACTTGTCTTTGCTGTCTCAGTAGCAGAAAACAGGTCAGTTAGTTTAAATCTCTAGAGTACACATTATGAACTATTTAATACACAAGTTCCTATACTTGCTTATTCCTCAAAGTTCCAGGTAGAATGGACTGTAATAGTTATGTTGTATAGCTCTATATATGAAGATTGCATTGCAAAATAATCCTTACAGATCTAACTTGAGCTTGCTTGACTCTTGGAATTATCAGATATGATTTCTGCTTCTGCTTTGTTCAGTGAAGACAGCTTGTTTCCACATTGAATTTTGATATCAAATGAAAATAGAGGCAAGATTACACCTTAAGCAGTCAGGATGAACTAGGCAACCTTATGAAATAATTATATTTGCACCTCAAATTTATAAATTATAAGGAAGTGATTTGTCCAACATCACACAGCTATAAGCAGCAGAGTCCAGACACAAACTTAGCAGATGTGGATCTAAATCCCACACTCTGATTTGGGCACTACAGAGTTCTGTTTCTAAGCAATTATGAACAGGTGTTTTGTTAGATTTATGTCTTAACACATCCAGGTTTTAGGAATATATTTCAAGTCTGTCATTTATCTCATAAAATTGGAATAATTTGGGCTTTAATAGAAAGCTTCTCTAAAGACTATGCTTATTTGCAAAAATTAAATTGTTGAAAATGTATTCAAACTTTATAACTATGAAAAGTATCTCACCTTATGCATTTTCTTTTTTTTAAATAAAGATTTATTTATTTATGTATATAGGAACTGGGGAACTCTGGAGGGGAACTCACCCTCCAGAGGTGAGGAGGGTGAGAGGATTCACCAGAGACAGTGTGGGGAACAGAATAGGCAGATTGACTGAAATACACTGCTGAGGGGAGCAGTGGGCGAGTCAGGAGAGGTCTGCTGTTCCATGTGGGTAGCTCCCTGGCTGGGGATCAAATTCATGCTGCAGTGGTTGTGGATAGTTTAGTAGGTTACATCTTAACCCCTTGCGCCACCAGGGAGGCCCCCTTATGCATTTTTCAATTGCAAACCTCAGATAAGTATTAACAGGGTGATCTGAAGCATTTACAATCTATTAAAAGAAGTATTTTATCTAAAATAGTCTGTTGCAAGGGCCTCCCTGGTAGTGCAAGGGGTTAACACTCAACCTGTGAAGCTATCTATAGCCACTGCAGCAAAATTTAAATCCCCACTCAGGGTTCTAACCCACATGGCACAGCAGTCCTCTCCTGTCTTGTCCACTGCTCCCTCAGCAGTGTATTTCACTACATCTGCTGTTGTGTTCTCCACTCTGTCTCTGTCGATTCCTCTCACCCCCCACACATCTGGCCTATACCCCAGTTCTTGTATGCATAAATAAATAAATCTTAAAAAAAAAAAAGTCTGTTGCAAACAAGTCCCTATTTAGAACATTCTCAAATGTGACCAGGGTGTATCTTTTCCTTATTTGTCTCTTTTGGCTTTTTCCTTTTTAAATTTTTTTTAAGATTTATTTATATATACAATAACTGGGGTACAGGCCAGAGGTGCAGGAAGTGAGAGGATTCACCAGAGACAGAATGGAGAACAGAACAGGAAGATCCACTGAAATACACTGCTGAGGGGAGAACTGGGCGAGACAGGAGAAGTCTGCTGAGCCACGTGGGTTATCTCCCTAGCTGGGGATGGAAACTTGTACTGCAGTGGCTATGGAGAGCTTGATAGCGCTGCATCTTAACTCTTTGCGCCACCAGGGGGCCCCCCTTTTGCATTTTTTAATTAAAAAATTAAAAGCTATGAAGTGCAGAACAGAAATACTTTATTATCCCTATTAAATGTTTCCTGAATTAAGACTGAAATTAATCAGTATATAAAGATGATTAGCTAATGATAGAATGACTCCTCCTAAAAGAATTGGCATGATTTTTGTTGTAGGTGGGATTTTCAGAGCATTTTTAATGAATTTAGAGAATTATTTAATCCCAGAAAGAATACTTCTCTGTATTCAAGAGGTCTGTGTTCTCTGTTTGGCTTCAGAAAATACCTAAACCTTTTTTTTTTGTTGTTTATTTGTTTCCTATCTGGCACCTCCTTTTTGGCATATCCTGTTGGCATTGCCCCTATTGAGACCTTCCTGGAAAGCAGATCTTTTTGTTGTGGTGCGGAAATGCTTTTGTCTGGCTTCTAGGTCATGCTTTAAACCCAGAACAAATGACAGAGCTAAACACAATATGTGAAAATGCCAGTCATTAAGCTCATGAGAGATTTTTTTTTTTTTAAAAAAATGACTCAAAGTACTCGAGTTGTAAGTAGAACTATTTTACATTAAAGCCCAGTGATGTTGATTTTTGCCAAAACTTGGAAGAGCTGGGGAAAATACCAGGAAAAATAACTTTTATCAAAGACAAATTAGTTTTTGAAGCTGGTGTTAATTGGCAGCCAAGGTGTTTCATTATGAAGCTGAATTTTTAACAGTTGTTAACTTGGTTACTATGAAAACTTCAGCCAGAAGAAAACACTGCAGTGTAATGGGTATTTCTCCATTCTCTTCAGTCCCTCTTGCCAACACACGTCAATAATGTGAGTTTGGTTTAAAAACACCTATGTGCTGCCTAAAATTTGGCTGTGTTAGTTGTTTATTCAAGCTTATTTCTGGATTAGGTGAATATTTCGTAATAAACAGGTTCGTGGATTATCACTTTCAAACTGCAGCTGTTGTATTTTCTATTTTGCAATTCTCTGTTTGAATGAAACCTTAGGAAGAAGTTATTGAGAGCTGTTTTTTCTTTGTAACCTAGAGCATAAAGCAAACCACAGGAAATAGATAAATTGTAACCAGAGAGATGATTTTTTGGATGAAGCAATGAGAAATGTGGTGCTTTATCTCTATGTGTGAGTGTACCTACCGCTGATTGTTTTTAAGGAAAAACACCTAAGGGCCATAGGTAGTGAGGTCCAACTGCTTATTCTCCTCTCTTATAGTAAACAGCATGAAGACGGTTTCTCTCCACACATAACACATCCAAAGCCCCTGGGAGTGTGTATGCTTTGATATTTTCCCATTCTTATGTTTCACTAGCTGGCTTAGAAAAAAAATGGGTTTGCTCAGTGAGTCCTCACCCTATGGCAGCATTTTTTTTTCTCCTGTCCTGTCTAGAGTCATCCTTTTAATCTCAAATGGTTTTATGGTGACATATAGAAAAAAAAAAAAATTGGTGGTGATGTGAAAAAAAATTTTGGTTTAAATTACCTGTCAACAGTTCAGCTGCCAAATAATTTAATTATGATTATAGTCTTATTGAAGCCTTTTCTATTGATTCTAAGAAACAAGCACAGCTATATTTGTTGTCCTTCAAAACAAAAGATTTTTGCCTTGCCTTGTAAAATTTCAGCTAGGGTTTTACAGAACAAAATAATGAATGCTTCTGCTGCAATATGTCACAGGGGAGGCTGGGGACAATACTGAACTCATGCACACCACTGATCCTTGCTTGCTAGGCAACATGTACACCTGGCTTTCTGACAGCTCTGTGGGTTCACCAGAGACCTCTGTCATTCTGTTCATCTTCCTGTAGGCCATGGTTGAGACAGTTAACAACCTCCTCCAGCCACAAGCCTTGAATGCATGGAGAGACCTGACTACAAGTGATCAACTTCGTGCAGCCACCATGTTGCTTGACACTGTGGAGGAGAGTGCTTTTGTGCTGGCTGATAACCTTTTGAAGACTGACATTGTCAGAGAGAACACAGACAATATCCGTAAGTGGCCTTTATTACAGAGAAGTCTCAGGGACCCTTGTACAGCAGAAAAGAGGGAAAAAAATTATCTATGATGGTCCAGATATTAGGAGTGATACTTTATATCTGTAGAGATGGTACTCTTTTTCCATATTTAGGGAAATATAACTTCTCGTCTTAAGGGATCTTCATAATCTTGCATGTTATCTATCTTAGGACATTCAATATTGGGTATATTAGTCTAGACCATTTACATTGAGGTCCGTTTATTTTTTTCAGTTCTTATGTATGAATGTATATATGTATATATTGTACTACATAGAATTTTATCCTCTTAATACAGGGCTTATAGTTCATTTTGGATAATTAGAGGGTCTTTGAATTAAATACTATAAGATAAATACCAGTCATTTACTTGACTGTGATAATACAATTTTTGGTAATTATGTCATTGGCTCATAAAGAGTATAAATCTATTATCATTGGGTATATAAGGATATATCTGATCATTTAATTTTAGAAGATTTGATAAAGCTGCCTCAAATGTACTAGATTTAAAGATAGATCAATATTGATATAATAATATAGCTCTTGGATTAAAAGATTGCTTAATTCATAACATAAAGATAATATTTGAAAATAAACTTGAAATCAATAACAATATACAAGGATTTAATCTTAAATTTTAACTTGTAGACTTTATAATTGATACATTTGCATTTTTATTTCAATTGGTTTAATATGCTTTATCTTGAAAAATTAAAATACTAAAGAATACTTTCTAGATACAAAATTAAACTACTATAAAGCATTACAAATATAACAATTTTCGTGTTTTGATTTCAGAACTATTTCAGTCATTTAATGCATTGTCTTAGTGCTAGAATTTTTCTCAATGAGCATTAATATCTCTTTGCTCTTAACAGAATTGGAAGTTGCAAGACTGAGTACAGAAGGAAACTTAGAAGACCTAAAATTTCCAGAAAACATGGTTCATGGAAGCACTATCCAACTTTCTGCAAATACTTTAAAACAAAATGGCCGAAATGGTAGGTTAGAGTTCATTTGTTAAGTGAGATGTAATTGAACTTTTCTTTAGCTCCCTGCTTCTTGGCTTGGAGTTTTAGATCCTTAATCCAAGAGTTCTTCATATCTCTCCTCTTCTCTTTTTCCTCTTCTCTTCCTTCTGTTTTTTTTGACTCCTGAACCAACAATATTTAATGACATTTGTTTTACAAAATTCTCAATCAGATTTAAAAATTGTTCTGCTCTTTTCAGTTGCAGTAAAATGTCAGTAACTTGAATAGGAAGAAAATTAATGAACTCTAAAACCTAAATGAAATGTATTTTTCTTTGAAAGAAGTAACTCCAAGTTGACAGAAACTTTACTTTTCATTTAAACTGTTTTTTTTTTTTCTTTACTGTACTTCCATGGTATGTTTCTATACTTTTCAAAGCACCAAGAAAATTTAAATATGAGGAAATATTATTGGGAAATGGAACAGATAAATACATGTCAGCTAAGGACTAATTTAAAATCATTGAATATAATTAAAATTAAATGAATGACAACATTCATAGGAAAAGTATATTTTAAGCTTCACTATTCAACTTGAAGTACACATATGTGTGTGCTTATGCATATGTACACATACACACACGCATTTTGCGAAGGAAATGAGCTAATTTAACCAGTTAGGTGATAGGAAAATGACCTTAGGTTGTAGTAACCAACTCTAAGCTAGTGTTTTGTGGGGTGCATAGTTTAGAAAAAAAAAAGAGCCTGAGAGCTCACTATATAATACCCCCCCAAAAAAAATTGTTTGCTGTCATCAGGAAAAATTCCTTGTAAGTTTTAGAAATCTTGTAAAACTGAACTTGCAAATCATTATGTTGCTAATTAGACTATCTGAATTTTGAGGAATTAGCTAATGTAGAACAAAACCAGATTCCTGCTTTTGCTTCCTAATTGATTTCCCTCCTTCCACTATAACCTCCCCTCCAACAGTAAAACCTGTTGATAAAAGAATTCTTCCTGAAACATTAATCTTACCAGTTGCCTTCAGTTACACTTTGAATGAAATCAAATCAGATTGACTTAACGAGGTCAAGCAGTGCTACCTGGTCCACTTCCTTCCTGCCTCATCTGCCTGAATCACCTCTCTTTAACCTTTCAGTGATTCAGTTTAGTCCTGATTTTTGTTTGTTTGTTGACATATAACATTGTATTAGTTTCAAGTGTATTGAATAATTACTTTATATGTGTATATGCTGTGACTGCATCAGCCATAATCAATCTAATATCCATTCACTGTCCATAATTATATTTTTTCTTTGTGATGAAGATTCATAAGATCTACTCATTTAGCAACTTTCAGAATATATAATACAGTATTATTAAATGTAGTCATGTCACACAATTGTATTTCTAGGACATGTTTGTTTTACAACTGAACGTCTATAACTTTTTACTACCTTCACTCATTTGCTCATCCTTAACTACCTACCCCCTCGATAGCAATGTGTTTTCTATATCTATTTCAGTTTCTTTCATTTTGTTTTAGATTCCTCATTTAAGAAAGATCATATGGTATGTTTCTTTCTCTCTCTGACATTTTTTCATTTAGTACCATGCCCTCAAGTTCCATCCACGTTTTAATATATATAATTGTAAAGGTCAGGAAGACAACAGGGCAGGTTTTCTAAGATCCTGCAGACCGGGTAAAGAAGGAGTCAGAGTCCTCAGTGGTTTTTGCAGGTCTTATATTGGGGTTCACCAGGCATATGGCAGGCAGGGGTGCTGGCTGGGGGTCCAGGAGGCTAACAGGCCTCCCAGCCGGTCTTCACTCTGGGCTCTCCGGCCTTCTCTCAGCTTCTGCTTCTCTTGCTTCTCTCTCGCTTCTCTTTTGGCTTCTGCTGCTGGTGTCCCCGTGACGCCAACCTTAAAAGCCCAGTCTTAGCCCAGGTGAATCCCATCTACCTGGGCCCACACCCTACTCCAGGTGCCCGCCATCAGGCATGCATTCAGGACCGCAAGTATCCATAATCTATCCTGATGGCGGGAGGGCAGAAAAACCTGACATTTTTCCTTACCCTACAGTCCACCCCCTCAGGGTTTTCTGCCATATAATGTACATATATACAATTTTCTTAGCAAACATAAATAATGCAGCCATCACCCACAAAAACAAATACATCACAATATAACAAAATACAACATAACACAAGTAAGCCCAGGCAGGGCCCCGACCTAGTGACAAAAGACAATTATTGGTACCAGCAGATGAGCCACCAAATCTGCTGCCGAAGGCACTGCTCATACGAGGGAGGGGAATCACTCACTGCATCTACTGTAACACACCAGGAGCCATCAGGCTTCCTGGCCTTTTCTGGTTGTAGTCTCGGCTACAAGCCACACACCGCATCCACCCCCAGGATGCACTAGCTCTGGGATTGGTGATTCTATTCTGTTGGGGGTAATCGCCAACACTCAGGGTTGCTGTCTGCAGTCGCTCCAACATTCGGCTGTCATAGCCACCAATGCGACTCGCAGACCCCTGCACTCAGGCCAACCCACTGCACAAGCACATGGGTCAGGGATCCAAACTCTACATTCAGCTTGGGCTCCACCCCAAGCCACGTTCCCCACCCGTCCCCCAAGGACGGGTTCCTCAGCTCCTCACCCTCACTCGACAACGAGCAGGGCATTACCCACAGGTGATTTTGAGACTCACTGCCCTTCCTCAGCTTACTTAGTGCTTAACAGCCACTCAGGGCTTCCCAAACTTAGCATCAGTACCAGCTTTTGCCTTCTCAGTTGGCTTTTTTCCTCTGCTTAGCTGCTGGGCATATGCAGGCTGCTTTTGGCCATCAAGGCCCACTGGCCACCCCCAGATTCTCAAAATACATAACCTGCCAAGATCCTCCACCTTCTGGCGGGATTGTCAGTCCAAGTCCGTCAGTCCAAGTCCATTAGGCCTCTCCCTGCCATCAGCACTGGCGAGCTCTGAATCATGGTCCTCTCTTCAAAGATTCTTGCTGCCTCAGGGGTTGTTGGCTGGTCCTCTCAGGCGTCTCCTTCACGCAAGGTCTCGTCCTGTAGCTCCTGGACCTTGTCCATCTCCTCTACCACCATGACGCCTCCAGCGTCGTCACAGGCAAACAGTCTGTTACTCCTTAGTCCCTCCAGGTCTTCGGAGGGCTCCAATACCCGTCTGCATGGATCATCTTGCTGACTTACGCCAATTGTAAAGGTCAGGAAGACCACAGGGCAGGTTTTCTAAGATCCAGCAGACCGGGTAAAGAAGGAGTCAAAGTCCTCAGTGGATTTTGCAGGTCTTTTATTGGGGTTCACCAGGCATATGGCAGGTAGGGGTGCTGGGGGGCCGGGAGGTTGGCAGGCTTCCCAGCCGCCAGCAGGTCTTCACTCTGGGCTCTCCGGCCTTCTCTCAGCTTCTGCTTCTCTTGCTTCTCTCTCGGCTTCTCTTTTGGCTTCTGCTGGCGTCCCTGTGATGCCAACCTCCCAGTCTCAGCCCAGGTGAATCCCATCTACCTGGGCCCACACCCTACTCCAGGTGCCCGCCATCAGGCATGCATTCAGGACCGCAAGTATCCATAATCTATCCTGATGGCGGGAGGGCAGAAAAGCCTGACATTTTTCCTTACCCTACAATAATATATTAAATATTAATATATAATATATTATAATATATTAAATATTAATGTATTGTAATATATATTATAAATGTCAAGATTTCCTTCTTTTTATGGCTAAATAATATTACACTTTAATGTATACAAGTTTCTATATCCATTCATCCATCATGGATATTTAGTTTCCTTCCATGCCTTGGCTCTTACAAATAGTGTTTCACTAGACATGGGAGTGCATTTATCTTTTTGCGTCAGTGTTTTTATGCTATCAGATATATATGCTGTATTATGTGGTAGTTCTAGTGTAATTTTTTTGTAGAATCTCCATATTGTTTCCTGCAATTTGCACCAATTTGCATTCCCACAAATAATATACAGGAGTTTCCTGATTTAGTCTTGATCCAGTTCCTGGAACACACTAAAAATATTCCTGCATGAAACATAATTTATTTTATTACTGAAATTCAATTTTTACAGTTCTTTGCAATTAAGCTTCTCTATTATTTCTGCTCTGAATAAATCTTAACATCTTTAGGAAGGTTTTCCCTGTCACACCATCCATTCTCAGTTACTCTTTTTCCACTAGTCACTTTATGCCATTGCTTCTTCATAGCGTTTATTCATTCTCCATTGTGAAAATTCATATTATTATTTTTAAATTGCCTATTTATTGTAGGGGGTAAGCTTCATTGGAGGAGGGACGTGTTCTAACTTGTTCATTTATGTAACCCTAGTGCGAGGCACATAGAGGCACTCATTCAGGTTTTATCAAATAAATGCATAAACTTTCGGATCCAAAGGTAATGGAGATTGAAATATGTCTATATTAGTCATATTATGTTTTATTTTACTCATTTTTCTCATAGTTCTCATTTATTTTATTTGCCAAATTAATGTATAGTGTATAATCATCTTAAACTGCAGATAAGGATTAATTTCCAAGTGGATTATCTAAGCAATTTTATGCAACTGAACACACTAGTCCAACAAATTGGGATGGAACAGGGCATCATCCGAAAATTGGAAATTGGCATGACTTATTAGACAATTATAAACCATATAAATTGTTACTGTTAACCAGAAAAATATATAATGTTCTTAAGTTTAACTTCCAAAAAATCAGCATGTTTATATTAAATCCAGAGGGAAAGCACAAAAATCAAATGCCATATTGTAATAGTCAAGAAGCATTTAGTATTATGATACTTTCCCAGCCTAATTTGCAAAGAGGTTGCTCTGGGCACCTCTGCAAAAAGCATCCAATCATATGCACTAGCCTTGACCTTCAGCAGGGACTGAGGCAGAGCCTTCACTTGTGGTTCAGTCAGTACTGTGATGACAGCTGTGGATCAGAAGTTTAAGAATGCCCATTTTCTGTATGTATATCTCATCATAATCTCTTTGCTGAATTACTTAAAGGATAGTAGATATCTTCTATATTAACTAAGACTGAAGAATCAGGTCCAGAAAACATTTAAAAGCAAGAAGGCTAACAGCAGCCTGTGCCATGGCATAGAATCATTGGTGAGATGTCACTGCATTCAAAAATGAAGTATAAGTGGGGCTCCCTGGTGGCACAAGGGGTTAAGCACAGCACTGTGAAGCTATCTGCACCCAACCAGCTGGCCAGGGAGCTACACACATATGCAGCAGACCTCTCCTGTCTCACCCGTTGCTTCCCTCAGCAGTGTATTTCAGTTGGTCTTCCTGTTCTGCTCCCCACTCTGTCTCTGGTGAATCCTCTCACTTCCCCTCCCCGCCCCCCGCAGACCTCTGTCTTATAGCCCAGTTCTTTTTTTTTTTTTTAATAGAGGCATGCTTATTTATTTATTTATTTATTTTTGTTTTTTTGTTTTGTTTTTGTTTATACATGCACTGGGTACAGTCAGAAGCACGGGAGGGTGAGAGAATTCACCAGAGCCAGAGCGGGGAGCAGAGCAGGCAGAAGGACCGAAGTACACTGCTGAGGGGAGCAGCGGGGCGGCAGGAGAGGTCTGCGCACCATGTGGGACCCTCCTCTGGTGGCCGGGGAGCAGCCGGGGGATCGAACCGGCGCCGCAGACGCTGCGGGCAGCTTTGCCAGCTTCGCAACCCAGCGCTCAACCGCTGCGCCACCGGGGAGGCCCTTATAGCCCAGTTCTTGTGTGCATAAATAAATAAATCTTAAAAAAAAAAATGAAGCAGAAGTGAAGTCTCTGCCTCAGCCCCTGCTGAAGGTCAAGGCTCATGTACCTGATTGGATACCTCTTTGCAAATTAGGCAGGGAAAGCAAGCATATTTCCATTTTGTGTCAACAAATCTCTGGGCATCGGGAATTTCCCAAACATTTTTTAAAGATTTATTTATGCATACAACAGCTGGGGTGTAGGCCAGAGGTGCAGGGAGCAGGGGATGGTAAGAGGATTCACCAGAGTCAGAGTTGGGAGGAGAGCAGGCAAATCTACTGAAATGCATTGCTGAGGGGCACAGTAGGTAAGTCAGGAGAGGTCTGCTGTGCCACCTGGCCAGGGATGGAACTCATGTTGCAGTGGCTGCCTATAGCTTGATAGCACTGAGACTTAACACCTGTGCCACCAGGGAGGCCCCCAAACAATTTAGATGTTGAAGAGCCCCCACCCTTTAAAAAATTAAATGCCTTTGTCTTTGTTCACACTTGACTGTGCAATTCAGGGGCAGGTACTGTGACTTCCTCATCTGAGTAACAATAGTAGTCAGGTCAGATTTTGTCTCTTGGTGAACTGCTATGAATTTATTTTAAGTTATTTTTAGAAAGTAGTACTTAACTTATTTTTAGAAAGGAAATGATATGATTAAAAAACGTGTTAGAATAAGTTAATTTTAGAGAGGATCACATATGTGAGATTGTTGTAAGGATATAAGTATATTAGGAGGATGTATGGAAATAGTGATCTTAAAAGAGTATGATACTTGAGTTTTAAGACAGGTAAAGATTTTGAATGCTTTTTTAAATTTGTTTGGTTTGTAAGTTACAACTGAGATGCTATTTACATACAATAAAATGCATATGCCTCAGTGTTTAGCTTTATAAATTTCACACTTGCACTTACCTCTGTATATCACATAAAATAAGATATGAATCTTTCCTATTACCTACAAAATTCTCTGGTGTTTTCATTCCAGTCTTTTCACTACTCTCCCTACCTGATGAAATTGGGTTGAAACTAGTTACTATTTTTATAGACAAATTTTGTCTATTGCTAGACTTTCTATAACTGGTACCATATGCATGTGCTCTCTTTTCTCTCTGTTCTTTAACTCAGCATAATATTTTGAGGATTAATTCATGATGTTCTATCATAAGTGGTTGTTCTTTATCAATGCATAGTATATTCCACTGTATTGTTATGACATAATTCATTTCTTCTCCCATTGATATATTTTTGAGTCATTTCCAGTCCTGAGCTATTATGAATAAAGATACTATAAACATTCTTAAACAAGGTTTTGTATTGTGTGTACATATGTTTCCCTTAGGTAGGAAACTAGACTATGTGTTTAATTTTATAGGAAATTGCCAACCATTTTTCCAAATAGCTGAACCATTTTTACCATCCATCAGCATTCTGCAAGAGATCCAGTTATTTCATATTATCAACATTCATATTGTCAGTCTTTTCAATTTCAGAGATTCTAACAAGTATGAAATAATGTTTAAATGTAATTTAGTTTTTTATTTCTTGAACTGATAATGATGTTAATCATTTTTCATGCCTCCTGACCTTTCATATATTCTTTTTCTAAAGCATGTGTTTATGTCTTTTGTCATTTAGTATTATTTATTATTTCATTGTTGATGAGTAGAAATCATTTATGCCTACACATTATAGCATATATATAATATATTCCTAGTCTGTGGTTTTCATATTCATTTTCTCTATGTTGTATTTTGATAGATATCAATTCTCTATTTTGACAAAGTTCAGTTTGCTTTTTTAATTATATAATTATGTTTTATAGGTACTACCAACAGCATCTTTGCCTTCCTCAAGAACAAAGATACTATTCTGTATTTTATTCTAGAAGTGTTATGATCCTAGTTTTATGTCTCAGTCTTAATTCATAGTGAATTAAGCGTTTTGTGTATGGAGTAGGATATAGATTGGGGTTCATTATTTTAATACCAGTATGTAATTGTTTCAGCATCATTTGACTTTAAACCATTATGAATCACCTGACACTTTGTTTGAAATGAATGCTTCATTTTTGTTGTGAGTATATTTTATAAAGAATTGATTGTAATCTGATTAGAGTATCTGATTTAATGGTAGTGTACACTCTAATTGGAGGTTTTTTGGTACTTATAATTCACATCTCCATTTATTTTAGGAGAGATCAGAGTGGCTTTTGTCCTGTATAACAACTTGGGTCCTTATTTGTCCACGGAGAATGCCAGCATGAAGTTGGGCACAGAGGCCATGTCCACCAACCATTCCGTTATTGTCAACTCCCCTGTTATAACAGCAGCAATAAACAAAGAATTCAGTAATAAGGTTTATTTGGCTGATCCTGTGGTGTTCACTGTTAAACATATCAAGGTAAGAAAATGGCATGTAATTTGTCCTGTATAGCTAGCTTTTATAACATGAACATATTAATTCTCTTTCTATCCCCTGCTATTTGACATATAAAAATTCATTATTTATAGAATAATAGTTTTTATTTTTCCTGAAATGAGAGTGGAGAATAATTCTTGTATATGTAAATACATATGGTAAAAACACTCATAAATGGGTTTACAAATACTTCTAATAATTAAAAAGAGCTAGCAATATGTTCAGTAGAACTCAAAATGGCTTCACATATATTACAAGTAATTATATCTGTGTATGGATATATACAAAAAAATAAAAATTAACAGTTTTAAAGAATATCCTTTCAGATGTTGATTTTATACAACAATTGACTTTACATAGCAATGTAAATTAATTGATGTAATGTGATCCTTATATTCCTTCAATATTATTTTTTAAGTGACCTCACCTCTAATTGGGAGAATAAACAACAATATATATATATATATATTCAAATTTTCTTAGAATTGACGATGTCCATCTAATATGAAAACACTCATGGATAGCTCCACAAAGACAAGAACATGAACTTGCGTTAGATATAAAGAAATGCCTACCTAATTTACATGGACATAAAGTAGTTATTGGCTTTATTGATTTCTTTTCCATGTAGCAATCTGAGGAGAATTTCAACCCTAACTGTTCCTTTTGGAGCTACTCCAAGCGCACAATGACAGGTTATTGGTCAACACAAGGCTGTCGGCTCTTAACAACAAATAAAACACATACTACATGCTCGTGTAACCACCTAACCAACTTTGCGGTATTGATGGCACATGTGGAAGTTAAGGTAAGATATATGCCATCAAATAAAAGTACCTAAGGGTATTCTGTAGGCCAGTCTCACTTCAAAGTTTTTCTAATTTCACAGAAATTCAGAAGCTCTCTTCTGTTCAGCCCATATTCTCCTGGATGATTAAAGAACTTTTTATCTTCTTTTTTTTTCTTTTATCACTAGAAGTTTGTTTATAAAATAATCTTGCTGAAAAACTTCCCCAATCTCTCTGCTTTTGTATGAATATACTTCAGACCATAACTTTATGAACAGGGCAAGATAGGACCCCAGGACCAAAGGTAGGTGCAGAGGGGTTAGGATGGGATTAAATACTCTCAAACTTCTGGGAAGGCATCTGTTAAGCACAATACCCAAAGCTTGATAATACGAAGGACTTGGTATATTACAACATAACATAATGGTTTCGTCCATTCAGCAAGAAATTATTCTAAGAAAGAATTCAGAAGAAAGGAAATTTCCAAAGTCAGAAACACAGCTAACTTGACTATATCAGTGTCTTCGCAGTATGACTCTCTGTCAAAGGATTTAGATTTTAGATATACTTAGGACATAAAGATACAAAGAGCTATTAACTTGGTTATAGAGATTGGCAACAAGCGCTTACATACTTTTGAATTCTTTTTTCTCTAATATCAATAAAAATAGAAAAACTTAATGTTCAACTCATTTTAAGAAGTAAAAGCTTTGACAAAGGTTTATGTACCTGATGTTGCTTAATGATTACATGCCAGATTTTTTTTTTTTTGAGGCTTTTGAATTTAGAGATGGTACAGGTATCCCAGAGGGAGACCAAATCCAAGTCCAATTAGCACCTTACCTTAAAAGTAAAATGCCTTAGCTATATCAGCAGAGTTAATAATACTGGACATACTGACAAATGTCAGATTTAGACCAAGAATGTGTTAGTGTATCTCTGGGATTCTATGTTTCAGTTTAGAGAATAAACTCAGAAAGGATCACATTTGAAGCAATAGCAAAATCAGTTTTTGTTCAGTTCATTGTGTAACAGCCTCTACCTATCTATTGTATCAGAGAGTGAGTCCTGATTGTGGCCATTATTGTGTATCAATAAAACATAAAATAAATGGAAATCACTATTTTCTTTTTGTAGTTAGTCACGCCATATGTATATACTGTAGCATAATCTCTTGTGATTGCATAAATCAGTCCCATTTTGATCTTATAACATGATTTTGGCACTTAGAAAACAGAAAATAAGCGCACTGGTCATCAAAGTCCAAAAGAAACATACTCTAACCAAAATTACATTAGACTTAAAGAGAATACCAGTTTAATCATGCACAATGAGAAGTACAGCAACCAGTTAAAATAGATACATAAGTTTGTTAGTTGTTACATTTTAACTCTGCAGGAAAATCTATTAAGGAAACATAGCTGAGTAATCTTGAGAGCTATGCTGTTAAACTATGGGGTCTTAAACATGTGTCTCAATTCCTGGACTTTACCTGTACACTGGGTTGCCCTTTTCTGTATTCTATTTTCTCTACTGTTTATTCAGCATTTCCTTCTTCTGCCAGCTATTTTTGAACACCTAAGTAAAGGTAGGGATATATTACCTGCTATACATTCAGCTCTCAAAAATTACGACTTCTTCCTTCCCATATGCTATACAACTTCTTCCTTCCCACTGCTCAACTAGAGTTAAGCAATCTATTAATTAGTAGAGTTGAGCAATCTACTAAGCTTCTGGACCTCAAAGAACTCACATTTTTGAAAGGGAAGAAAAGGCAAAGAAGTGACACTGCAGTCATAGTTTTGATAATCGTTATATTTCAAGTCTAGGCTCTGATTTTCAGACACAGAGAAGGATTATGTATCTGAGAGAACTGAGCAAGACAGGATTTATAGTTCTGGATGAGTAGATATATTTAGTAGGGCACTGGGAGAGAATTTACTTTAACCACATTCTTGAAATACTTTCTTCTCTCCTCTCCCCTTTTTTTCTTCCCTCCTCAGTAGCTGTTACTTCCTAGCATCCTTTGCTGATTCCTCCTCATCTCCAAGATTTCTGGTTGTTGCTTTGACCCAGAGTGTACTACTTACATTCTCTCTCCATATAGTTCTTTTTTTTTTTTTTTATAGATTTATTTATTTATTTATACAAGCACTGGGTACAGTCAGAAGCGCGGGAAGGTGAGAGAATTCACCAGAGCCAGAGCGGAGAGCAGAGCAGGCAGACTGATGAAGTACACTGCTGAGGGGAGCAGCGGTGGCAGGAGAGGTCTGCACACCATGTGGGATACTCCCCCAGCAGCAGCCCAGCACTCAACTGTTACGCCACCAAGGAGACCCTGATCACATATTTCTTACCATCAGCTCATGAGTCCCAGATTTCTACCTCTATGTCTTAACTCCAGGCACATGGATTTAACTGCAGACTTGATATAGTCACTTAGGTTTCTGATGAGTATACCAAATCTAGAACTGTAATTTTGTTATCCTTCTGAGTCTTTTCCTTCTTAGTGACTAGTCTGTCCGTCAGTCTCTGGACCTGAGCTGTGCTCCTTGCTGATTTGTATCTTTTCACCCATGCCACACACCCAATGCTGAGTATATCTGGCCAGAATCAGCATCAGCTTCAGCTCCTTTGTCACTGCCACCTAGATTCAAGCCTCTATCATCTCTCCTCTGCTTTTCTTCTTATAACCCTTTACTTCATTTCATTTCTCCCTTCTTTGTCCCCCTTAAATTTATTCTCAGTGTAATTGCCAGAAGGATTCTTTTAAAATGTGAGTCAGATGGTCACTCCTCTGATTCATTCTCAAAACAGCAGTTCTGTAATCCTTTAAAAATGCAAATCAGATACTTCAAATCTTTGATCCAATCTGAATGACTCCTTATCTCTGTAAAGGTAAAAATCCCTAATCCTCCCCAAAAACCCTTTAGCATCTCTTGGCCTCCCTTCTCACTGTTTTTTCCCTTGCTCACTTGGCTTTAATCTTACTGGCCTTCTTACCTTTCCAGAAATACTTCAAGTGTACTGTAGTTGGACTACATGTCTCCCTTCTGTAAACACTCCCAGATAGCAGCAAGGTCAGCTTCCTCGTCTCCTTCCAATGTTTGTTCCAGTGTTACTTTCTCAATGAGGTTTTCCTGCTCACCTTATTTAAACTTTTAGATTACTCCACCCCATAAATGCTATGGCAAATAAAACAAAACAGGTCTCTAGCATAAGAAAATTTAAAGTTTATCAGGTGAAAAAGTGTTAAAAATTTGAATGGGCCAGTGAGAGAGACTTTATAGCTATGTCAGTTAAGGCAGATAAATGTAGAAGATCACAACACTATTGGTTAACTGCTGAGTTATTTTTACTTGTTACATAAAGAAATACTTGATTATCTTTCTTAGCACAAAAATAGTTACTACAGAAATTTAAGTTATGTCATTTTATACTAAATTTATGGTATTTCACAAATTTTCCTTTTTAAGAGCATCTCTTACAGGATTATTATCTGATGTTCAGAATGTTTAATAAAATGAATTCAAATGTTTGTGTCATTTTCTTACCATTTTCTTTGTGAACACCCTTTGTGGAGGGAGTATTTTAGTTTACAGAAGTATGTTTCAAATTAATTGACTAATTAACATTTCTACTATAGTTTTTTAGCACACTCTAAGAAATGATTTAGAGAAAGAGTCTGACAGCTTATATCACCTATAGCTTTTCCTTTACTCAAATTATAATTATTTGGGACAAACAGTTTTGAAATTGCTTCAAGCCTTAGCATGAGATAAAGCCGGGCTTTTTAGTTTTGCATTGTATTTTTTCACTTAACTGTATGTCATTCAGTGTTAATAACATTTTTCCTTGTATTGCTTTCATTTCTGTGGTGTAAGAGAATTTTTAAGCAGAGGGAAACCTGCTTTCTGCTTAGGCTCCTCTCATATGCAGCTTGAATCTCACCCTTGCAATTTTTAGGTTCATTTTCAGTAGATAAAGTTGGCTAAAAATAGCCTCTAAAGGTGCACCTTCAATTCTACCCAGAAATATTTAATAAGAAATAGATAATCAAGTTTAGAGAAATCTCAGAAAGTAAAGATTTGGTGGTGACTTCAATTGTCAGAAGGATCCAGCATTTCCAGTGGTAATAGGAATGAATATCATTTCTTTATTGTCTCCATATATTATCTCATTTAATTCCCAATACCAAAATAGCTATTGATATCATAATTTACTTTTCCAATTTATAATATGAAAAGAAATCAGAATAACAATTAAAAATCAGGAGATTCAGATTTTTATTCTAGTTATTAAAAGAAACAATTGCCTCTTGTTACTTCAGCAAATCATCTGAGCTCCCTGTTTCCATTATTAATTGGTGAGATGACACTATTGAATTCTTTCTTTTAAATTATCTCGGGATTATTTTAGGGGCTTAATAACAAAATTTATTAAAATGCTGAGAATTGTAAAATTTTTGGAAATTTTTTTTTGTTTCCCTATTTGCTTAAAACCCTTTAAATCATTGATCCTAGGGAGAGGATCCAGGTCCAAATATTAAGCTGAGTGTCTTTAAAAAATAATTTTATCTACCTCTATGCAGAGATAACTTAGGCCGCACCTTCACCTTATTTTTCAGTATAACTGTTTCATAATATAATTACCAAATAGTAGATTATCCACAAATTAATACAATTGTATATACCTTCCCAGCCCTTCAAAATGTGGTTATGTGGATATTGTGAATCCCCACACTATTAGCTTCAACAAATTTAATGTTATGAACAGTCATAAGTCAATAGTAAGTAATCAGAAATTTTTCATTGATTGGTTTTCTTCTTCATTAGTAAGATAATTTCTAGCATTGATTAACTGCAGGGATTATTATTTTTATTGTATTAAATATAAGTCTTAGAATCCTTTAGCATATTAATGTTCTAAAAACATCCTCAATTGCTTATACTGCTCCTAGTAAAAACTAGTTGATTTGTTTATAACTAAGTGCACTTTATTTATTCCAGATCACAAATGTTTACCTTTTATTTTAACAATGAGAATATTCAGTGTCTGCTTTCATTTTTTCCTGGCATATATCATATCGCTGTGTTGGTGATAAATTTAGAGAACTACTGGACTCTAGAGGAATTAAGCTAGATTTTCCAGAAAAGTTATTTATATAGCTTTCTGAGATAAGCAATAAAGTAAACTATAAATAAGATTTTAAAAGCATTTGAACAAAAATATAGCTGAACTAAACCACTTTATCTTGTTATATACAATTCAAGAGACTTCCACTTTACTGGATGTACCTTTACAGTGTAAGCATTGCTATTAAAAGATCTTCTATTTTTGGGTTACCCACTGATTTAAAAATCCACTTTATGGAGCTTTTAAGATGTTCATTTTATAAAATTCAGTATTAGCTCAAGTTATTGTCACTAGGCCTGCAGGTTTGTTTTTCCCAGTGTTGTTATCTGGAAGACCCTACTCTGTTTAAAATGTAATAAATTTATTCATGAGAATGGAAAAATGAAAGCCTAATAACTATCTTTTTTTTTTTAACTGAGATTGCTTTAGTTAATAAGATCAAATGAAAATGGAATATGGAGTAAAAAGTGTTTGTGTGTACGTGTGTGTACATATGTTGTTTATATTTATTATTTATATTTATAGTCTGTTTTATTCAGTAACTGACATATAGTAGGTATCCAGTGACAATTCTTAGACTGAATTTACTGAACTTTTACTTGCCATTTTTTTAACATGGGACAGCTTCCATTTAAATAGGCTTTTATAAATTTAATTAAGCAAAATTCTCATTTTATTCTAAATCAGTTTGTGTCTTTTAAAACTTTGCTTTCTCACTGTGGTGACTTTATCTTTTCTTACATGCCAGAGGAAATGATTCTAGGAGAATGATGTATAAATGTTAATAGCAAGCATATTTATATTTGGGTAATTCAAATCTGGCATTTCAAATAATACTCCAACTTTTTTACCCCATTAAATATTACATAACTCCTATAAAAAGGTACTTTCAGAAATTTTGTGTGTATGCTTGTGTGTATATGTGTCCACTAGTGAAAACAATATGAAGAGGGGCCTCCCTGGCATTGCAGGGGTTAAAGACACAGCACTATCAAGCTATCAGCAGCCACTGCAGTATAAGTTGGATCCCTAGCTGGCCAGGGAGGTGACCCAAATAGCATAGCAGACCTCTCCTTTCTCTCCTGCTGCTCCCCTTTGCAGAGTATTTCAGTAGATCTGCCTGTTCTGCTCCCCACTCTCTCTGGTAAATCCTCTTGCCCTGCACCTCTGACTTATATCCCAGTTTTTACGTGCATAAAAATAAATAAATCTTAAAAAATATATATAATGAAGAGAAGATAAACATTTTTTCTGCAATCAGGAAGTTTGTTGAATGACCCCCAGTTAGGCTGATCAACTTTTGAGAGAACCAACTGGGAAACAGTACTAACAGATTAAAAATACATTTGATATCTAATAAGTAATCTGTACATAATTATCATTACTACCTAACAGTGACAATTAGTAGTATTTAATATTAATATCAGTAATAGTGCTTCACCAATGAACTATTAGAAAATATGGCCATAATGCTCACAATTTAAAATTAAGTGGGCAGACAATCAATGTAAAGTATAGCAATTAAGCCAAAATCAAAGAAGAACTCAGGATCACAACTGAAGTTACACACTTAAAGTGCCTTATTCACAATAATGGCACCATGGGGGTGACTCAATGCTAAGAACTGCAAATTATGGTTTCCAACCTCAGTAGTTGGGTGGATAACACAGCTGAATCACAAAGGAAGGTGGATAATCAATGCTACCTCCATTAAAAACTAACAATAGTGTTGTCTCCAGCCTCTTCTTGGCTGTCATATAGATTCTGTACTTTCCTTCCAAATTCTTGCACCCCTCTCTGATGGCAGTGATTGATGTCTTGAAGGAGACTCACTTGATGCTGAAATATAGTGCTAAAATTAGGACATACTGAATAAACTGAGATAATTGGTCACCAGATCAGTAATCATGTTTCTACTACACACTTGTTGAATAATCTTGGGTAAATTATTTATTCTCATGCCAGTTTTATTCTTTGTAAGTTGGAGATAATAATGATAATAATATGATATCATAGTGTTTTGTATGATTGAGTACCCCAATAAACACTTCTAATAGAATTTGACTTTTTTGAAAGTGCTTATTAACTCCTCCTCATCATCCCTGTACTTAACTCTGAAGTGCTAAGAATGATTTTTTTTTTTAATCTAGCTACCTTCATTTCCTATTCACATTCCAGATTCTTCCAAAATCCTTATTTATTGCTTGATGATTTTATTTCCTTTAAAATTTCCTAACCACTACTGGTTTTTGGTTTAACAACTTTAATTTTTTCTTAAAAAAAGCTTTTTCTTGCACTTCATTCTCAATGACTCTATGATACTTAGTTTCCACGTTTTCCTCTGCTTCCTTTCCTGTTTCTTTCGGTATGGTAGTTGCAGATCTAGTTTACCCAATACAGTGAGATTTTAAATTCAAAGCAAGGAAATCTCAAATAACAGCATGTGCTATACACTGTGCTTCAAAAAGAGTTCCTGAATAAATTCTACTGAATCCAGTGGAAAATTGGCAATGAATACTTTTTGTGTTCTTTGTTGCAGTAGTTCACTCTTAGAAATTAAAGTCGGAAAATATTTAGATTGACTTTTTTCAATTTGGCAGAGATTTGAAATTGTTGCTCGGTTATTTTGGTTAATTTACTATAAAATTGCTAAAAATAAAATCATATTGTTGATCTTACTGTATTACTCAATGTTGACCTTCATCTTGTTCTGCAAAGGAAATTGTAATTTCCCTAGACTATTGATTCCTTTATTTTCTCAAGCATTTGTGGGGTGACCTTTGCATTTGATGACCTGGTTCCCAAGAGTTGGAGCAATGGTAGGAAGTTATTTCACAGAGTTCATACCTCATTTATCAGAGAATAGGTCTTCCATAACTTTACTGACATCAATGAAATCTATGTTTTAAAACAATGTTTTATATAATTCATTAAGAAAGTGAGTGCCCATAGGTTTGCAAAATAATACATTATCCCACAGAAAGTAAAATGGGTTCTTGATAATTACTGGGCCATAGTTAATAATTATCATAGGGTGATTATTCAAACAATGTCTGGCAAACATAACTTGCTAAAAATATAAAAAAGAAGAAATCATCCAGAAGTCTTCAAAATTAATTCATATAGTTTCTTTCCCATCTGGAAACACTTAATGCAGGTAAAAGGAAAAACATTTTAAATCTGTTTCTCCATCTTGTTTGCTGACTTGCTTTTGGACAATAAAATTATAAATATTAAGATTTGCACAAAAGGTCTTAGTGAACTCATATTGAGCTATTTTAAAATCATGAGGCAAAAGTCACATTCCTTATTCCATGAATTTAGATTTAGTTTCATTAAATACAGCTATCGGCCCATTGGACAGTTTCACACTGACAGAATGATATTCACAAAACTTCATTTTTTTAAGGTATGTTTTTGTTCCCAATTTGGCAATCACCATTTTGTGGAATTTAAGTTACTAAGCTATCCATAGTGATTCCAAGGAAATTCAATGAGATAAAAACAAAAGGAAAAATTAGAAATTTTCTGTGGATATTACAAAATATTTGGCATTTGAAATGTGAATGCAAACGTCATAAAATCCTGAAAAGCAAGTATTGTCTTAATGGAATCATTTTTAGAGAGCATAGACTCATTACTTTCCTGAAAGTTAATTCCAATAAATCATTCTGTCATTTACTTTTTGTTTACTTTTCTGTATCCTGTTATAAAATTATATACCATATAAAATATTATAAAAATATAAGATTAATAACATTTCAGGACATATAATGACTTATAGTTAATATTATAGATAGCCGAGTTAGGCAGTGCATGAACATGGAATGTAGATGTAGGAAAACAGTAGTCATTATCTCATATTTAAAAATTTCATTCAATTGACCATTTTCTTGAAGGGGGTTTAGTTTTTTTCATGACTTAACCTCCAGAAAGTTCATTTATGCAGACTATTATTTTTTAAAAAGGCTATAGTCACATCTATTACTAATATTTTATGTAGTTTTCTTTCCTTCTTACCAAGAAAATTCAAGTGGTAGGTTGTATTTGAGGTGTAGTTCTATCACAGTATAATATATTCAGTGGTGGTGGTGGTTGTTTACATTTCCTGATCTATGCAGCCATATCTGAAAAGTGAAATAATCACTACACTTTTTTTTCTGCTTTGTCTTGAGTGCAATGTACTTTTTGTGCTGATGTTTTGACATCTGTTATTCTTCTCTTAATAACTGTACATGGGGTTTTGAAGAACCTACAATGCTACTAAGGAAAGTAAATACATTTGTGATAATGTACCTACTCAGACAAACGTAGGAGTTTTTTTGCTTCTTTCTTTCTTTCTTTCTTTCTTTTTTTTTTTTAGTGTTTTAGGTCTTTAGGGTACATTTGAGAATGTGTTATATCTGCCGTTTTCCCATTATGGAAGACTGCTGTGCTGAACATTGGTGCTTGATACTCAATCACAGCATCTTTTCTTTGAGTCAAAGAAGAGAGCAAATAGCCCTCTGTTCAGGAAACCAGGTAGCACTAACCACTCTCCCACTCTGAAATAGTAAAAGTAATTTAAGCTGTCAGAGACTCAATACTATTTTAGTATTGTCCCCTGGAGAACAAAACAGTGAAAGCAAAATTCATGTGGTTTTCTTTCATGATTAGAGATCCTTCCAAAAAATGTATCTGGAGTTATGCAGGAGTATTTTGAAACTGCTTCATTGACAGTGTTCTAAGCAAAGTTCTTTATCAATAACAACTGTGAAGTCACATCTGGCAATTTGAGTAGTGTTATGATTCAGGTTATAGCATAGAGGCTTACTTGTCAGAAAAAAAATTCACATTCAGAAAAGTCTTTGAAAATATTTAGTTTATATAAAAACTAATAAAAAATAGAAACCCAGGATTTGTGTTTTTAAGGCAAATTGATGGTAAAGATAACTAAATGAGTAACTTCCATGCAGAAATAAAAATCAGTGTGTAAGAGCCACACAGTTGAAAATAGTATCAATCAGAAACATAGCTTTTATCAACTAAGACATTTCCCATAAACGTGTAAAATATTTGCTACTTATGTAAAAATTTCATTGATACTTTTTTTTAGAATTTTATAGAAATGTTACAACAAATTCTCTTGTCACTTGAATTTTTAAGAGGTATAAGATATTTTTGAGAATTATTCATATTTATGACTGCAAATCTAGAACACTGATTTTTAACTACTGTAGAATACCATTCTATAATTTGACCATTATTTATTCACTCTCCTACTGATAGAAGTTAGGTCTTTAGAGATTTTCAAGAAACTTAGAAAGCAAAAGGAATTAATAGTTGCAGTCAATTTTTCAACTCTACTCCAACATCTTGGCACACTGATTAATTGACCCACTTGTAAAATCTGAAACTTCATGGAAGTAGTCTGGGGTAAAGACAAGCTACCACATGGCAGAAATAGAGTTTTGAATTCATCCACATTGAGTTAGTGGGCAGACCAATGAACCCAGGATGTATGAAGCTCATTGTCCTGCTTAAACAAAGTCAAAACATGTAGTTATATTACTAAAGTTTTCGTGAACTTTTTCTTATTTTTATAATCCATTTTATGATGCTGTAGGGTATAATGATTTTCATAACTTATTTTCCATATGTATATAACAGATTCTGTTTATGGATCAATCTTCTTGATTCCAAGTCATTCACTATAAAATTAATTAATAAATTTCCCCATTCTTTTAGCTCTTCCACTAAATAAATGGTATCCATATGTGGCTATTTATCAGAATTAACTGGGGATCTTTATGAAATGAATGCTTTTATGAACTCAAACTTAAAAATTCTGATAAAGATTTATAAGATAAAGAAATATAATTTTCACAAAATCCTAGGTGATTCAGAAAATATTTCAGTTGGGACACAACTTGCCCAAGTGTATAGATTAATTTTTTAAATAGACTATTCCCTAGCAGGAGTTGTGGAGAAAGTAGCCTTAAAAAAGAGATATAGGTTAAAAAAAAAAAAAGGATTTTCCTTGAAATCTCCAACCAGAATTCAGTTGTTCTCCTTCTATTATTTATAACCTGAAAATGTGTATAGCTAAGGAAGCTGCAAATAGTATTGACATCCTTCAATGGCAAGCTGATTTGCACTTCAGAGCAAAGATAAAGCACTTTACCTGTGGACTAAAAAACCCCAATAATTAACTATCCTATTTATTGTGTGTGTGAAGAATATTTAATACTTTATTAAAATCATGCCCTATGAATCCAGACCCTTATAAAATTTTATTACTGCTTATACATAATTGCAACTTACGACTTTTCTGTTGTGTTTCCAGCACAGTGACGCGGTCCATGACCTTCTTCTGGATGTGATCACATGGGTTGGAATTTTGCTGTCCCTTGTTTGTCTCCTGATTTGCATCTTCACATTTTGCTTTTTCCGCGGGCTCCAGAGTGACCGTAACACCATCCACAAGAACCTCTGCATCAGCCTATTTGTAGCAGAACTACTCTTTCTGATTGGTATCAACCGAACTGATCAACCAGTAAGCAATTTACATTGATATTAATAAAGAATTTCTCCACTCTCAGCTGTTTAGTGCTGGTAATATTCATGTTTGCAAGTATCTTTACTTCTTAGATGCTAATTTTCAGATGATAGTCAATTTTATCATTATTCGTAACCCATTGTCATAAAGGAGGAGTGAGTGTTGGGGCTTTGTAAATAAACATTTAGAAATTCTGTTCAAAAACTAGCTTTCTAAATAACTACTTTTTTTCAATTTTTTAATCACAGCTTATTATTGAGGAAAGTAAAATCTTTGAGAACTGGAGTTTCTTTTCTAACAGATATAATTGACATATTTTTATGTTTATAATATACTTTATGAACAGGAGTAAATATTAAAAACAGAATGGCAAGGCTAATTTTTTTCTAATGGACATCATTTATTTATTTATTTTTTAAAGATTATTTATGCATACGTATAAGAACTGGGGTACATGTCAGAGGTACAGTGGGTGAGAGAATTCACCAGAGACAGAGTGGGGAGCAGAATAGGTGGATTGAGTGAAATACCCTGCTGAGGGGAGCAGCAGGCAAGACAGGAGAGATCTGCTACACAATGTTGTCACCTCCCTGTCCAGGGAACAAACTCCTGCTACAGTAGCTCCCTATTGTTTCATAGTGATGACGCTTAACCCCTTGGGCCACCAGGGTAGCCCCTGGACATAGTATAAAAAACAGTTTAGGGCCTCCCCGGTGGCGCAGCGGTTGAGCGCTGGGTTGCGAAGCTGCCCGCGGCCTCTGCGGCGCCGGTTCAATCCCCGGCTGCTCCCCGGCCACCGGAGGAGGGTCCCACATGGCGCGCAGACCTCTCCTGCCGCCTGCTGCTCCCCTCAGCAGTGTACTTCGGTCCTTCTGCCTGCTCTGCTCCCTGCTCTGGCTCTGGTGAATTCTCTCACCCTCCCGCGCTTCTGACTGTATCCAGTGCATGTATAAACAAAACAAACAAACAAATAAATAAATAAAACATGCCTCTATTAAAAAAAAAAAAACAGTTTAAACTGTATGTGATTTTGAAAATATATAAAGTATGTTTGCCCAAATATATTTCATATCTTTTAAAGTGCTACTTTTATTCTTTGCTACTATCTACATCAATCATACCAAAAAGGAAAAAATGAAGGGTGGTAGGAAGGGAAGGAAAGAAAATGGGAAAAGGAACAGCAATAGCTATGTGTTCTTGGTAAACCCTAACAGAAAATATGAATAACAGACAGCATCAAATACTTTACACAGTTTATACCCACTTATAGTTTTGTGAGGCCCTTTCTATTTATTTAAGATTAATGCACATAATTGCTAGTTTGTTCTCATGACTAAAACTGCAAATGAGAAGAAAACTTTCATTTTTTAGAAGACTTGTAAGCATAATAAATAATTCATTCCCTTGATGTTGTTCTGTACTATATGTCCATATGTATGGAGTACTTTATAATAAAAATGCAGTTGGATTCATGTTTGTGATTACACATTCATGATTAATGGCTGTAAAGGGTACAATTATGGTGATTATACTTTTAATTGGTTATCATATACAAATGTGACAGCTTTTCCCATAAATGCATACATATGAATAAGCAATCAATGTGCACATTTCTTTCCCCCAAAAGGAAAGTCTTCTGATAACAAAAATTAATAGTTGATGTTCTAACTCTAAAAAGCAAGATATGGAAAACTGCTGTTTTTCCAAGAAGAAATCATCATTCTCCTTTTAACCTGCAATTCAAATGCTGTGTGATTTTTTTCCATTTAGAAATCTCATTCTTATTTTTGTTTCCTAATGCTACATATGATTTGATAAACTTCACAACATTTTGCATACTTCACAAAACAATTTTTGGACAAGAAGATGGAGAACAATGATTGATAGGAAAAACTTTATCTTAGAGGGTAGTTCAACCCATCTTTTCTTTACTATTAAAAGTAAGTGTAGTGCCTCCCTGGTGGCGCAACAGTTGAGCGCTGGGCTGCGAAGCTGCCCACAGGCTCTACTGTGCTGGTTCAATCCCTGGCTGCCGGCGAGGGTCCCACATAGTGTGCAGACCTCTCCTGCTGCACCCACTGCTACCCTCAGCAGTGTTCTTTGTCAGTCTGCCTGTTCTGCTCCCCACTCTGGCTCTGGTGAATTCTCTCACCCTCCTGCGCTTCTGACTGTACCCAGGGCTTGAATGAATGAATGAATGAATGAATGAATGAATAAATAAATAAATAAAGTGTAGCTAGATGGATGTTTCCTGTCTACATCTCTCTTAGGTTCTCTTTCTCTCTGTACCCCTAAATTGACTTCCTCATGTCCCCTTCATTGTCATCTCCCTAACACAATGAAATTAGCCTGCATTAGTCTTAGTTCTCAAGAATCATACTTACCATTCAATCCATACTAATTTGATTTTTTTTTTATAAATTTACTGCTCTTTACTAGTAGGAGCAATAGACTTTAGTTAGGACTTTTTGAAAAACATGAAGACTCTCCAAAAGAATGAGAATTTCAGGAACTGACAAAAAAAACTTGTAATACCTTAGAAAATATGCCAAAGTAAGACTTACTCTCTAATTCCATGTACAAAAATAAATTCCAAATTGATTAAAGATATACATATATAAAGAAAGTATTAATAATACATTTCATGACATCAACAATAAAGATGTTTTCAGGACTGGACCCCTATGGCAAGGGAAATAAAAGCAAAAATAAACAATTGGGATTACCTCAAGTTGAGAAGCTTATTTTCAGTAAAAGAACCAAGAATTTCTAGATCAACACTATAATAACAAAATATGAGAGATAAAAGCACTTCCTGAGCATTTAATTTATTTTTTAAAGATTTATTTATGCATACAAGAACTGGGGTGTAGGCCAGAGGGGCGGGTGGTGAGAGGACTCACCAGAGACAGAGTGGGGAGCAGAACAAGTGAATTGACTGAAATACACTGCTGAGGGGAGGAGTGTGCAAGCAGGAGAGGTCTGCTGTGCCTGTGAGTCACCTCCCTGGCTGGGGATCGAACTTGTTCTGCAGTAGCTTCGGATTGCTTCACAGTGCTGATACATAATTCCTTGTGCCACCAGGGAGGACCTCTGAGCATTTTATTTTAACCAGATCTACTTTTATAACTATACATCATATACTACCCAATGCCCACTTTAAATTCTATTAAAACATGATAGGGAAGAAATAAACAAGGGATTAGTAATATCAAGTTAATATGCTCATCATAAAATACTATAATTAGTTATTTACTTTTAAGAGCTTTTATCCTCTCTGACTTTAATGTTTTTCCTCCATTACAATTGAAGAACTTTATATGTGAGCACATACAGGATTATGACCAAGAGTAAAAATTCCTAATTTTCACTTTAAAACCTTTATAGACTAATTTCAGTAATAGCTACCATAGGCTCCTATTACATTTTTTCCTAAATATTTTAATTTTCTTTATTATGCTATGCTGTTCCCCATAGGCCATTAGTAATAAGTGTTAAATAAAGTTTTAAAAGGTAAGTTATATTTAATTAGGTTTTAATATCTGAATTTTAAAAAACTTGTCTAGATTATCCTTTTACAGATCTGGTTTATTACTGTGGTCTAGATAAATATTTATTCTAGTTTTATGGCAGTTGGTAATATTTTATTTAGCAGTTATTTGATACATTATTTGTTCTTTTCCTAGATTGCCTGTGCAGTTTTTGCTGCCCTTTTACATTTCTTCTTCTTGGCTGCCTTTACCTGGATGTTCCTGGAGGGAGTACAGCTCTATATCATGCTGGTGGAGGTTTTTGAAAGTGAACATTCACGTAGAAAATACTTTTACCTGGTCGGCTATGGCATGCCTGCACTGATTGTGGCTGTATCCGCCGCAGTAGACTACAGGAGTTATGGAACAGATAAAGTGTGAGTTTGTTTTTCTTTCCTCTTTTTCTCTTTTTAAATATAGTTGAAATAAGCACTTTGAATTTTCTTGGCTTAGGTCTTTGTGTAGCCTCACAGCAATAAACAAAGAAACTGGTGAAGCAAATTGGGATAATTCAATTTGTGATTGAATTTGTGCTTCAGTGATGATGTAAAAAGAGAAAATATTTCTGACATTTAGAGTGATGCTGTTTTAAAACATGAATAATTTGCCCACGTTTATCATAAGCTTGAATAATTATAAAGAAATTATAATTTTAATATCTTTCAGAGCATTGAGACATTTTTCAAATGAAGAAGTAGCGGTATTATAATCTGTCTTTGCAGAGGCACTATAGTCCCTTACACTTGGCATTTCTCCTTGTGGATATGTCATGGTCACTAGAAACATATTTATATCATTAACAGAAAGGAAAGCTATAGAAGCAGGAGAAACTTAAGTTTTTCCCATTGTTTTTCCTGGTGAGTATTGGAGTATAGTGATGAATTTTATTTTCAGCATAACTAAATTGCTGAGACATGTGGAGATGTCCAGCATACTATTAAAAAACTTATGGAAAATATTTTTGGAATCCACATCAACATAACTATAACATCCTGAGGATAAATGAAAGTTTCAATGGAAAAAGATTAGAAAGATGACCAACATGTATTTCTGATAAATACCTACTTTTAGTATGTACCTTGAGGAGGGAATATAAAAACAGAAGAGGTGATCAGAACTGTAGAAAGCAAACCACGAGAAAGTGAGAAGAAAATTTTAAGCGAGTGTTTCAAAATACCATTTGTGGTGTTTTATATCAAAGATTATTCAAGTATAATAAACATTGAAGAAAGATCATTTATCCTTTGCAACAACTATTTTAATAAATTAGCTTCTGGAAGCAGAAGCCAAATTGGAATATGTGAAGAGGTAAGTAAGTAGTAAGAAAGTGGGGTCTTCAAATATTATCTATACACTGAAAAAGCTTGATAGAAAAATAGTAGAAATGTTAGTTTAAATAATCACAGTAATCAAGATTTTTTTTAAGTGAAGTCCCAAACATGTATAGGGTAAGAAGAACCAAATAGATAGGTGGAGATTGATTCAGTACTAAAAGAGGCCATCATATTCACAAGTCTCACAAAGTCCAAGGCATTGATTTTACAGATAACGAAATCTAAGGCCAGATACAGTATAGAGATACTCACATGCATATACACACAGAGACATATCTCCTATGTTGATAGAGCTATAGAGCTAGATTGTGGCAGATATGTGATAAAAAGAAGCAGATTTATTTCCACTAGACTAGGATAATTTTGAGGTGATAAAATAATCCCACTTTTAAGGTGAGCAAGAAGGAAAGAACAAATAAGGTACATTTTGAAGTAGAGGAACTTCGTATAGTAGGAAAGAATACTGACTTTTACTGAGTGAATAGGTGAGGTCACATTGAGAGGACAGAGGATTTGAAAAGCCTTGAAATGAGCACTATGGAAAATGTGTTAAGGAGCCAATTAGACATTAATAAGAAGATTTCCAAGAGGCAATGAAGGCACAGATGAGTTAGATAACATCAATTTGTACAGAAGTTAATAAGCCAAATTTCATGACTTTCCACCAGCAGTCAGCAGCCTGAATATACTGGCAGTAAAGCAGCTTGCTTCCCAGAAGAGAGGGAATGCCAAGAAGCAGACTACAAAGTAATTGGGATGATTGTTAAAATAGAATATGTTTTGGTGCAGAGGTACCAACAATGTGATTAAAAGAATAACATCTCATTTCTGTTGAATTTTCCTGTTAATACACTGACAGCTACCTAAAACCATTTGTCTAAATGTAACTAATAATAATTATTTTTTAATCTAACCCTTGTGAATTATGGTAAAATCTGAGTTCATTTGGTGGATCCCAGTGACAACTATGGAACAGATTAGGGTTAGAAAAAAACAAACAAAAACAGCATCTGGTCTCCAAAGAAGGAGATTAGATAGAGCATATGATTTTTAAACATAGCATCTTTACTGAAATAATTCACATGCCTTCACAGTCACTGTTAAGGTGTTCACTTCAATAATTTTTGTGCATTCACAATGTTATACACCCATTATGACTAAGTTTAGAATCTTTTCATCATACCCCAAAAAAACCTATTAGCAATTACTCCTCTTATAAGACTTTGTTTTCATTAATGTAGGTCCCCTCTAAGATATTAAAATGAATAATAATAATTTGTGACTGACCTTATACTACTTCAAATAATGTTCTTAAGTAGTTGGATATGCTATCTTGCAATCCCTGATTTGCATTTGCTTTTGTTTTATGTTGATTTTTTTTTCCTCTTTAGGTATAAACAAATTTTTCTATTACTGAACTGACTCAAATTGTTTGCTTTATGTTTTAGTCATTTGTTTTGAGACAGATGTCATTTTCTGGATAGTAGGAATCTATCTTTTCTTAAAATCAATAATATGCAGTCTCCTGTGACTTTGTTAAAGCTTTGGCCATCATTGCTTTAATTTCCTGCACCATAACTGGAAGCTCTCATTTTCTGACATTATTACTGTGTGGGAATAGGGGCTAATTTATTTCCCAGGCACTGATTTAAAACAAACTTTAATAATAGTTCAGTTTTTCAATTATGACTTTTCCTAACACAAAGAGAAGCAAAAAACAGATAGAAAAGGGAGGGTAGGTAAAAGAGGTAAAGAAAAGGATAAGAATTTTTTTATTAGAATTCTATCACAGGAAGGAATAGAGAATTTAGTGTCTCTTTTGGGCATTTTGAATGAATTTTCCACATAGATTTGAAAATACTGGAAAAAATGTTTAACTTTTACCCTTTGGGAGTTCCTCCAGTCCACTGTCTATAAGCAGTGCTGTTTTGCCCATTGAGGAAGCAGGTGTTGAAAAAGAAACATTCAGTCATTTCTATGTCAGGAATTTAATCAAGATATATTCTCAAAAATATATATATAAGCAATGAATTTCTACAACACTTGACAGATTTCTGCAATATAGAATTCTGTACAATATAGAATTGTACATTTTGTTTCTTCTTAGTAAATGTTTATTTTTCCAGTTTCTGTTACAGTTGTTTATTGCTTTTATTTCAAATGACGTTTTCCACCCCCTGTTTATCACATGACTTTCTTTTTCATGTTACTCTCTCATTGCAAGTTTTGGATTTTGTTTTTGGCCAGTGCTAAATAATAGGTGCTACACTGATTAATTTTTAAACATAGATATATACATTCTACAGTATTAAATAACATGAAATTAACCAATATACAGGACATATTGTCAGCCATTTTCTTTAAATTTTATCAAGCTCAATATAGTACATTCTTATGTCCTAGAAGTCTGTTTTATTTATATTTGGAACTTTGTTATTATAGAATATTTACTCCTCAGTCTCACCCACTTAGATTACATCTAGAATAAAACCATTGCAAATATATAGCAGTAATCTAAATAATAGACAACTCCCCCTTTTCTCCAGTTTTAGCGGACTTAATTGTATTTTATTATACTGAGAGTGAAGCTTTTTTTCTGATATCTAATAATAGCTTACATTTCCCAAACAGTAGAGAATCCTATCAATGGTGTGAGATAATTTTTTTAGGTTAAATAAATGTTATTTTGATACAGATGCAGGCAACAATCATTCCATCTAGTTGACATTATTATGTGTTTATCTAGGAAATGTTATTGGGGCTATTGAACTGAGTATTATTATGTACAAAACAAATACACAAAACATGTGTAATTTGATTTTGAGAACTTGCTTAGTTTGCCATGACTTTTCAATGTTTGTAAGAGAATCTTACTATTTTCTGATGCCACTTAATGAATTATTTTTATCTGTATTAGCATTCTAGAGAATGTACTTAACCTTTACTCACAGTAGTGAGACATTTTAAAAATCCATTTAAAACACCAAAGTAGGGGCCTCCCTGGTGGCACAGAGGTTAAAGTCTCAGCATATCAACCTATTGCCAGCTATTGCAATTGAGTTTGACTGGATCCCTGGCCAGGTACGGAGCAACCCACATGGTGCAGCAGACCTCTCCTATCTCGCCCCCTGCGCCCTTCAGCAATGTATTTCAGTAGATTTGTCTGTTCTGCACCCCACTCTCTCTCTCTCTGGTGAATCCTCTCACCACCATCCCCAGCCCCGGCACCTCTGGTTTACATCCCAGTTCTCCAGCCCCAGCACCTCTGGTTTACATCCCAGTTCCTATCCCCAGCCCCAGCACCTCTGGTTTACATCCCAGTTCCTATATGCATAAATAAATAAATCTTTACCAAAAAAATACCATAGCTGTATTTTATTTATTTATTTATTTCAGTAAAATAACTAGTGGACCATAAGTAAATTGCACTGTTAAAAATGGACACTTAATCCAGTTACCTGTGTTTTTGCATTTTGCCTTGGTTTTATTTTGTTATTATGAACATTCGCTTGAGTCATAAAATATGTTATAGTCAGTAGATAAAGGTTAGCATTGACTTTACAGTGATTCTATGCTAAATAAATTTGTTTTTATGGTCTAAAATTTTTCATTTCATTTAAACATTCACGATCTTAATAGTGCTCAAAAATCAAGCTATAGGGCAGCCCTAGTGGTGCAAGGGGTTAAGCACTGCACTGTGGGTGCAAGGGGTTAAGCACTGTAGCCTCTGCAGCACGAGTGAGTTCTGTTCCCCACTCTGTCTCTGGTGAATACTCTCACCCCCTGCATCTCTGGCCTGGACCCCAGTTCTCCTATGCATAAATAAATAAATATCTTTTTTAAAAATCAAGCTATAAATTTTATTTTTATTAAAGAAAAACAAACATTTATAGTTTAGAACACTTTCCCTACAACCTAAGTATACAACTGAAAAAACAATTGTTGATTTCATGGGTGAATTGAAAAAGTGTTAGAAATAGGTTCCAGGAGTAGGGAGGCTATTGAGAAAGCCCAGGAATAGCCTAAGAATTAATATATAGATACTGAAATTAAGAAGGGGTTTCTGAAAGCTGTAGATTAAGTCATGAACATTTATTTTTTTAAAGATTTATTTATGCATACAAGAGCTGGGGTACAGGACAGAGGTGTGGGGGATTTAGAGGATTCACCAGAGACAGAGTAGGGAACAGAACAGGCAGACTGAAAAACGCTGCTGAGGGGAGCAGCGGGCGAATCAGGAGAGGTCTCCATGTGGGTTGCCCCTGGCCTGGAAGGGATAGAACTTGTGCTGCAGAGGCTGTGGATAACTTCACCACTTGTACCACCAGGGAGGCCCAGTCATGAACATTTATACTAGATCAGAATGCCTTTGAGTTGTAGAAATAAAGCCAAATTTAAAAAAAAATAAAATCATATTTTATGATCAGGAAATTAATATAAATCATCTATGGAGTTTCAGATTTACTTCCCCATCTCAATAGCTTAAGAGCAGCTCCTCTGCTACTTAAAAGTACCCCAATTTCTTTATTTTTACTTTATTAACCTAATTAGCCATAATCATTTGGATAGAAAAGTGATTATTGATCTTTTTTAAAAACTAGGCTATATTATTATTTAAGAAAGGGTCTAACCAAGAAATGTTTAATTGATAGTATCTGTTTTATATATGCACAGATTTATTTTAATTTCACAGTTTCTAAACAATCCACACATGAAAATTATATATTCACTTGGAATTTTTCTCTAAGCACACTGTTATATGCTTTGAAACACTTTTTCTTGTAATATTTCATTGACATGAAGTGTCTATCTTTTTTGAATATATTATCTCCAGGTGTGTTTTACTCTAACTTGGCCCATGAGCAATAGTACAGATAATGAAATATTTTTCATTGACATGTAAACATAATCATTCTATAAGTGTGTAAAGACTCCTATGTATATTTGTATGTTACTTTATTAAAGTCTAAGTGCATATTTTGTTTGACTGGTTTAGAGTTTGAGGGCTTATTGTGTCAGCATTTTATCACCAAGAAGCCTTAGGATTGGACATAAAATTAGCATCATATATAAGAATTTTTATTGAGCATAACTTTTTTGGTTAAGGAATTACCCAATTAGCCATACCAGGACTATACCAAAGAATATCAGGACTGCTGTCTGTCATTGGCAAAATGCAATGTAATGTTGCCTTAAATCTAATGTTGGCCTTGAGTTCTTAATGAAGTCAAAAAATATATAACTTGTACTTCTAGAAGTCACTTTATATCATAATTTCTCCCAGCAGGTTACATTAAAAATAAGACATGTTGATGATGATGTAGGAAAATCAGAATCCTTTATTATTGCTAATGCTATGTAAAATGGTATAGCTACGTTGTAGCTGACAGATCTTCAAAATGTCAAATATAGTTATCATTTGACCCAGCAGTTCTATTCCTAGATATTTACAAAAAAAAAAGTTAATATCACAAATTTGTATACAGTGTTCATAATAGCATTATTTTATATTTGTCAAAAAGTAGAAACACCCAATATGCATCAACTGATGAAAGAACAAAAAGTAATGTGATTATCTATATGTTGGAATGTTATTTCAAAATGAAAATGAAGTATAAATGAATACAAAATGAATATACCTTATAAACATTATAGTAGGGGACCTCCCTGGTGGCCTAGGGGTTAATAAGTCTCAGCGCTATCACCATTAGGGCCTGAGTTCGATCACTGGCAGGGGAGCTAACCAACATATGGCACAGAAGGCCTCTCCTGCCTCGCCCACTATGGAAGTGGATAATATATATTTGTAGATTAGCACATTTTCTTTAGTATGAAACCAAAAACTTGTATTAATGAAGTAAAATTTCATCATATATAATAATATATGTTGCTTTTTTAATTTTAAAAAAAATGCTACAAAAGGAAATTTTTAATGACTTATTTTTATTAGTTCAATGGGAAAAATTCTAGGTTTATTATACATGACAAGTCCTCCTTTGAATCACAGGCTGTATCTTGTCTTGTAAGATTTTCACTATTGCTTCAAATAAATACATAGTGTGATTGGAATGCAATTGCTTTTTCAACTGCATGGCATCTCTTTTGTAAAAGTACTACTGTAAACATATGTATATGTATAAACATATGTATAAACATATGTAAACATATGTATAGATAATATGTATATAGCCGACTTTCATTTAAAAGATAAATTGATATATCTTAAAAATGAAATATGAATGGCCTATTAAAATTAGTGATTTTACAAATTGAATATTGCTAAGTAGATAAATGAAATTATCTGATAAGTCATATTCTTCATTCTTTCTGACCCTTTCTAAGCTGAAATTGATTATGTTTAGTGTGATAAACTGTTCCTCCAGTAGTTGCCTCACTAATCTGGCCTGGTTTCCCCATAACCAGTGTCTTTGTTTTATACCCAAGTGACTTTGAATGGTCTGTACTTACAGAATACTACAAGGTGGCTGTGTGCCCAGCCATGTATGCACATTCCACGTCACACTCACCTTCACCTTGAAATCCGATTAATTCTTTCAACTTTTATACAGGGAACTCAGGGAAATAAGCAAATTTTTAAGGTAACTAATGGGTAAAAGGGGAAACACCAAAAGCTTTGAGAAAGCCATTGTGACAGCCAAAAACAACAGCAGGTGTGACCATATGGCAATTGAATTAGAAAAGGAATTCTTACCTCACTATTTTCCAGAAGATAGTCAAGTACAGGCAGTCCTTCCTCATGGAAGAATGACTTACTTAATCATTTGAACTGTTTCATATGCCCTCTTTCACTGTTCAGCTCTGAAGGAAACTAAAATCCATTGTACCAAATGTTACTGAATAACTTTCTTAAAGAATAAAAGATAATAACTTCAAAAGTAATTGCACGTCAGTGTTTAGAGTCCACTGTGTTTATTTTTAAAGAAAGCATTGCTGAGACTATTTTCAAAGGAATGGATCTTTGTAAAGCTAAAATGTAATGACTTATTTTAGCAACACATTAAGTAAGATTACTTGAAATTTTTAAATGTCCTATTTAGCTCAAGACACTCAATAATAATGTAATTAAAATTATTTGTATAAATCCCTAAGTTGTAGACTAACAGTTTTCAGTACTTCAAGCACTTTCTTATTAAAAAAAAGATTCACTTAAAAATGTGTTTTAGTAGTTAGATTAGTTCTGAAAAGCTTGTTTGACCTACAAATGGACAGGAGTTGCACTGTTAACAGTTAGACTTAAATGTATTTTTATTATTATATCATGGTGGGGTAATCTCAGCAACATTTCTTGACTCCTTGTGCCTATTTGTATTTGTGTACATATGTTGCCTAATCTAAGGAAACACCCATACTTTGTCCTTTATTTATTTTTGTATCTTGATGGAAAATATGTTCTTTGTTGAGAACACAGAAAGATTCATAAAAATTTCTCCTGCTCTGGTCTTCTCCTCTCCCGCACACGCACCTTTATTAGGGTGACAAACTAGTCTGTGTTTAGAATGAAGACAATGTTCATATTTTAACCATGAGTTCTCTAGTCTATTTCTGCTTATTAGCAGTATTGCTTTTCTTTCTATAACCTAATTTTTTGAACAGCAGCACAGCAAAAAAAGAACTAATTATTCCAAGTAATAGCTAATAGTTTAAATACCGATTACTTCCCTACTATTACTTTTTGTCCTAAATAGAGAATTATGTTTATTTGAAAAAAGGAAAAATATCTATGTAAAATACAAATTTATATTCATTTTCTTATTGGATTGCACATATTATGCTTTTTTAAAATGTCTTTAAAGATTTATTTATTTATGCATACAAGAGCTGGGGTACAGGCCAGAGATGCAGGGGGTAAGAGGATTCACCAAAGACAGAGTGGGGAACAGAACAGGCAGACTGAAATACACTGCTGAGGGGAACAGTGGGCGAGCCAGGAGAGGTCTTCTTTGACATGTGGGTCTCTCTCTGGTCAGGTGGGGATCAAACTCGTGCTGCAGAGGCTGTGGATTGCTTCATAGTGTGGTACTTAACCCCTTGCACCACCAGCGAGGCCATATTATCCTATTTTTAAATTAACTTATATATGTTTTACTTAAGAGGCCAGATTTTGTTTACTGATTTTTTTTTTTAGGGATTTAGGTTATCCTTTTTAAAAAAATCAGGCTTTTAACTTTTAAAAGATTAAAGTTACAGAAAAGTGAAAAAATAACCATAATGATCACTGTCTCTATCACTCATATGTTGAAACTGTTAGTATTTGGCATACTGCATTCAGTATTATTTAGTCACATGAGTGACTAAAGCTACTTTGGTCCATTTCTCGTTTATTTTCATATTAGAGGCAATCATTGACATGGGTTTAGGGACCTTTTTCCTTTCAATTAAAAAAATTACATATATATGAATGATCGTAAATATATAGTATTATTTTAATGTGTGATTGCTGTATGCAAAGTGATTGATATTCATCAATCACACATGTTTAACTATATTACATATTATATAATATGTATTAAATATAAATATATATCTGCTACATGCAAAATAGTACTCTGCATTTTATGCATATCAGTTAAAATTTAGTCTTCACCTTGCTCTTTCAATGACTGTTTTGTGATCTATTCTATTGATATATATATATAGACCTACTTCCTCCCTTTAAATTGTCTTATCACATTTTATCATATGTATAGAAAACATTTTATCCATTTCTATATCAACGGATATTTATATATTCCCTTTTTAATAACTCCTGGCATTACCTTATTGCTTAGGTTTTAGTAGGATTTTCATTTTCACAGAAATAATTACATACTTGCGATTTTCAGGTTTAGGGCAGTTAGCAAAACTATTTTTGATTTTTTTTTCCATTGCAGATATTTTCTTTTCTAATTATGCTTCAAATATAACAAAATGACAAATAATTCAAGATATGATTTTTAACATCAAATGTAATTTGCTCAAAATTTACATTAATCTTTCGCATAACTAGTCACTTCCATTTTGTCTTCCTGTCATCCTGAAGAATGAAAATGTAATTTCCCAGAGGCTTTCAGAATTGGGGGAGTATTAAATGTAGCTGAAATTAAGTGATTAATAATTTACTTTTGGGTCATGAATCAACTTCATGGGATGCTAAGGATCATTTGCAACCCCAGAATCACTAGCAGTAACAATGCACTTTTTAAAACTCAAGAACTCTCAAAGGTTGGCTGCCCAACCTAATTAAACTTCAATCTTCTGATACCAAATTTATTTCTTCTTTGTACTGAATTTCCTCAGATCTTCTTGACAGGAAAATGTCACTTTGCCTGACAGCTGATAGACAGGTTATGTAGCACCATAATTGGAGAGAAAAGGATAGCTTAAAGCTACTGGATTTAATGGCTATGTGTATGGCTTTTTCTTTCTTTCTTTTCCTTTTTTTTTTTAAGGTATCTATGACAGACACAAAAGGACTTAGCAAATAGGCCCAGTGCCATTTTTTCCCTGCTTCCTCCAGGGGTAATTATCTTACTCCATCAATAGTGCTGTCAGAAATTGGGCACATAATTCAGCATTTAAATGAACAAGCAATGTAATATTTCCTGTCTCCCAGTGGAATGCTTTGCAGTTCACATTCTTCTCTGTCACTCGCTCACTCTTGATGTATGTCCCATACCCAGTCCTTGAATGCCTTCTCTCCCCTGTGTTTCATTGCAGATGTTGGCTTCGACTTGACACCTACTTCATTTGGAGTTTTATAGGACCAGCGACCTTGATAATTATGGTAAGAACTCCTAATTAACTATGTGTTTCCCAGGTCAAGAAATAAAGCTTTCACCATCCCTATCCTGACTCTTTAATTTACATAGATTAATTTTGGGAAAGTATGTACTTGTTTGACCCTACGTAACTCAGGCAATTAGCCAGTCATTATAGTCTACTTTTATATTGTAAAATACTTGATCAAAACTGTTGGGAGGAGAAAACATGTCTTTGCCAGAGTTTATGCAGTGCTATGTCTCCTCAGCAGCCTGATCCAACATAATCCATTTAGTTTTTTGGTTTTGAACAGTGAAGGCTTTTAAGTTTGACAGTAGTACATTTCCTTTTCCATTCAGATAATTTAAATTATTAATGGAATCAATAATTGGAAAATTGGCAAAATACCTTACTACCCTTCAGTTACTTTTTATATCAATCTTGAAAACTATAAAATTAAAAAAAAATTCACTTGAGAATGGCACAAATAAGGATTCTGGAATTGTACTTCTTGATTTATTTTTTGTTGCATAATATCTTGATTTCAAATATGAACTAGTTGTCCTCATTTAGATATAGTTGTTGAAATCATTTACATATTTATCATTTTAAAACACAAAATTTCTGTTATTTTAAGTAAAATAGCATCTTGATTTTGAATAAAATATAGGTCTATAATTCATTTGCCGTGTAGGTCAAGATACTTTATAATTCAGAAATTTTAGAAAGGCAATTTTCACATGTATTGCATGTTAATAATATCCTTAGTGGGAAATAAGCAGTTACCCTAAATCAAGCATATCAGTCAATATTCACAATGGGGACTAGGCAGGACTCTGAAAACAGTCATTATTAATTCATCAAAAATAGGAAAAGCCCATAGCAAATAGGATAAAGACATGAATAATCTTATCTCTATTTGAATCAAATTTTTAGGTCAAATAGGTTCAGTTGTGATTATCCTCTTTGGCTACCAAAAGAATTTCTTTTAACTTTCAGCTTTGTAGACATTTTGAATTTGATAAAGGATATCCCTGTATTAGAGTGAGAACTTCAGTGGGGCTGAATTTCATAGTCTCACCAATCCCAAATTCTGAAATATATAAATAAGTCAGGTGATAGAGGACAATTAAGTAGGTAGTTCTCTATACAGCTTATATATGTGTGATATATATGAAATTTACTGTTGTTTTATTTTAAATCATACACTCTCTGGATCCATTAATATAAAGATATCATTTGTAGTTCCTTCAACTTTCATCTTTGTTTAAACATTAGAATTCAACCAACATTTATAATCCTTTTGCTCCTACCTATTCAAAAATATGTTTATTTTAGTATTTGTGTTCTTGCAATATAACATATGAAAATGTATCTTCAAATGATGAATTGGGACCATGTATTACAAGTAAAGATTGTAACCTACCTGGAGTAATTATTGTTTTATTTTAAGTATTTACTTGGTTTGAGTAGTTTAAAATTTCCACAGCTTTATTCCAATGACTTCTGATTTTGTTTGTGATTGTATTTGGCATAATAGTGCTTTGTAACACATTGGTATCCCAAGTCCCCAAACTGGCTTCTTGTCTTTACTAAAATATCAAGAAATCACTTATGATTTAATTCCTTTAAAATGCATTTAGAGCTGATTTTCTACAACAACTGGTCTATTATAGAGAATGGACTTACTTGTTTTCAAACCCAGTTATGCTATATAACCGCACGTTTTACATTACAGCTTAATGTTATCTTCCTTGGGATTGCTTTATATAAAATGTTTCATCATACCGCCATTTTGAAACCTGAATCTGGCTGTCTTGACAACATCAAGTAAGTACCTTTTTTCTTTTCTTTTGACTGCTTTACTTTGGTACTCCAGGATATCCTAATTTTTAATATGGTAAATATCAGTGTGCTGTGTTTGCTGTGTAAGAATATTTTATTGACCAGTGAGGTGATTTAATCTGCCTGAAAATTAGTTTCTTCAAAGAAAACTTTTCCCCTAAACTCTGATTTACAACATCATATTTTTTAAGTATATGCATTTACATACTGGGCCCAGAAAGCAAATACAAATTTTCTGGTGTCCAGGCACACTAGTATTACTTAGAGTAAACACCACACCTATTGCTGATATTCCATCTCTCCAGAGCAATGGGGACAAAACCAGATGAGGTACCTATAATTATTCAAAGGGGGATTTTACACTCTAAGAGAGGAAGCCTAAAATTATTTTAATCTGGAGGTTTTTACAGAAGCTATAATAAAGCTGCCCTCCTCGTCTCCAGAGACAGGAAGAGAAGCTTCAGCTTCCTAATACAAAATCCTATGATGTTTAAATCTGACTCCAGGTTTAACCCCTTTGAAATGTTAATATTTACCCCTTTGGAGGTAAATCAATCCAGACATCTCTCACTATCTAGTCAGTCATCTTTTAACTTCTAGAGTTATCTTTTAACCAAAATTCCACTTTTTGTTGTTGTTGTTGTTCAGGAAACCCTAGCCATGCAGAGATAGGAAAATACCCACATTCCATTCTACACTAGTAGTGTTAGTGTACACTAGTATATATACTATAGTATATACAAGCAAATTTACATATTCTGAAAAGAAATTTATCTTGTAACTTTTAGAGGCTGTGACATTTAAGAAAAATAGTAAAGATAAATTTTAGTTATATACATTGTATATTAAGTTGCATTTGCATATAACTAGACTATGCTGTGTGTTAACTGGCTAAATGTTATTTAAACAAATGTATTTTCAAAAGTTTCATGAGGTCACCTGTGACTTTCATGTACAATTGACATTCTTGTTTAACTGCTCTGATAGCCTCTGTCACCCATTTTCCATCACTCTACATTTAGAGTCTAATATAGCTCCTTGCCCATAGTAGGCATATTTACAGGATAAATTAGCACAGGAATATTTACAGGATAAATTAGCACATTAAAGGCTTCAATGACAAAAGCAGATTGACATTTGTTGGTTAATTTTGTTGAAGGTATTATCTAGCTACATTAACTGAAAAGAATAGCTAAGGAATTAGAAATTATATAACAATATTGCAAACTAGGAATTATCTATACAAGCAATGTCTTTTATAGCTTTTGATATTACCTGGTTGAGATAATAGTCATTACACTGTTGAATTATGTACACTTAGACTGCCTTTGTAAAGTGTAGTATTAGTTGCTTGGCCTGTTCCTGGTAAAATTGGATTTGTATAAATTATATAGGCACATAAAATATATATTTTATATCATACTTTTATTCACTTTAGTATATTACATCCTTATTTCTATTCTGTAGATGAAACAAAATGCAAATAACGTTTTGCTTATCATTTATGCTGTGTTTTCAACAAAAATTAAATAATAATTTTATTCTTATGTAGTAACTTTCACCAGATTGAAAATCAGAAAGACAGGTCTTGCATTTAGTAGCGTCACATAAGATCAATGTGTTCTCTCATTATTCCTGTGTATTTATTTAGATATGTGGGTTGACATTTTTTAGTGTTACTGTTTAGAAAAACGTATGATAATTACATTAAATGGCATTGATAATGTCAAGCTTTATATTAGACAGCAAAGGAAAGCCTTAAATAAAAATATATTGATTTGATTTCTGTCTACACTGTTTTATAGTTTATAGTCTTTGGAAAATTTATTTAACCTTGCTGAGCCCTCCTGTCCTCTTTTAAATGGGTGTAATAATGATACATTCTCTATCATCAAATGAACAGAGGAATATAAATAGCTATTGACATGCATTTTAAAAAAGTCAGAAAGGCTTATTTCACTGAGGGGGTGAGGGAAAGCAAATACTGTTTAAAAATGAACAATTATATAAAAAAAATTTAAAAGTCAAAAAGGCACAGAGAGAAAATGGATAGAGTGAGTACTTGTCAGAACAGGTATGGAGGATGGTTTTAAGACAGAAGAAACATGAATATGGATAGACTGATGGAAAGAACCTGGTATAGAGAGCTTAGAATGAGAGGAAATAGAAAGATTGTAACCTGAGGAAAAATAGGGAATATGATCCAGAGCAATGTAAAACAATTTACTCCAGTGGACTTCATGAAAGTTACTTCCACCAAGAAGTCAAGAAAGAGGATGCTTTCCACTGAGAATGGGTGAAATAAATAAGAATATATGCACTATAGATGTTGTTAGGACCAACGTAAGACAGAAAATTGAGAGATTTCTTACTACTCTCTCATCTGTGAAGTGGGAAATCTGCAGAATATGCAGACATCTTTAAAAGAGTGAATAAGAAAGACATCTCAAGATACTATTTCTTACAACTTTCTTCAATTTGAAGTATATTTTTTATGTATTTTTTAAAGATTTATTTATTTATGCATACAAGAACTGGGGTGTAGGCCATGGGGGGTGAGCGGATTATCCAGAGACTGAACAGGCAGATGGACTGAAATACACTGCTGAGGGGAGCAGCAGGTGAGTCAGGAGTGGTATGCTGTGCCATGTGGGTAGCTCCCTGGCCTGGGATCTAACTCATGTTGTAGTGTCTGGTGATAATAGCACTGTGTCTTTGACCCTGTGCCACCAGGGAGGCGCCTGAAGGATTTTTTTTTTAATTAAATATATTTACTATTTAAGAAGTACTTGTAAAGAAATCAATAGGACATCATTTAAGGATTTAAGGAAGTAATTATTTTGAACAGTGTTAAACAAAACTCAGGGTTATATTTTTGGTTTTAAGCAAAAATTAAAAAAAAAAACTGTATAATGTGTGGTTTTAAATGAATAGGTGACATGCGAGGATTTTTTTTTTTGGGGGGGGGTGACCCTTGCTGGCGGCCGGGGATCCAACCGGCACTGCAGAGACTGCGGGCAGCCTCAAAGCCCAGCACTCAACCACTATGCCACCACTGGAGGCCCTAGGTGACATGCAAGGATTTCTTATAAAGGTATAAGCATAATTTATGTCAAAGTACATGGAATGGGTCAAAAAAGATAGTTTTCTTTTTCCTTCATAAAGTGGAGAACAAAATATGTCATCTTGCTTAGTTTAGTGAGAAAAAAACCTCACCATATAAGGGCTATGGGAAGTCGGTGTTTTCTAAAACTATTCATTTGCTCATATATCAAATATGTATTTCTTTCACACATACATAGCTCCTTTATATAAATTGTGTTTTCTTCTCCCATATTCATACCTTTTCCTTTAAAGCTACCATCATCTTCTGCAACACTAATGCAGTGGTCTACTGATTCCTTTCCCCATGCTTCAGTGATCCTTTGAAAAGTTCTAATTCAATCTTGCTACTCTCAGGTAAAACTCTCCAATGGCTTCCTGTTACTCCTATACCAAAATCCAGGCTTCCTGTTCAGGCACATGAAGCTTTCCTGACCTAGTTGCATCTTTTTTCAGCCTCTGACCATAGTAGATATGCTCTATTTTGCCTCAGCTCTTATCTCTGCTATTTGTCTACCATAAAACTATGCTTAGCTGACTCGGTTATCCTGATTAGCTTAATTATTATTTCTAAAATGATTTAATTATGTTTTAATTCCAAATTTACTTCATGGTCATCATAATAAACACATTTTGATGTTAGCATAGAACATTCATTTTGCTGGCTTATTACTGCATTAATGATATAGTCTGGAAAAATTGTAATAGAGTAAATTGCTACAGGTAACATGCTTATAGAGGAAATGAGTTATGCCAATTCTCAAATTTAACTAAAAAGTAATTTAAACAGTATTTTTCTGCTTCTTGTTTGCTTACTTGTTCTTGGTCTCTTTTTTGTCAAAATAATGAATCGTCAGAGAAGTCATGACATATTTTTCTATGTTCTTAATGCAAACATGAGTCATGAATTTTCTGACAACCCAGTAAATTAGGAGGTAGAAAGTAAGTCTAATTGTTGAATTTTCTGATTGAGCCTCTGACAAGTTAATATTGGAGCTTACATTAATAATAGCAAAAATTTAACCTATTTTTAAAATATGTATGTAAATACGAACAATATCATGGCTGAATTGTTACCAGCACATATTAATTTATAATATTGCTGAAGTACTGACATGCAAAGCTTTTATCTTGAGGAGCATTTAGTGCACTCTTCACGTTTACATTCAAAATCAAAATTGATCATTTCCATAGTTATCAACCACCTCTATTGTTGGGAAATGCATAATAATATTACAAGTTCTTTGAAGAACAAAGTGGGTTAGGATATCGATGTTTATGTGGAGGGAAGTGGGGATCTTTCTGTCTTTTCTCTTTTCTAATCTTCCCTCTCCCCTTTCCCAAGGACAGACTTCTGCATTCAGGTTTCTGATTTTGGCCTGTCACGTTTTACAGTTTCTTGTCACTTCCTTTATCTTAGGTTTTACATGAGCAGTTGGTCTGCAAACACTTTGTTACAGATAAAAAGAGCATCTTCCACTTTTCTCTATTTTTCCCTGAGCTTTAATTGTTAAAGGACAGCAGTGGTAGAGGGATTTGATAACTTTTGTGTCTGACCTACCTGGGTTTGAATTTTTTTCAACCATCTAATGGTTATATGTCCTTGGCAAGTTACATCATGGACCTCGGTCTCAGTATCTCCTCTAATTTTGGAAAAACTGTGTCTACTTTGCATAGTTATGAGATAATTAAATAATATGTATAAAACATACAACTCAAAATGTAGTACCTGTTCAGGATAATTTGATTATTTTTCACCCCTCTCTTTGGAAAATATCCTTCTGCCTTTGATTATCTGCTGTTTTCATGGTATAATTTGCTCAACATATTACACAAATCCCATTAGAATTTGACTTTGTATTTTTTGTTGTAGTGTCACTAAGAAATTGTATGATTATGATGCAATCCCATTGAAGCCAAACTTATCCTATTATGAAAGAATTGACTCCAGGAGTGGAATACTCACTTGATTATTAAATAGCAAGCTCTGTAGTTAACTCTGAAAATAAAAAGTGTCCTCAGTGAGCTTGGACACCTGCTGTATATAAAGAAATATATAAAGAAATCAAAGAAGGCTTCTGAATAGCTTCAGGGGTGAACAGAAAAATATTTTACCTTGCCAGTATCCATAAAACTTACTCCGTTTCTTAAGAAGGTAACTTTTACTTTGATGACTATTTCTAGATATTGGAGAAATAGTTAATTCAAAATTACATTCTGGTTGATTAATATTACTTTAGTACTTTATGAAGTTAAGGTTGGGGTTCTAAAAAACTTGAAGGCAGAAAAGTAAATTGATACAATCTTAAAAAGAACAAAAATATCACAAAAGTATTTTTAATGCTTTAATTTTTCTCCTTTATATTATTATATATTATATATATATATAGAGAGAGAGAGAGAGTCTGCTTTTCAAAATGCTATCATCTTTATACTGTCATCAGAGCAATATCTTAAAAAGAGTTTGAACTTTTATGAGAACAGTAAATCTATTTCTGAGTTATATTTAATAAAGATATTCTTCCACTTCAGTGTTTTCTGGGTGAGTTTGGAGAAGAAAATATTTTTAGTACTTTCTCTCTCCTGAAAATATTAGCTAGTGATATAAAAATATTGAAATACTGGATTTCTGTAAAGGAATTTCAATAGAATCCATTCATATAGACATAAGAAATAGTTTATATCTCCTGTCAACTGATTTCATTCATAGGTTTCCTTTCCACAACCAAAATGACTAAATGCAAATGAAAATTTCACAGATTTTAATTTTTTTTAATATTAGAGATAACATAATTTAAAATGGTCACCAACTCAAAAAAGAATTAATTAGATCAGCAAACTATACTAAATATTGTTTTTATCAAATATACTCCCAAAGCCTATACATGCCAAAAGCATGTTAGTATTAAAAAAAAAAAAAAACTAAATAATTCAGAATAAAAAATGACTTATCGGGCCTTCCCGGTGGCGCAGCGGTTGAGCGCTGGCTTGCGAAGCTGCCCACAGCCTCTGCAGTGCCAGTTCGATCCCCGGCTGCTCCCCGGCCACCAGAGGAGGGTCCCACATGGCGCGCAGACCTCTCCTGCCGCCCGCTGCTCCCCTCAGCAGTGTACTTCGGTCCTTCTGCCTGCTCTGCTCCCCGCTCTGGCTCTGGTGGATTCTCTCACCCTCCCGCGCTTCTGACTGTACCCAGTGCTTGTATAAACAAAACAAACAAACAAACAAATAAAATATGCCTCTATAAAAAAAAAGTATTAAAAAAAAGTATTAAAAAATGACTTATTAATTGCAATAAAGTATTTTTAAAGAAATTTCTGATGATGGTATCGTCTAGATGTTATCTCATTTTCCCCATTCTTCATTTCTTTGGCCTGTGGTTAAATATCACTGGAGATATGCCATAATATTGCCATAGTGATCCAGGTGTATTTGAAGAATAATATAATTCAAACAAAACTGGGAGCTTGTGTATAGTTATGATCCCACCACATTTGCCTCAAACAGTTAAGACTTTCCTTAAGTTAATCCTTTGCTACTTAACTTAATTTCAGATATAGAAGCATTTAGTAGTCATTTCTTGGGAAAACTAATTTCAGCCACTGATTTTCACAAAGCTGTGATTTCTGCAATTGTTGTCAACAATCTCATGCATTGTATGATGCATTTTAGACTATAGTTTTAAGTTTTCTGAAATCTGAAAGAGTTGGTGTCCTCTTTAGACTTTTAAGATGAATTCATATCCTAATATGAATTTACTGGGAACTAGGTGTTTTGTGCATCACTGTATTTGATGTACTTCACACACTGGGTGTTGACATTTGAGAAAATCAGTTTGAAGGATGACTGTCACAGGCACTGGGAATCATGTATTTTTCTTTAATATCAAATGTTTCTCACTCCTCCTCAAAATTTTTAGGTTTATATCAACTTTAGGGGAGTCAATTGCAATCTAAGGATGAGAAAGCCTGAAAAACTACCTGAAGGAAAAGTAAATCTTGCTTGTAATATAATAAAAACATAACAATTTGTAGCTCCTTTGTTCTTTGTGCAAGATTGGGACTCAGCTTTCCTTTGCATCCTACATTCTTTGGAAAAGTTTGGCAATCAGAATTTTTTTTTTACTAAGCGAACATTTCTGAAGTAACTATATACATAACAACATAGTTAGTATGAACTAACAATTCATAAGTATTTACCCAAAAATAGTTAAGCATAATTTTAATGACTGGAAGAAATCAGAGGATTATTGCTATTAATTAACATTTATACTTCATATTATTCACATATTTTTATTCAGATTTAACTGGGTGAGCTTTGATTTGATTTTTATCTTGTAATTATTCACTAATGCATTTGATAGATGAGAAGTACTAAAATTGTAGATAGGTTTTAATAATAGAACTTACAGAATTTTGCTAATTTATTTTACATAGACATTAAAAGAAAGGAGTAAATTATGAATCCAATATTTTTGGCTTGAGGTATTGAAAGTGACTTGTTGTTATTGAAATGTGGAAAATTGAAGAAGAAAAACATTTGGGAGTAGATTAGGAGATTTTGGGGGAAGAACATGATTACTTTGAAATATTTACTAGATATCTTGTATATGTTGAGTAGGCAGTCAGAGTAGTAAAAGCTAGAGACTTTAAATTTGAAGTCATTACCATATGGATTATTTTAATTTTGCATAAGCATTTACATTTTATTTATCTTTGGTACTGATTTCATTTTCATATCTATTTCTTTCTAAAATGGCAAATGATCTTGATGTTTTTCTTTATTCAGCATTATTTCCTTTAGTAGTTTTGTTTCAAAAATAGTAAAGGAGAAAAAAAGAGGATTCTCTTCTTGAACCTTTCCTCATGGGCTTCAGCCCCGTAGTAGAAGGTAGTAGAGTAGAAGGTATTTCTTAGAAGCTATCATCACATGTCTGTGGCATATGACCACCTCTGGTTGCAAGAGACTCTGGTTAAGTGTGGGACTGGCAAAGAATACTGACTCAGACCTCTGTGGGTGGGGACAGACCAATCTTATCATATGCAAAGCTCAGGGCAAGAGAAAAATTGATAAACAGAACATATTCTAACTTCCTATTATAATAGATACACTTTCAAAAACACCTGAAAGACCAGGATTGAATTTAGAATCCTTCAATATCTTGTGACACCTAATATTACCAGCCCTAACCCAAGAGAGTACCTCTTTTTTTTTAAAGATTTATTATTTATTTTTATTGTATACAAGAACCGGGGTACAGGCCAGATATGTGGGAGGGTGAGAGGCTTCACCAGAGACAGAGAGGGGAATAGAACAGGCAGACTGATGAAATACACTGCTGAGGGTAGCAGCGGGCGAGACGGGAGAGGTCTGTCGTGTCATGTGACACCCTTGCCAGTGGCCGGGGATCGAACCGGCACTGCAGAGGCTGCAGGCAGCTTCGCAGCCCAGCGCTCAACTACTGCGCCACCAGGGGAGGCCTGAGAGTACCTCTTTGCCCTCTAAACAAAGTTCATCCAAGAAAACTATGTATAATTGAACCAGGCAATAACTTTGTTAGGCACAAGGGAACCCATGCTAGAAAGGAGAATTTATCCTGGCTCTGTGGAGGGAGTTAGTAGGAAATACTTAAAGGGTAAGTACAGGTAGTGGGGTGGAAGAAGGCAGTGTGATAGCTTATTTTGAGTTGGGCTATGCCTGGATTGATGGGTTACATTCCAGCTGAAAATGTGGGAGCTAGGTCTTTTCTCTCCAGGAAATTGTTAGATAATCATTAGTCAGCATCTACTGCCTTTTTTATAGCATGCTGTCTCAAGATCATTGTGGTAGATGAAATTGTTTGGACAGAATGTTGGGACAAAGCCCTCCAGTCCATGATTCTAGTCCGCCTGTTCAAACATGACAGAGGGCAACTCTTATCTTAATAGCTCACAATTTCTTGTACCCAGGCTGTCTCACCAGCTCACTACCAGTTTTCCTTGTCTTCCGACTCACAGTTCCATCCTATACCATGTGAGACCTCACACACAAGCATGCAAACATTACATCCCACACAGCCAGGTTTTGTCTGTCCCTCTCACAAACAACTGAACCCTCACCACTGCTGGAATGTAGGAGTGTGTACACCAGCTATGATCATGGGAGAATGGATCAGGGCAGACTTTTATTTTAAACATGAGATCGGGCAAAATAAATGGATTTAATGTAGAGACTTAAAATTAAAGAAAAAGAAAAAAAAGGGATTAAGAAGATACAGAGATCAGGTATTTCAATTCAGATGACTATTGCACTTAGGAACATGGAGTTCCGTAGGAATTTGACAAAAAATGTTTGTCACAATGGTTGAAAACTTACTAGAAAGGGCTGAAAGGAGAATAAAAAGAGATGAGTTAAACAACACATGGAAAAACAACTTTTTTCCAGATCTTTATCTATAAATAAGAGTGGAAAATTTATTAACTGGAGGGAAGTAATGGATCAAGTGAGTTATTTCATTTATTTGTTTTGCTTTGTGGTTATCTTTTAGGCATGTGAGACTATAGCTTCTTCCTTTTACTCTGGTAAAAATGTTTACTTAGTTGATGCTGGAAAGAGAGAGGGAAATCATGTGATATTTATATACCACAAGACAAGGATTGATGGGATTATAACATGGACAGAATTGAAGAATTTTATGCTATGTGAATTAAGCCAGACGGAGAAAAACAAATAAGAGATGATTTCACTCATATGTGGATATGGAGAAACAAAAGGAAGGAACTTACAAAAATCATACCAGAACAAAGTCTAAAAGTAACTGCAGAATTGAGACTACTGGAGGGTGTGGGTAGAAACTAGGGATAAGTGAAGAGGGCTACAGTGGTACACAATGAATCGCATATAGTGATGATAACCAGTGTCACCTCAAAAAATAAATAGTACTTTCTTAATCTCAGAAATAACTGGTTATATATGCAGAGAAAAAAATAAGACTAAATAGAATGTTAAAACCTTTATAATGATCATTTTGGTCACAAAATTATGGAAAATTTAACGCTTTCTTTTATGTGCACCTGTATGGTTTTATCTTACACCAGTTAGTTGGCATTTTCCTGTATACCCCAACACCAACAAAGTGTCCTGTCATGCAACTTAACTCTGATACTAACTCCTAAGTTGGAGTAGATCCCAGTTTCATTACTTATTATCTAATTGCAATCTATTACCATCTTGGGTAGTAGAGTCCAACCCAGTAATGATGGAAAATCCCCTAGATGGGTGAGGGTACAACTAACACTTTGCCTTAGATATATACATGTTCACACCAAATTCCAGAAAATACTAGGAGACAAATCTTAATATATATATAAATATATAAATAAATATATATATACATTTTAAAAATCACAGCTCAAAGTATTTACCTGTATACCAGTTCATAAAATGCTCTAATTTAAGTTAATAGTTGACAATCCATGTTTGTAAAGTCAGTAGTAACAAAAACTCTTGAGTATGCAAATGAACTGAAAAAATCATTATACTCTTGGTACATGCAATTTTCCCCCAAGTCCAAGTGAATAATACTCAGTTAAACAAAACCAACAGTAAGGTGAAACTTCAGTTTTCCTCATTTTATTTTCCAGTAGTGTTACTTTGATTTAAAAGGAATTTTTTTCTTCATCTCATATCAAAAGTGATGAAAGCATTTAAATCATAGTTACTTTAAATACAACACTGTATTAAACCATTGGATTTGTGATTAAAATGTGTAGACAGTATAGTGTAATGTTAAGTGTCTTGAGCTGCTCAATCCACACTTGAAAATTTCCTAATCTAATTTTCTCTTGGCTGAGTCCCAATTGTTTTTAGATTTTTCGACTACACATAATTATGTATTTTTAAATGTTCTGTTGTCATATTTGCTGGCATTTTTATAAATGTGCTATTTGAGTTTGCATTCTAGAATTCTCTCTAATGTTATCTACAGAAGTTGATATTTCAAATCAGACATTTCAATATGCTTCATGAAAATTTTCTTAGTACCAGAGTTGAGATTGATAGTGTAAGGCTATAATTTAAAACCCTTTAATTATGAGAATATTGAAAATAAGTCATGAGTTTAAAAAGTAGTAATTTATCAACAAAGGTATTGACATTATTGGATATTAATATATACCAAGATGTAACTAAAAATGGCTTTTCTTTGTGATTGTCATTGTCATTTTAGTTCTCTAATTTTTCTGCCTTATTTGAATTCACCACATCTTGCTCAATTGCTGTAGAAAAGTTTCTAAAATTGTCACATCTCCCATTCAATAACTTTCATTAAGCCAGTATAATGAAAGAACAAATAATGCTTCATGTCAGTTATTCATATATACCCTATTCGTGAAATTATTCTGCACATTTGTTTCTACTAGATTTTCTATTCTTTTAAAATTTTAATTGTTATTCCCATTTTTCCTCTTAGCTTTTCTGTTGTTTTTCTCTCTTACTTGCTGATAGACAATTTTTAATGCTTTGGACATTGCATTTACCTTTCTCCCAACTTATATCTTCATTAGTTTTGCCTTTGTTACTGAGAAGTATATAAATTTAAACCATCAACTTTTCTTTTATAATGTATTTTTTGGAGGTATTTTAACAAATTCTTTTATTTTTCCATTGTATTTTTTTTCACTGAGATGGCATTGGTTTATAACACTGCATTTGATTTAAGGATATAGGGGAACACCTCTTCAGATGTATATTGCCATATCATGTCCACCACCAATACACCCTTACACCCAGTGTAGTTCATTGAGCTCCTTCCCACTTTTCCTCCCATCTGCCCACTTTCCCTTCTTGTACCCTCAGTTCTGCAGTTAGATTTCAAAAGTTTATTTTATTCTGATTTTTTTTTAATTCCTTGATTTGTTTCTTTGTATTACACATATGATTAAAATCATCCTGTATTTGTCATTCTCCTTCTGACTTATTTCACTTAGCATATCCCCTTCAGTTCAATCCAAGTTGTCTCAAATCAAAAGATTTTGTATTTTTTTTTTTATAGCTGAGTGGTATTCCATTGTGTATATATACCATATCTTCTTTATCCACTCATCTGACATTGGGAACTTAAGCTGTTTTCAGAACTTGATTGTTGTAAATATTTCTACAATGAACATAGGAGTGCATATATTCCATCAAATTATTGCTTTGTATTCTTGGGTAGATACCTAGAAATGAAATACTGTATCATATGTGAGATCTGTTTTTATGGTTTCAGAAATCTCCATAGTGTTTTCCACAGAGTCTAGAGCTGACTACATTTTCACCAACAGCATGTTAAGGTTCTTTTTTCCTCCATATTCTTGTTGTTTCTGGTGTTTTTAACATGGGATTTTTTCAAAGGTATGCGATGGTATTGAATTGTGGCTTTGATTTGCATATCCTAATGATAAATGATGATGAACAATTTTTTTATGCGTATGCTGACCATTTGTATGTCTTCTTTAGAGAAGTGTCTGCTTAGCTCTTCTGCCCATTTTTGATTGTGTTATTTGTCTTGTAGTTGAGCTGTATGAATTGTTTCTAGATCATGGATTTTAGCCCCTTGTCAGATGTATAATATGCAAATATTTCCTCCTATTCAATACAGTGTCCTTTTGTTTTGATGGCAGTTTTTTTTTTTTGATTGTTGTTTTCTCTGTAGAAATGTTTTAGTTTTATATAGTCCCATTTTATATAGTCCCATTTTCATTTTCCTTGCCTTTGCAGTAAAGTCCCCAGAGACATCCTGAAGTCAGTGCTATAGAGTCATTTGCCTATGTTTTCTTATATGTATTTTATGGTTTAAGAATTCACACCTGAGGGCCTTCCCGGTGGCACAAGGGGTTAAGTCTCAGCACTATGAAGCCATCTGCAACCACACAGCATGAGTATGATCTCCAGCCAGGGTGCTAACCCACATGGGCAGCAGACCTCTCCTGTCTCACCCCTGGGTGCTTCCCTCAGCAGTGTATTTCAGTTGGTCTACCTGTTCGGCTCTCCACTTTGTCTCTGGTGAATCCTCTCACCCTTGCACTTCTAGCTAAGACCCCAGGTCTTGTATGCATAGGTATGCATAGATAAATAAAATATTTCTTTTTTTAAAAAAAAAAAAGGATTCACATCTGAGTTTTTGATCCACTTTGTGTTAATTTTTGTGTATTGTGTAAGATAGTGCTAGCGTTTCATTCTTTTGCATTTGGCTATCCAGTTTTCCCAAGTCCATTTGCTGGAGAGATTTTCCTTTCTCCATTGTATAGTCCTGGCTCTTTTGTTGTAATTTAAGGAACAGAGCTTTTTTAAAATCGGTGTGGAAATTTTCTTCCCATTCATTTCCTATATTTTTCTTTGTATGTGTTAGTTTGGCAATTCATATCTAATCTCTTTGGAGGATATTTTATGCTCTTTACTAATGAGATTTCTAATTTGTTAAATATTCTGTCCTTTTCGTCCAGATTTGTGCTTTCACACTATATTACATCTATGTTTCTGCACACTCTCTTTTGCCCCATGGACATATACTTTTTTTAGCTATCATTACCTCATTCTTAACAGAATTTGTTTAATATCTAGTAAAATAAATCATTCCATTTTGATCATCTATTTCAAAATTCCCATTAGTACTCATGGACTTTTAAATTTCAGAATATGTTAAAGTTCTCCTAATGTATTCTTCACCAGTCTGGAATAACTTAACTGGTTGTGATATTTTTATACCATTGAATATTGCTATTTGATAGTTTATTTAGAATCTCACCGGGCTTCTCTGTTAAAAGTGGAATAAAGGCAGAGATCTCGGGTCATTCACTTTAAGACCTAAGTCTTATACACAAACTGTGGAGGGTGATTTCAAATTCTCCACCAAAAATATCCACCATTGTATTAGATATTCTCTATTCCATGTTATTGTGTCAACAACACCACACTGTCAAAGAAATGGGAGGAGTCGTGGAACAGGCTGTATTATGGAGGATGTTGCTGAAAGAGCAAGACCCTGGTCTTTTCATTGATAGAAAAACATATAATATCAATTATATGGGGTAGGAGAACAAAGAGAAAAAAGGGTGGATGAAAGTGAAAATATGCTTATGTCATCCAGAGCTTCAAGGGTGGTGAGTCTGATCCCCAGGTATTTTTTATCTTCTTGATGATCTTGTGTTGTAATGGAAACCATACTCAGATCCCCACCCATGGCTGCAGTCTTATCAATAAGGCATTCCACTGATCAGTCTTGGGGTGTCAGGTCATAAATCAGTCAACGCCCCTGGGCTTTCCTGGTCATACCTCATGATATATACCCATTTTCCCAGGGTGATCAAGCATTTGCTCTTGTTTAATTTGTAGGGTCTGGTATACTACATTCATTGAGGTCAGATATCTAATTGACTGGCTGTTCTGACCTTGTACTGGAATGCACAACTGCATGTAACCAAGATGGCAGCAGTAGTAGGCTGGTTAAGTCTACCAGACCCACATAAATGAATTACAAATTCGAAATTAATAGTGCATTTCTTTTTTTTAAAGATTTATTTATTTATACAAGCCCTGGATACAGTCAGAAGCATGGGAGGGTGAGCGAATTCACCAGAGCCAGAGCAGGGAGCAGAGCAGGCAGAAGAACTAAGGTACACTGCTGAGGGGAGCAGCAGGCAGCAGGAGAGGTCTGCACGCCATGTGGGACCCTCTTCCGGTGGCCGGGGAGCAGCCAGGGATCGAACTGGCGCTGCAGTGTCTGCAGGCAGCTTCGCAACCCAGCGCTCAACCACTGCACCACCCGGGAGGTCCTTAATAGTACATTTCAATGACTCTTAGTAAGAGCCTTCTAGAGGCTACAGACTTATTTCCTTGGTTACATTCATCTCTAAAATGATCTAGTGAGATCCAGTGAGATTATTCATTGTAGAAGTGAGTAAATTAAAGTTTATGAAGTGTAAGTTACTTGTCCAAAATTAAACAAAACTTTTGTCTGCTTCTATTGTGTTTCAGTAAATCCCTTGGTTCTATTTAGTGGAATCTTTAGTAAGTACAGACATGTTTTAAATACTCAGTTGTGCTTTTTTATGTTTTAGTTATTCATACAAGCAGTTTATAATAAGGTGTTTATTCACAGAAGTGATATGATGAATGTTTCTGTTGCAAGTTGATGAAACAGGAGGTGATGATACCATATGGTATGAAAAAGAGTATAACAGCAATTCAACCTGTCAAAACACATTTCGCAAGAATACCAAAGTTATTAATTTCCTGACTTATTTTACTTAACTTAAAAGTTTGTGCATCTACTAAGTTGAAAAAGAAATCCCAAAAGTATGTAATATATTCCTTGAAGTAATTCATCTGCTGGAATTTCAATGAACAAATTTTAATAAACGCTGTTGTTGCATGTTCTAAGGATTCATTGAATTCTAAGACAGTCTAATTCTAAAAACATTCACCTGCCAATTTTTGAGCCAGGAAACATTGTGATTCTAATCGTAAGTATCAATATTGCTAATAATTTATGGCTCTTTCGATATTACTAAAACCACAGTTTCAATAATAAAACACCGTAGAAAAGAAATAAAGCTTTCTTTTTATATAGTTGTCATTTCATTTTTCCTATTCAAGTTTTAAAATTCTTTAAAATGTCAGTAAAATATTAACGAAATCCAGTGAGTGTCAGAACAGATATCTCAATGAATTTCATGAACTTTTCACATAGTATTATATGTCTTTTCTTTTTTTATAGTCAAATAATTATACTTACTGAAAAATTATAGTTATTTAGTAGACTTTTTGACATTGAAGACACAATATATTTGTGAGTTAAATATAGATTTCTAATGTAATCCAGAAGCCTTTGGGTTTTTATTTTAATGTTAATTTAAAACCTGGGTATGCCCCCATTTCAGTTAATAATATGAAAGTTCATAGTATTTACTAAGCCTAAAGTAATCTTAAAATGAAGCTTGGTATACACTGAGACTTTTTAATGTAATTATTAAAACTCATTTCAGAAATGGGCTGTTTCCCTCCTCTTTGGATTTTGACTTAATTTATGAATTTCAAAGACACTTGAAACCTAATGTATCACCTTCTGCATTTTTCTCTACACACCTGTTTTTGAAGTTAGAAGGGCAATATACAATAATAATTGCAAGAACAAATATTTATATATTTATAGTGAAATTTTGTGTATTTGCCAACTCCATTTATTTAATATACACATGCAGAAAGTGTATTAAATTTTCCCCACTTAATACACTTTGAAGTAATTCTGTATTTTCTCCATTTCACAGATAATAAAGGTGTAAGTACACGTCTGTACTTACTAAAGATAATAAAGGTGTAAGTACATGTCTGTACTTACTAAAGATAGTAAGTGAGATTAAATAATTCAAGTTTGCAAAGTTAGTAAAATGCTCATCTGGCATTCAAATTCAGACATCCGATCAACAAATCAATGCTTTCAGTTGCTATGATATACTGCCATTCATACACTATATTAATATATAATTATATAATGCTATTATTTACTTCCAACAAAAGATTTAACATTTCATCTTATTTTCATAAAAAACAAGTAATTCTATTACATCTTATAGAGATACACAATTATAATAAATATAGCTATGTGTAAGAATTCATTATTCACTTTAATAATTGATACCCTGAATTTATTTCCTATATAAATTAGTTCTTTAACCAAATTATATTGAGTTGTAAAAATTTACATAACATTGATTTGTGATGATAATGTAATTAAAGTTTTATCTCATTGATTTAATATGTATTGATCTTGATACTCAATTATTTCTAATGGCAGATTTCCCTAACTCATCAGCAGTGTGAAATCTGTGATTAAAAATTTAATATGGGTATTATGGTCTGAAATATGCAATATTGTTACAGGGTCATTGAGGTGTGGGAGTGAAAATGTTTATGACATATTCTAAACCATTTATTTATTTTGTTTACTTTATTCTCTTAGTAAATTTCATATGAAGACAATGTAGCAATGTAGCTTTTGTTAGTAATTTTTAATAGCAATAAAATCCATAGCTGAAGTATGATCATCTTCTCTTTTGTTAATAGATTTATATTTTTGTAATGGAATTTCATATATTTTCAAGACTTTTAAAAATATTTAATATGTAATAGCTTAAAAATATGATCATGATGAAAAAGTATCCATGTTTTACCCAGAAATTTTGAATTATATTCTAAATTATTTTTTCCTTTCATCTTCCTATAGTGGTAAAAGTATGTAGAGAGAAAAGGAAAGAATTGAATATAATAACATAATTCTAGAATGTTATAGTCCTATTTTATAAAATATGTTTGAAATATATATAAAACAGTCAGGATTTTTACCATAAGTGTTACTGATTGATGGGGTAAACATGAAATGTTTGCTGTGGGGTAAACATGAAATGATTCGATATTCCTCTGATCACTACTCTTCTAGCTATGCTATCTTAAACATCCCTTAATGATGGGTAGTAGATATTTTAATGCTATATTAGACAGATGTTTTTATTTTGCCTATAGCAACAGATCTAGTTGTTAAATATCAGATCAATTTAAAACTTGAATATCATCCCATTTAAATCACCTTTCTTCCACTGTCTGCTAAGGTTTGGAGTAGGAGATTGATATAATGAAGGGGACCCTTTTCCTTTGCAACCCTAAAAAGGCCTTGTCTTTACTGATTCAGTTTTTAAGACTGAGGACTCCCTGGTTGGAAGTACGGTAGAGCAGTGTCCCAGAGATGACTTCTAAGTGCATTTTCAGTAAGACTGTTGGCTTTTTTTGCAGCTGGCTCCTCTTAGCATATGAATAACTGATTCTTAGTCCTTCTGTTGGGAGTCTCAGTGCTGGTAAGGGGCAATAGAGAAAGCCTACTTAGCACCAACATACCTTAGTCTTTTTTCCTTCTAAGAGGACTTAAGTTTTATCTTGAGAAATGTACAAACATTACCTTTCTTCTTCCTACAATAACTCAAACTAGTTCAAGGGGACAGATTCTTCAATCCTTTGATTGTTATTAATTTTATACTATGGAAAGCAAATTCAACTGCATACTGAACCTGGAAATATACAATACTAACCAGACTATATATATCATGAGATCTCTCCTTCTACAATTAAGCATACTATTCACCCATCAATTAGCTAATTTTGCAGCAATTCCAGAAGATCCCAGAATGCATTAATCTTTAAGTTGTACCAATATTTCTGTCTAGGCCATTCATTTTCCTTTATCTTTTGTGACATAAAAAAATCAGATCTTTTATCTTGGAGATTCTCAAATAGAGCTGCTATCAACCTATCTTCCTTCATGCTAAATCTTACCTTTTCTACTATATAAAAAATCCTCTGTTCTACCTAAATGTAATAGAAGGGAATGCTTTAAACAATTTAAATAATTTATCTCTTTTATATATTGAATTTCAATAATATTTCTTCAAAAATCATGTCAAAAACAATGTTTTGTTTAGCTCAGTAACTTTCAAGTCATAGAAAGACTATCCTATAGCCAATTTAATTTATTCACATTGTTTTTTATCTATTATTCATGATCTGTCTATGCTTATATCTATATTATGAATCTTTATGTCATAAAATTTATTTGCACGTTACTATTTTGGTTAAGAAATATCTCCTCTTGAAAATGTATTTTGTCTCTGGTTCATAGTTGTTTGTTGATTTTGATTTTTTTTTCTATAGGGGGTGGGGGGCAGGGAAAGGAAGGATTGGGGTCAAAATAAGGGGGTTGCAATTGTATAGGGAATATAAAAATAAAATTAAAAAAAAGAAAATGTATTTTGAGTTAAACTTCCATGAAGCTAGATTTTAATGGTCTATTGTTTGTGCTTTGTATTTGTTATAGAATACTTAAGCATATGCATGATTGTTATCAACCTATGCAGAGACTCCTAAAAACTTTGATCTTGATTATAATGACCACTTTTAAGAATAATATTATGACATTGTTATTTAAATAAATTTCAGGTTTGGATGTTAATAAAACCAAAATAATAAAATGGGTGTTTGACAAAAGAGAAATGTATTTTTTTAAAGCAGGCTCTGTTTCTTTTTTGTTTTGAAAATTATATGTGCAAGACATTTTTATTTCCAGTAAGTTATCACTTATAAATTATAAGATCACCTGTGAGTTCCTATTAACATCTTCCAAGAGCATACAAGGCCTTTACATCCATATTTTTATAAAATGTTAAGATAAATGTGGTGAAATTGTTTTAGTCATACAACCCTGAATGTGGTTTTTAAAATGGACTTTTATTGGTAAATCAGGGTAAAAATTATTCCTCCTGAGAAACCAGTTCTACACTTATGTTTTTTAACATAGAAAAATGAATCAATGACATACAGCTTTGCTACCATAACTAGTTGCAATATTACTACCATCAATATAATTTGGATTTGGTGGAGAGATGTTATGAAACTAAACCTCTAAGTCAGTAAATATCTGACAAAAATGATGGAAGGCACTGACATAAAAGGGATCTTTAGTGAGTTTTATTTTTCAAATTGTTGTATATTATTTAGGTCTTTCTTGAATTAAAATTAATAGGTTTTTTATCACTTAGCATGTGTTTTTATGTTGAATGACTAGAAAGTCTTTTCCTAAAAAATAAAAAAAATTATGAATTAAATGCTTCATTAATTATATATATATTAATAAACTAGAAAATCTAAAATACAAAGGCTTAAATTTTATTTATAAAAGTCTTAAAATTAGGTGGTCTAAGTTAAATATGGCATTTTCCATTTCAATAAGAAACTTGTATTTCTGGGTCTGGGGCGCTAAAGTAGCTTTTTCCTACCCCTCAACTCTTCCCCTCCCCCGCCCATACAATAGAGGCAAAAATAGTCAAAGGGTATCAGATTCAACCCCTTAATTGACAAGACAAATAAATTTCATAATTCATTGTGTTCACATCCCAGTGGCACTACTTAAACTCATGGCTATAACTAAATGTAACTGCAGCTGCAATTGTAAATTTTATTACTGAGTAGAGAAACTGACTGATCTACACAGTCGCCAACAAAACCCGTTGAATTGCACCTTGATCTCTCTTTTTCATATTTGTTAAAAGTAAAATATATTGCTTCTGCAGTTGTAATGCAAGCTTTGGATATTTTTTATAGAACATTTTTGTATGTATATCTCTATATTGACCACTGCAACTTTCTTTGATACCATACTATATACATTATGGTAGAAAGAACTTTTTCAATTATGGACTTGACATTACAGATATAATATACTGATGGAATGGGAATGCATATAATGGAACAAATGTTACAATGTTCCATAACTTTTTAATGTTAATATAAGTAGTTTTCCCTTTTAAGACGAAGTTAACAACGATGAAATATGATCAGTTCTTATTTATTCTCCTCTGTGTGTCTTTCACATTTCCATGGCATTATTTCAGTACCTCTTGGAATTTCATTTCTTGGCTGAAAACTCGCTTTGAATGTCTTAATCTAACATGGTCTAATAGAATTTCTGTGAAGACAGAAATTTTCTGCTACTATTCTAATATGGAAGCCACTGAAACTTTTGAGATTTTAGAATATAAATTACATGACCAAAGAACAGAATTTTAAACTTTATTTCATTTTTGATGAATTTAAATTTCAGTAAACCCATGTGGCCAGTAGTCACCATATTAGACAACACATTTAGTCACTTCATATTCCATCTGCAAATATTTTTCTCCATATCTATTTTACTACATAATATTACTCCTGAAATATCCTCAAATGAATTTAACTACTCAATATTAATGCATTTGGTGTTTAATTTTTTGGGGGTGAGAAATTTTGAATTTTCACTGTGACTTACACTAAAGATAAATGTCTAAAATAACACCGTAATATTTACAGAACTTAGTATGTGCAAGGCATTGTTTTGAGCATTTTGTACATAAGATATCATTTAATTATCAAAAAATACATTGTAACATAGTAAACTTACATTATGATTATCATCATTTTATAGATGTGTGAGTATATCCATAGGTTAATTAATTTTTTGCCTAAGATTGAATAGCTAATAAATAACTACACTATGATGTAAACTACAGGAAAATGACTTCTAACCCCAGGTTCTCACTCCATTATTTATTCTTTCTTCATTATGGAGAGTGAGATTTTTCATCAGTATTTCTCCTTATTCGAAATGCATCACAGTTTCTAAGAACTTTGTGTATGTATAATATCAGAAACTATAGCCTTTAGCAAGAGGTAGTAGAAAAGAATAGACAGTTTCTCTTCCTTTTATGTGATATAATTCACTGAGCAGCAAATATTTGCAAAAAGATGATCCAAAATGTTCTCTAGGTTATCTTTGCTTATTTGGCACTGGGATTCTATTTTATCAGTATACTACTTAAATTAGTAAACACAAGTGATATGTTTATTCCTTTTACTACGAAAGATTCTTAATTTTCCCCCCTCAGAATCTTAGTCAGGTTTGATTATTTTCAGAGGAATATATTTTCAGATTTAACTCAGGTCAATCATGTGCAAGTTAAAGTTACTTAGAAGCACAGCGTCCATAATTAAGTAATCTTACCGACTAATATAACAGAGTAAGAATACCTTTAGGTGACATGAAATCTGTCATTTTAAGTATGCCCCCAAGCCTTTTCCAGATAGCTCATAAGATTTCTCATTCTCTAGAGAAATGTGATCTCTAAGAAATAAATGTCTCTGTCAAGTCAAAAGTAATATGAGCACCTGATGAAAAAATGGAATTTTTGAGTCTCATAAGGAATATTGCAGTATTGTAAAATTGATTTTATTCCTTGTTATTTAAGTGCTCTTGGTCATTTTAGAATGTGCCTTCTAGAATAAAGGGAAAGTTATGATACTTCTAGGGAGGTGGGGGAAAGAGGCCTTTGGGGATCAGGAGAATATTTTTCATATGAAATTCTTTGTCATAAAATGCTAATGTTGGTGTTCTTGTCTTTATGTCTATGCATTCTTTAGCTATGAGGATAACAGACCCTTCATCAAGTAAGAATGACCTGAATGGCTGATAAATTCCATTTATCAGTGTGGTCCCATGAACCAGCTGTCAGATCAGTACTGAAAAAAATCACTAGAGCTTCTGTCATTCACATTGAGGCAGAAGAGCAAACTGTGCAGGAAAATAATCAGGCATACAACTTACATGCAGAATAAATATGCTGCAGGTGTAGTTCCAAAAAAGTTCTGCGTTATCTCTTTTAATTGGATATCACCTGAATTGAGTGCCCCAGTAATAGCAACTTCATGTGGTACAGACTTGTTCTGCTTTTAATAGCCTTCTCTTTTCATTGTGATAAGTGTTCTGCTGCGCTGCATATGTCCCTATTTTGTTGTTTGGGCATCATACATCCAAAATTATTTTGTGATTTAGAGGCATATCTTTAAAATGATCATGTGGGTATGAAACTACCCAATTCAACTGATACTAATGAATTTCTATATTAAATATCTTAAAGGAGAAAAAAATCCCTCCTTCAAAAATTTAATTTTACATATGCAGAATTCTCTTTCAAATTTGACACCTATCACTTTGATTAATGATCCAGTTGTTATGAATACATCTTTTAAGTATCTAAAACAAGCTACAAGTCTGTACTAATCAGTACAAATAAATATGAATGTTTCACATATGGGCTTTTTCCTTTGTATGTTTTAAAATTACATGTCCTGCAACAATAAACTTAAGATTGGCAACCTCTGGGTGACCTTGCTATAGACTTTCAGTTTGTTCTTCTGGTGAAGAGTCCTTTGTTTTCATTTTTTCCAATGCCATTTCATTTATTTCTTCATACTCTTGCTTTTCTTTATTTTTTAAGAAATTGGGCCCATTCCAATTTTATATCATTCCCTTGTGGGCCTACCATGTGTTCGCTAATGAATAATAGACTTTAGTATTTTACCCTGTCACTTTGCTTCTAAATCTAAGTAGAAATTTTGCCTAAATTATATGCAATTCTTCCCATTTTTCCTTTTTCCGATCCCTTTAAGATGCTGATAACTATTTTGAAAGTTCCAACATTCTGAATCTAATTGTAGAATAACATATAACTCCAAAGTGTTTTTTAACTCATATAAGTACATATACCATATGCAGTGGCAATCTTCCATTAGGGATTCTTTATTCAAGAATGATAATATTCTAAATAAACATGTTAAATTTAGTGGACATTTAAATTTAAAATATAGTGGCTGATTGTTGTAGGAAAAAAATAGTAAACATTTGAGGTTAATTTTTTAAGACTTTAAAGAAAGTTAACAACTTTGGGACCATATCTTTCTTAACAGGTAGATTTCCTTGAAAGCTAATTAAACCCAGCTTCAGATTATGGTAAACATATGTGATTCTCCCCGCTTCATTTTGCAATGTTTCAATTCTCATAAGTATTTCTTCATTAGACAATGTAAGTGGAAGATTAAAGTCCTCTGGAAAAAAAGATTTGTGTACCCTGTTCATGGAAGGTGTTGGGGGGAAAGAAAGGGTGGCTTCATGAATGTATCAAGATCTAGGCTGAATTGGTCCTGTTCTCCCATATACTTAGAGAGGAGTTGAGAACAATTCCATTTTCAGTTATTAGATTCCTGTCTAGTGGAAGGATTCATTCTATATATACAACACAAGTATAAATACATGTAATTTTGTTACCTGCTTATAACTCTTATGAACGGCAGCTTGGAAGAAACCAAGGAAATGGAATGAGAGTGAGAATTTGTCTTCCATTCTGGACTATTTTGTTCATACCACTCCATCTCATTGTCAGCTTCATTATATCCCTTGAGTTTACAGATACTTCAAAGAGATGGAAGTGCCCTGGTCCTTTAAGCTCCTTTTCAGCAAAGCTGCCAGTCACCTAATTTCCAGTCTAGTCCACCATGACCTATAAGAAAGCAATCAAAAGGCTGAAGAAAGCAAATTGTGACCTAGAGTAGCATTATTTTTCCCATCCATTCTACCTCACATTTGTTCTATATAACTATAGAATCAGAAAAAAAAAATTTAAAAAGTCACATACCTACTCCAAATCCTGGTTCCTTCTAATATTAGTTCTGTTGTCAGCAAACACTAAAATTTTTATGGAAAAAGTGGAAATTTGGAAAAATGGGGTAAAAAATGTACCAGATGAAGCTGTAATGGAGAATGCAATCAAAATAAATATTATCATACCAATGAGAACAATGGAGACTAACATAGCTGTCTAGGCTTTTCCCTCTTGTCATTTACCATGATCACATCTCCATATCATTTACATATGTGCTACAAATACATGAATAATTTAATAGTACAGATCTGCTTTTGTTTAAATCAATTTCTGTGTATATAACATTTTCATTCATGTATATTTCCTCAAGTTTGAAATTTTAGTCCCCATTCATATCTTACAATATTATTCCACCTGTCTTACATTTTCTATCAAGAAAACTTACTGTAAGATTTTTTCCAGTGTTGATATTATTGATTAATGATATTGTGCTAATTAAAGACCAATTATTGAGAACCCTTATTTTTTTTCTCTTTCTATAGGTCATGGGTTATAGGTGCAATAGCTCTTCTCTGCCTATTAGGATTGACCTGGGCCTTTGGACTCATGTATATTAATGAAAGCACAGTCATCATGGCGTATCTCTTCACCATTTTCAATTCTCTACAGGGAATGTTTATATTCATTTTCCATTGTGTCCTACAAAAAAAGGTAAGCTAGGATTCTGGATTCAGAAACAAATGGCATACATTGTGTGATATCACAGCAATTACAGCATATTGTAATAACTCATTCTTGACATGATCACCTCTAAGAAATATATTGCATCACTGATTTTTTTTTAGAATGGACAAAACTGGTACAAATTACAGGCAAGGTAGTTGGTGGGTGTGTTTAACAGCAAAAGGCAGAATCACAGTATTCTGATTTAGATAATGCATAAAAATTATTATCTTGTAGACTTGACCTTATATTTTTATTGGAAGACACATGGAATTTGTGTATTAGGAAGCAACTTTTCTAAGATTTATGGAGGCAGGGGATACACACACAGAGACAGGAGTAAAATCAGGAGATTAAGAGAAAAGACAAAATTTGTCTATGTATCAATAATTAGGGAATATTAGGCCATCAGTTATAACACCTTCAAGTATAGTAGGTCAGATTTATTCTAACCTTTCGTACATTATCTGTAATCTTTAATTATCTTTAATGAGACTTACATAGAAATTTTCTAGAGTGGAAATATTTTTTATACTTTATACATTATTTTGATTGTGATTTTTATTGTCAGCATCAGAGTTTTCTCAACTTTTATTTTTATTGTCTTACCAATATACATAGAATAACTAAAAATTGTTTTTGATATTCTGGTAGAAATTTTGAACCTTAAGATCCAAGCAATTGTCTAGAGATTTTAGTGTGTTTAACATATATAAGTGATATTTTTATGTATCATCAAATGCAGTTTGGCAAACATGGTCATATTAATTTTTATGGCCAGTCAGCCAAAAATGTTTTTTACATTTTCAAATGGTTAATTTAAAATTAAAAATAAGTATATAGCGTACTTGGTTTTGCCTCTTGGCTCACAGGGCATACAGTTTTGTCTCTCTGGCTCTTCATGAAAAAATTATCAAACCCTGATTTAGAAGGTTGCCTTTATGATTTATAAAAACAAGTAACATGCATACTGTTCTTTCATCCACTTCTGTGTTTTTATTCTTTCAATTTTGGTGGCATTTTATTTGGTGTCAAGAACATGGCATACCATCAAAGAATATAGAGAACATGGAATTTATTTTTTCCTAAAATAATAGGTACTTGTTTTTGAAATTGCAGAAATAATATTAGGAAAATTTTCTCTTTCTTTTTAAAAATTGACATATAATTGTGTAAGTTTCTGGTGTACAATATGTTCACTTGATACACTTATATAATGTAAACTGATTACTACCTTAGTGTTAGCTATATTCTGCTTTACCTCAGATAATTACCATTTCTTTTTTCATATGGTAAGAACATTTAAGATTTTCTCTCTTAGCAACTTTCAAGTAAATAATATAACATTGTTAACTATAAAAACCATGCTGTGATTATAAATTAGATGTCCCAAATGTATTCATCTTATAACTAAAAGTTCATATGCCCTAACCAATGTCTTCCTATTTCCCCTACTCCCATCCTCTGGCAAAAACTATTTATTTTCTCTTTCTGTGAGTTCCACCTTTTTGGATTCCACATATAACTTCTATCATGCAATATTGTCTTTCTCTATTTGACTGACTTCACTAAGCATAGTGTCATTAAGGTCCATCCATGTTGTCACAATAGCAGCATTTCCTTCCTTCTAAAGGATAAAGAATATTCATATTCACATATATGGAATTTAATATAAATAATAAACAATATATATAATATAAATATAATATATATAACTAATTCATCCATTGATGGACACATAGTTTCCCATATCTTTGATATTGTAAATGATGCTGTAATGAACATGGGAGTGCTGATATCTCTTCCAGATTCTGATTTCATTTCCTTTGATACAGAGTCATGCATCACTTAATGATGGAGACATATTTTGATAAATGAGTCTTTTGGTGATTTCAGCCTTGTGTAAATGTCATAGAATATAATTACACAAACTTAGGTGGTATATCTTAATATACACTGTAATATCTATGACAACTGTCATATATGTGGTCCCTTATTGATGTAAATGTTGCTAAGTCATGCTTGATTTTATTACCAGAATTCTGAATGCAGGATGATAGGGTAGTTCTATTTTTAATGTTGTGAGGAACTGCCACACTATATTCCATGACTGAACCATTTTACTTTCCAAGAATTCCCTTTTCTCCATATCCTCACAAACACTTATCTCTTGTCTTCTTGATTATAGGTATTCTAACAGGTGCGAGCTAATAGCTCGTTATAGTTTTGTTTTGCTTTGGCTTGAAGATCAGTGACATCTTTTCATGTACCTTTTTGCTATTTGTATGCCTTCTTCGGAAAAATGTCTATTTAGTTCTCCTGACCATTTTTTAAATCAGATTGGTTGTTTTGTTTTTGGGTTGTGTGTGTGTGTGTGTGTATGTGTGTTTCGTTATTGGTTTGTATTTATATGGATATTAACCCCTTATTAGACATATGATTGGCAAGTATTTTCTTCTATTCTGTAGCTGCCTTTTTATTCTGATGAATGCTTATTTTGTTGCACAGAAGAACTTTTTAGTTTGGTGTAGTCCCATTTGTTCATTGCTTTTGTTGCTGTTGCTTTTGTGTCATATCTAGAAAAGTATTGCCAAGCCCAATGTCAAGGAGCTTGTCTCCTATTTTTTTACTAGGAGGATTATGGTGTCTTTTCTTATGTTTAAGTCTTTCATTCACTTTGAGTTGATTTTTGTGAGTGGTATATGGTAGCAGTCCACTTTCATTCTTGATCTTGTGGTTAGTCAGATTTCCTAACACCATTTATTGAAGATACTGCCCTTTCCTAATTTAGTTGTTAGTGTTTTGGTCCAATATCAGTTGACTTTATACGAAAAGATCTATTTCTATACTCTTGATTCTATTAGATTGGTGCCTTTCTTATACCAGGGTCATATATTGTTTTGATTACTATATTTTGGCAGTATAGTTTTAAGTAAAGCAGTGTGACTTTTAGCTTTGTTCTTCTTTTTCATGTTTATTTAACTATTTGGAGGCTTCTGTGGTTGTATAAAAGTTTTAGAATTTTTATTTTTCAGTGAAAAATGCCTTTGGGATTTTGAGGATTGTATTGAATTATATATATTTGGGGTAGCATAGGCATTTTAACAATATTTAATTTTAAGTGTTTTTTTTAATCACATAACTAAATACAATGGTACGCCCATGCTAATGTAGTAGCTCATTTTTAGTTAAATATGAAGTTTTCCATTTTTTGATATATTTTGTTTCATAGGGTTATTTTGTATTGGATCAACTTGTTAGCAAACATCAAATTTTGAGTTGTCATTTCTTTCCTGAATATAGATTACATGATTGTGACAACAGCATTTCCAATTACAGTCATCACTTTTTCTTTCATTATACACTCAATTATATAATACACTCTTAGAGGCTTTCATGATTATTTTATTTTTCAACTGAAAATATGAAAGAAATACTCTGTCAGTAATGTATATTTTCTTTCCTGTCTTTTGATTCTAGAACATCACATTGAAATAAAAAAGATATCGTCTGATTGAGTTAAGATGGGGTATCATATGACATAGATTAGAATATGCAAACTTTTACTGCAAACTAAAGAAAAAAATTCTCATGTACATAGTCCCTATTATGTTGCTTTCTTCTTTTTAAAGCACATGATTACAATTTCAAATCAAATTGCAGAAAATATAAAGTCAGTATAATGATTTAGTAAGTATTATTGCTAATGTGAGATTTGACATCACTAGGTATGTTTATTTGCTGGTAGCTTATATGTTCAGAGCATCTTACTGATGTTGGAAAATTGGAGTTTTCAACATTTTTATACTAGAAAATGTAAATAGTTCCTGATGGGTCCTGTGTCTTATGCAATATTGCTGCCTTTGTAATAGGAAGAGTACTGTTTCTATTTTTTTAGTTTTTTTTTTTACTTTATTTTTTATACTAATTGTTTTTTAATGTTTTACATCATTGTTCATTTTTAAAGAATATTTGCTTCCCTCCACCCCCTCAGGTGTAGTCCCCATAGAATTTCCTTGTGTGTTTCTATTTTTTTCTTCCTTCCTTTTTTCTCCCATTTCTTCCCTTCCTCTCTTCAACTTGCCTCTCTTTTGACCTCTCCCTAAATATTTGCTTAGCTTTAAATCACTTCATTAAAAAATCATTGTGTTTTCTTAAAAGAAAGCTATTGCTTGTTGACTACATTAGGTACAATGAAGTGATGTAGGTTACAACAAAGATAGTGTTTGTTCTTGGGTAGAGATTTTTTTAAACCTTCCAAGTTCTAAATAAAGTATTCATATTTTTTTTCCAGATTCAGATGTGATAATTTAATAGATGAATTTAATAATAAGGTTAACAATATACCATACCTTGTGTTGGTCATGTAATCATGTTAGAAATGTGACATTTTAGAAAGAACTTTCTGATTATAGAGTACCTGTGGGATATAGATGGTTTCACACAAGGTACATTGCTTAAACAGTCTTTCATTGCTTAACCTTTTCAGTGTTGTTCTATGTAATTTTGAGGGAGGGACCTACCTGCCTAACCAAATCCAGCTTCTTTAATCCACCTTAGCATACACACATATCTTAGACATTTTTGCAAGTGGATACAAATTTAATTTTTTGAAAATGAACAAAATATGAATTTGGATTATAAAAATAATCATTTCCAGTAATAGAAAACCTTGCATAAAAGAGATTAGAGACAAAACAGATCAGTATAACTTTAATTATGTTAAAGAATATGCAGTTTTCCTAGTCCAGATCAGATAAAGATCTCAAACATTAGCACATCATGCCTCCCTGTTTTTACTTCTTATATCCTCTCTTTCCTTTCTTTACACTTGATAGTATAAACTAATTCCAACCTATCTTTGAAGATTGTCTCAATTCTTTTTGAGAAACTTTCCTTGGTACCCCTTCCTATTTCCAATCAACACCCCTCCTCCATTCTTTGATTAACCTTACTCAATGTCATTGTTTCTGTGATACACTAAGCAATCAATAAATGTGACTTTTTTGAACAAATATAAGTGTTTTCTCTCTGATTCTGCTATGTATTTGACAGAATGAATTTTACATTATTAGATATAATATTTTACATTTGAATACTAGTTTTGCTGTACTATTCACTTTTTTTTTTGCTTTTGACTCTAAACAACATTCCTCCAAAAATCAAATATTTATAATATTGTTTTAAATAAAATTACATTGGAATATTCTAGTCACAAATTATGGAATGTATGAACACATAAAATCAATATAGAAGAAGCTAAGAATAACATATACAGTACTATTAATAATGTAATTTGTGAATGTATAACCAATATGATAAAATGTCCCAGAAAATGTATTTTAGTTGATGAACATATGGTTGAGGATTATTTTTGTTGTTCTTGACAGTGTAGAGATGATTTAGGACAGTATTTATTTTTATGTCTTATTTGACTAAGTTGGCAGTAAATAAATAAATAAACAAACATGATAAAAGCTTTCCCAAAAATTGTTGACATATAAGTTAATATTCATTTGGTTAGGTTCGAAAAGAGTATGGAAAATGCCTGAGAACGCATTGCTGTAGTGGCAAAAGTACAGAGAGTTCCATTGGCTCAGGGAAAACATCTGGTTCTCGTACTCCTGGACGTTACTCCACAGGCTCACAGGTAAAAATATTTACTAATTGAAATTAAATATCTCTTCCCTATATTCTGTTAAAAGTTGCTGTCCTTTCATGATTCCTAGTGCTTAACACATCTAGTTTGTTTTTGTTGTTCTTTTACAATGTCTCAAGTGGGAATGATTTATGACAGAAATTTAAGAAACCATTGCAATAAATTTATGAAATTATGGTCTAAGTTTGTATAATAATTAATGATTTCATGTTGTTTCTAGCTAGAGGAATATGGGCCAGAGAAAGGAATTTAGTACTTCACTGAAAATGCCAAAAAAATTATTTTAATACAGATATGATTCTGGAGATAATTATTTTCCCCCCTAACGCAGTAATTCTCTATCACATATTAAAAATATTGATTTTGGAGCTGTATGATTTGTGACATTAAAAGAAAAAATACCCTTCATCTGTTGCTCTCATGTAACCACTTCCTGTTTCCAGTCCCTTATAAAAAGTTGAATACTCTGTATTCATAAAAATGTGTATAGAAATGTACATGTGTATGCTTAAAAGCTGTGGACTGAAGTATTGCTCTTCTTACTCTGCCCTTCCTTTAATTGTTCTGTCATTTACTTTATTGATTCTGTAGATATATAATATTTGATTCTGTAGATATATAATATTTGAAGAACAGCAAAATGCATTAACATATATTAAACTGTAAAGCATAGTAATAAAATGAATACCTGTGAATTCAACATCAGAAATAAAACATTTTCCATGTCTTTCTCTGCTTGAAATCTCTCCCTAATCAATCCTTATGCCTCTCCTAAATTTGTTTTGCCATTTCCTTGACTTACTCTAATTACTGTTCCATTTCCAAAAAAGATGCTGTTTAGTGTTCCTTGTTAGAATAGTTCTATTTCTTTATGTCTTATAGTATATAGTATTCTACAGTAGTGGTTTTCACTCCAGTACTCTAAGGCATATCCTGGCTCAGTCCTTGAATATTTAAGTGTTGACTCTGCACTAAATACTATATTATTTTTCTTCTGATTGTAAAACTTAGATTTTGTTCCTTTCCCTCTCCCTATTTAACTATTATTTGATATAATATAATAAGTTGTTAGCCTCCTAATTTAGAACCAGATGACTGGGTTCAAATATAGGTTATACCACTTTTTGGGTCTGTGACTTGTTCACCTTGGAACCTCTAGTGAATAAATGACACCTACCTCCTGGCATTCCTGTTAGGTTTTATTCATTGAATACATGAGAAAAATACATAGTATAGAACTCAGAATTAATGTGTACATATATACACATTCATGTATGGCCTGTGTGTGTTTGCCTTTCCCCTTTGTATTTCCAGCATCAATGAAGTTTGGTCTCTTTAAAGAGAAAAATTTGAGCAAACTTAAAGAGATAAAGGAGCTGCCTAGACCTCAATTTAGAGAGAGCACTCCAAAGGACAGAACAGTTATACCAAGTCCTAAGGCAAAAGCATGCTTAGCATACAAAGGAGAGGCAGAGAAGCAGTGTGGCTAACTAGTAGACAAATAAAAGCTGAGATGATGAGAGCAGCACATGTAAATATCACCTAACAACTGTTCTAACTCTCAGTTAAGATGTCACTTCAGTGCAATATTTTCAGATTTCCTAGACAAAAGCATATCCCCTTACCATGGATATTTAATTTTTTTTAGATCACATGGTGAAAAACACATGCACAAAAGTATACAAATATAAGTGTGTGACACAGTGAATTAATACCCTTCCACTAATCAAGTTTCTGAGTAACTCAGAAACACTTTAAACATATCTCAATTATATACCTCCAAATGTAACCACAGTTTTAATTTTTATCAGTACGTTTTGTTCAGTGTGTATTTAATACTTATTCACATGGAATCATCTAGTACATATTCTTTTACTGTTTTCTTTTTTTTGGACATCTGTGTTATTCTGAAAGGTTTTGCTTCTTTTAAACTTTTATTGCTGTATATAATTCTATCATTTTTTATCTATTCATCCACTGATGGTCATATAAGTGCTCATATTTATCAGCTATATTAATGCTTCTATGTAGATTTGAGAGCTCATTATTGTACTTTTGCATTTATTTTTGTGATAATTTGATTTATCTGCCACTTATTAACCTAGCAGCTCCATGAATGATAAAATTAAAGGCAAAAAAAAATAAGAGACATTTTGAGTTTGCTTTTTCCCATTGTATTTTGTGGGTTAGTATTTGGCATGCATTAGAGGGTAATTGATATTTTTAATTAACTAGTCAACACATTAATTAATTCAACAAACCAATGTGTGAACTTTCTTCCCAGTATTCCAATTTGAAATTTTGAAGTATTTTTCAATAGAAACATTCTCAAGTACTCAGAACCTGTATTCCTGAACCAGTTTTCTTTTTGTACTTAATTTTGCTCTGTGCTGTGCATGTTTGTAGTCTGACCCACATAACAGTATAAACAGTCTTTCTGAAGGAGAAACTTCCCAAGATTCATAGAATTGATTGTCCATATTTTAAGATTAAGTGCTCTGTTATTTGAGAAGTTCAAATATATTTTGAACATAACCACCTGTGGGCTTGGTTTCACAATTAGTAGTAGTCATAGTTCTTAAAACTTTCATTTTTGGAAAAGTGTTATTTTGTTTCCTCCACAGACAAAAATGTTAATAATTCTCTGATCCCTAAGTCAGTAAAATAGCGAAATAGAATAAAACAATTCCCCCAATAAGAAATTATTATACTGCTTTTCTTGATATTCCAACCCTTAGAAAACTGAATTTGAGAATATAAAATTCTTAAATGTAAGAATTTTCATTTCTCAATAAAACTTTCTACTGTAAAGCAGGGAATAAGTGTGAATTGACTTCCTTTATCTCCTTCAAGAGAAAGGCAAGCCAGGGTAGTATGTAACCTCTAAAATTATATTGGCCTTCTTATAAAACTTATGGAAAATGTGTAAAACTCTTGCAAGAGTCTGAATTCTTAAATTAAATCTTTTGTTAATAAAACTGGCAACTTAATGCATATGTAAATGTCTCATTTCCATAAAAGTTACAATGAAGAAATTTTGGTTATCCATGGAAATTAAACTTATTAAATTCTAACATTCTAGAGTACACTTCTATATATCTTCAACATGTTTAATTGATATAGTACATTACATTCGTTCCTTTTTCATAGTTATAATTATTTTTATATAGACTTTGAGGAACGCACTTAATGAAAACCAATTGTTACCATTAGTTTCTCATGTACTCCTACTTCTGTAATATAACCATAGAGATGTTGTATATTTGCCAAATGTGAAAACCAGAGGTCTCATATAACTATGACAAGAAGAAAAGAATGATTTGTGTGAAAATGCACTGCCTGGTGAGTTCATTTCCTTTCTTCTTTTTCCCCCATCCAGAGCCGAATTCGCAGAATGTGGAATGACACGGTCCGAAAGCAGTCAGAGTCTTCCTTCATTACTGGAGATATAAACAGCTCAGCATCACTCAACAGAGGTAATTAAAAATGATTTTTCATATTTATTACTTTTGTGATTACTTTTAAGAAGGTGGTAAATGCATTGCTTTATTTGCACCTTCTGGACCTTCTTCCATGTGATAGGAATATTGCAAGGATTTAAAACCTGGTTGTGTATAGCAGTGTGTTCCATTATTCATAAGCCTTTTTTTTTCAATCCTGAATTTTCAGGAGGTCTTTTCTGAAAAGAATTTAGAAAAGTAAAAATTTCTTTTGTAGTTGTCTGCCACTGCTATAAGCTGGTGAGTTGTCAGGCCTCATCGGAAGCAGTGAAAATTGGCAATTATGTGGCTATATAGTCGGTTAAGCATCATAGAGTTTCACATTGTCCCAGGTATAGAGCAATTTCAGAGTCTTTGTGGAAGTAAAGTAAAAATATACTGTCTAAAACCTACTTAAGGCAACCTGTGCATTTGGCGGGGTTGGGAGGGTGGGGATCATATCTATACTTAATATCCAAGACATCCAAATAATATTGGATATTTAAAGAACTAAGAGAAAAAAATATTTCATGTATGTTATCATTTCTTGTGTGCTTCTGGTTAAAATATTCCTAAGGCATCATTTAGATTTTTGATATGAAGTTCTGTTAATTTCCTGATTTGATTGTGGTTCCTTTTCTTTTTCTTCTTCTTCTTCATCTCCTTCCTCTTGCTCTCTCTCTCATTAGAATTTAACTGACTACAGTAACAAGAACTAGGTGTGGCATTTGTGGAGAGTTACAGGACACTTTAGTCAGTGCAAAGAAATATTTAGCATATAATTTCATCTGAAAATGTAGGGTTTGTATGAGATAGTCTAATCACATTCTCCTGGGAGAAATATTTTGATACATATATTCAGTAATCATTTTTATGCTCAACACTGTTATTGTTCTTAACCCCAAACTAGTACATTTATTTTATTTTTTTTAGGCAGAAAAGTGAAAAAAATATTGTCAGATAAGGAGGACAAGAAAGCTCTCTGAGCAGAGAGGGCTCCTGAGCAGGTAGCCAGTATTAGTTTATTTTAAACCTGTTTCTGACAGCTTTTTGTTATATTAGATACTACTTAAAAACAAATAATTTAACAAATAGGGGTCATAACTAAGAAAGATTCATGTGCCAGTGCTCATAATAGGTTTTACTGAAAATAAGTAATTTATATAGAGTAAGTTAGGACAATCATTTTCAAATTGAATTTAATATAAGAATTTGTGTTTATATAATCTTAATTTATTTTTTTTGTGCAGTAATGTGGTAACTATAACCTAGTGATGGTATTAAAAATTTTAATTTGTGGGAGGGGAAGGATTGGGGTCAGAATGGGGCGTTTGCAATTGTATTGGGGAATATAAAAATAAAATTTATTATTTAAAAAAAATTTTAATTTGCTTTTGCTTAAGTAAGAACAGTGGGCATAAATATGAAGAAAACACATTAGAATAAAGTAATTATCTTGCATTTTGTTTCACAATTAGATTGCTTTTATTTGCTAGAGACTATTGATTTACACAATGTCTCTATTCATCTCTTTTTAAGTTTAGCTTTAATGGTTAGCTTGTGCGAAATTACTTAAATATGAATAGTCTAACTTTTGGACATTACTTTCCAAAGCATAAATAATGAATTACTTATAAAAGTGCCCCCAAATTTTAGGAAATCATTTGCTTCCATAATGACAAATTTTCTTTAATCTTTAAGTAATCCCATACATAGAAAATTTATAGTATATTCCTTGAAAGAAAGCTATCCTTCTTAAAAGGATTTATTTTTAATAATATCTTGCATGTAATGATTATAACAGTCATAGAGTAATTATAAATGAAGCAGGTTAATAGAACATGATTTTAAAGATGACCTGTTATTTATCTACTGTGGAGATGGACAAAATATGTAAAATTATTGTTTTTAGCATATGATCTAAATTTATGTAAAGATTATAACCTTCATCAAAACTGCTTTAAATGTGTAAGATTGTATGTCCTTGACGTTAAAGTTAATCACATTATATAGCATTGCTTTGTCTTTTTTATTTCTTGTCAAGACTCTTACCAACTTGAAATATATTGATTTGTGGATAATTATGTCAGTTTGAAGTACAGTTAAAGAAAAGAATAATCTTAGCTACTAATTGATCATATGTTTAAATGTTTTTATATTCATTAATTTTAAAAGATGTTTCTTAAAGTTATTAAAGGAAGGTATAGTTCTATTTCTATCCAGTGAGTTTCTTTAATGACTTTGGGGAAGGGGTTAATTGAATTTATGATTTCAGACATGCCAAGGCAGCAGTCTTTTTCTATAGGGTGTTTACTATTTCTTTCATTCAGTAACATTAATGGTGCTAGACATGATAGTGATCTTCTTGATGCCCTATATTAATTTCCTAGTCTCCCACATCAGAAACTCCTCATTTTATTCTCCATCTCATTATTTTTTAACCTTAGATGAGTGGAGGGTATTTTAAAATTTTATTTCTTAATATTATATCTCAGAAGCTAGTCTTTAACCTCCTTCTTTAATCTTGTCTCATTTCCCAGGGTCCTATCTTCCCTGCATTCAGGCGTGTGTATCATATTTAGGTAGGTGGCACCCAAGATTCACCTTTCCAGATAAACACTCCAGTCACCTCACAACATAATTATTCACTTCTGTTTATTCAAAAGATTATTTTTTCTATGATTAAAATAAAAATTTTAGGTATTACATCTTCACATTTTCATATATCCTAACTTTTCCCATTCATAGTTTCTTATAGCTAGCAATTATTTAAATTCAAACTCCATTGCCCTTTCTTTCTAAGTTAGACATTTTAAATCTCTTATTTTTTCTTCATTTCTGACCCCTGAAAACCACCAGAAGTTGTCTAAAAATTAGTCTTATTTTTACATTAGATTTTCTATCCCATTCATAACCACTGACTAATTCATCAAAATTCATTATTTTAAAATTCTTTGTGTCTTATCATCTATTCTTCCAAACAAGAATCTGTCATTATCATCTTTGAATAAAGCATCCATCATGCAGTGTAGAACTCCTCAATTTTTTTTCAAGCCATCTAATATTCTGTTCTTGAACCAAGCTGTTACATCCTATTTGTCAGATTATCTGCCTACCTTTCCCAATATGATAAACTTTATTGTTGTTGGGAATTTATTCCTTGGAATCATGTGAGATCTTGAATGATTTATTGAAAAAGTTTGATTCACTTAATCATTCTTATACTCTTGGGATTTTGTTATTTGGTTACTTCATCTCTAAAACCTTCCATTACATTTGTCCTTTGAAATATATATTTATGAAGATGTTTTCTAAATGTTCCCTATTTTCTAATAGTTTCCTTGTTGCAATTTTATACATTAGAGGAAGTCCAGAATTCCTTAAGGCCAGTATTCCAGGACTACTGTCAAGATAAATTCACAGATGCCCTATCTACATAGGCAGAAATAGCTTTTCAAGAGCCCTCAGATGATGGTTGATCACCAATAGTTTCAAGGAAAGTTAACTCTGATATAAACCCAACATTTCACAACTCTCACAGGAGGGTTTATTCAGTGATTCATTTAAATTTTACCTTGAAGACAATTCTAAATCCAAGAGCTCCTCTCAGGCCTATTGGCATTCTAACCCAAATTTCTAGTAGTCCCCAGTACCTAGTAGGGGTAAAAATAATTTGTAGAAGAGTAGTCTTTCCTGCCTCTATCTCCTAACCACTGTCTCTGTTGGATAAACCTCATCCTGAACAATATAGGTTAACAATGCTTCTATAACTTGCATTTGATTAAAAGAAGTAAGCATTTGCTGAGAAACACCCTTGTCATTCAATTCATGGTTAAGCATTTCTACTTGTTGTGTAGATCTAAGTTGAAATTGTAATATTTTCTGAAATCAGATGATTTTAAGGATTTATCTCATTATGAATAACATAATTGTATCTCCATTTTCTTTTGATTTAATTAGTTAAATTGACCACAGGAATTTGAGCTTAAAGTTTTGCAAAGGTACTTGCTACCAACATGGTATCCTTGTGTGCGTTACAAAAGGGTACCTTACTCCCCCACCTGAGCTTTGGAGTTATTGCAAAAATATGCCCCATGTGAACAGAAGAATTAGCAAAAAGACACTTCTAGAATAATGGCTTAACTAGCATTGTGGGTTTTTATTTCCCCTACCTCATATTTCCATCTTATCAGCCATGCAAGTTAATTCAATTTACATTTTTATACATTAAGATCTGACTAATATATCTGTATTTATTTAAACCAAATCTAGCTGTTATAGGGCAGAAGACTGATCTGAGATGTGTGACACTTATTCATTATTGCTGATGGATTCTCCTTTCAAGGTTTATATGCATGTTAATCTAAACATGCATTCTCAGTAAATTTATGTAACCAGTAAAGTTATGATGACTTCTGGCAGTCTTTTCATAAATTTTTAGAGCGAATTTTGACTCCAATTAGTGGCATAACTACCTTGTGAAAGGTAACCTCACCTGTGAGGAACGTTGTATATTTAGAGGGGAAGTGTGGTCAAATAGACATTTACAAGTATTTGACTTACACATGGCAGTTTTGCATAGTAGTTTTGAGATTGGAGTTCTAACCCAATGACTTTTAATAAATTGCTTAACTTCTCAAGTCTATGCAATAGGAATATAAATAGTACCCACTTCAGAGGTCCTTGAGAGGTCTTAGTGAGTTAATATATGTTAATTGCTTACAGCAGTGCCTGGATCATAATAAGTATTTTATTATTTTATTCAGAAGTTCATTTATGTTTTCTAATGAATGAAAACTGATTCTTACCAGTGCTCTCAAGCAATCAGATATTAAAATTCATCATTGACTAAGTAAGATTTCCTGTCCTGTATGTCTTCGTTTAATAGGTAGAAGAATGAGTTGGTTACCTAAATGCCAAATAAGAAAAATAATAATTTACCTAAATAGTCCTACCCTTGAAGCTAACCAAAGAAATAAATTAATGAAACTGAATTGTTTCTTCTAAGTTAGAAATTATATGTGAATTGCATCTGCCTCGCTGTACTTTCCACTTCTGATTTGTAACTCTATTTTAGCATTGAAGAAATAAAGGTAAAATATTTCTTCTCCCACCTTAGGTAATGATATAAATCAGTACTGCTTTCTCTTTTCCTCCCAGCCCTATCCTACCCTTCAGAAGCTTAGAGAACACTAGCTCAATTCACATACCCCTGTTGAATAACCAGCTATGTGGTGGAGCAGGGATGTGACTCATTCCCATTTCTGAGTCTGTATTGTCCTTTATAGGAGGTTGGTCACTGAGGCAGATGAAACTCTACAATAAATCACCTGCTACCTCATTAATATTCAGTCTACTAAACATATTTTTGTTTCTGTGTTTTGAAAGAAAAATGCAAATGAAAATATGTGTTCTTTTACTGTGATTAATTAAGCCTACTAGAATGAAATACCCATTCACTGAAGTTTGTTAATGTCAATAAATATAATTTAACTCATCTGCATAAAATACAGCATATTGCTAAAAAGCCTTCTGTTTTGAAAGATTAAAAATCATTTGTTATAAATATTTACCAGATCTTAATATAAGCTGACATATTTTATAAATTTGGTAAAAACAGTTAACTATATGCCTAAGAGAACTTATACATACATAGCTAAGAAAATCAGGGTAGCCTATATAATAAGTTAGTTTTTGTTATGACCAAACAGTATGAGAGTATGAAGGCAAATATAATAAACATCTTATACATGGATGAAATTTTCATTTGAGATCTACCATTATATTTATTTCCAGTGTTTTTTGACATTCATATTCTTGATTTAAATAAGAAACAGTGTTCTCTCTGTGTTCATTTCTTTGCTTTGTACATATCTATAAATAAGTAGAGGATATGCAATAAAATGAGGATCTTTGTTGTTAGGAAAATCAGCTTACTAACTCAAAAGCAAAAGAGTTACAAATTTTAAATGTGAAATGCTGTGTCAAATAGATAATTAAGCATTGTCTCTTATGTTCTGATATCTGACTCAAGGAGACCAAATCATTTTCAGAATGAACTCTCACTGCAAAATGAAATACATTAAATATTGATTTTTCTTCAATCAGTAACAGAATTCCTTCTATAAATTTTGAGCAGAACTTGAAAGGAGAAACTTTAAAAGTACCTGCCCAGTGAGTCCTTTTTATGCTTTACTTTGAACTTTGTCTCCTTGATATGAATTCTCCAGAATCATCCAGCCTCACAGACAACTATACAATAGTAAAAATGAGCTTTCATAAATTCCTTCACATGAGATGTCTTTACGTAGAGCAGGCTCCTCATTTCTATGATTTATTATCTTATTGCCTAATATATAGTTACCAGTATTTTTTTTACCTCTTTATTATAAACCAAATAAGCTCCTATGAGATACCTTGCTAACTTCTAAATGTAGTGCTGCAAAACAATACCACTTAGCTGTGAAATATTCGTGTTGTTTCATGTAAGTTACTAAGAAGTAAATTTTCCAAAAGTATTTATCCATTTTTAGAACTTAGACATGAGTTCTCCAACTTGCTGGTTTTCTTTTCTCTAATAGAATACAATATAGCTCTTAATAGTTCTTGATCAATTGGAGATTTTTCTTGTAGTTTGGTTTGTATAGCTGTCATTTACTTATTTGCCATTGTCCCTTTTGTGCATTATCTATTATCTTTAAATTTGTGAAAAAGCTTAGTTTGTGGTTACTTGTCCAAGATCATATGGCTAGTAAAGATGAACTACCTTCCAAACAAGTCTTTTTGACCACAAAGCCCTACACATAATAAAAAATTTAATTCCTGTGATGACAGTTTTTCATGAAACTTGTTGAAGATTAGAATGAAGGGATTTTCTAAGAATGCACTTCCAAGTGATTTTTATCTGCTAACATGGAAAGAAGATAGTCTTAAAAGCATGATTATTATTTTGCATCTTATTTCTTGATTTCCTTCATTTACTATTTATTTCCTTTTACTTTATTTTGTTCTAAATATAGTTCTGTAGTGTGGGCTCATTTGATACATTCAGGAAAAGAAAATCTTTAAAATACTGTGAATATATAGAAACAGAGATTGTCCAACAACATACTATGTTTATAGGTAATATGCCAAATTGCTATATATTATTGTCCAATTGTAGGGCTTATGTTGCAAGAAACATTTTGTAACTGTTCTTTTCTGGAAGCTCTCCAGGTATTTTGTTGGTAGATTCTTTTTATATATATAAGTTTTAATTTCTTTTATGTCAGTACAAGGATGAACAGGTTTTGGTCAGGGCAAAGACTGTTCAAAAATCGGGCAAATAGCCTCTCTATATATCATTTGGTATTAGGACCAAAGGTACAGCTTTCCAAAGTTTTTACTATTGAATTGGATATTCCTTGTAAGTCTGTTCTCTGTCAGGTCAACACAATAATGCCTATACCAAGTAGCAAATCTGTTTGAATTGATTTCAAGTAGATTCTGATAGTGTTATAAATTAAATTTATTACATTCATGTGATAATTCTTGTTTAAAAAATATGAACTGTCTTATAGCTCAAAGTTTAAAAACAAAGAAAGCCTGACTATACCTCTCATTTATAAAATGTTACTACTATATTATAAACATAAAGATTTTAGTGATATAAATGTAATATATACTATTCCAAATGTATTTGTCATTATTTCTTCAATTTTTTTCTAATAGTTTATATAAATTCACAGCTGCTATTTTGAAAATGAATAGAAATTAATTATATTATATGAAAATTATGATGTGAGAGGGGAATATTTTAGATTTAGCAAAAAAAAAATACAAGCCACACTTAGAAAAATTATGTTTATTATCAATAATTATGTGGTATTCAATTACAATAGCTTCTATTGAATTATACACAAAGGCTTCCATTTTGTATAGCTCATCCTTATATGCTGAATGCCATTTAAAAGTAAGTGTTTATATGATAGGTTCTATTATGATTTTCATAGTAGATTTCATAATGTATCTCTATAAAGAGAGTAGGTTGATCCTTCAAAAACTAATACAAGTCACCTATCACATTCAAAGAGACTAATTTACAACCTTAAAAAAATCACAGGAGAATTAAGAAAGATTTGAGAGGATATACAGATTGAAGGAAGATAGTTAATCTTGATATAGAAACAATATGTTTCCTAAAACAGCCTCAGTCTAAATAGAACAGAATTGATTATCATTATACAATGTCTTCTCTGAAAAATGATCATGAATATCTGGACTCATAAATGCTGTGTCTTAATTTGTATCTGCTACTCTCAGACATATTTTTTTTCAAATGTAGTTTCAATTTAAAATCCCAGTTATAGCTATAAACCTTCTTAATAGCTCACATACCTTGCACAATGTAAGTATGCGAATATAGAGCTGTAAATTAAATAAAAATTATATTTTCTTCACATTGGTAAAGTATTTTACATTGTTGAATAGTTGTCATACTATTCTTTGTTTTGAGGCTTTCTTCTGCAAAAATGCACAAGCATTGTGTCATTTATAAATAAAGATAGCTATGGAATGAACTCATACCATTAACAGATTATCATGAGATTACCTGATTTATCTGATTTAGAGAAAATACAGTGAATAGCTAATGTTTGAAAGATAAATATAGATATTCTTTTGCTAAATACCATAGATTTACTAAAAAGAACTGTTATGTACTGCTGTTTTGCCTGTGGTTAAGTAAACTTGGCAACTTAGCTTCAGTTTTAGTAATCTTTATTTGGAAAACTATGCCAGTGTGTTCAAAATGTCAAAATTAAATAACACAGAAATTCATGCCTTTGACCACAGAATATGAGCTTGGAAGATAAGGAAAAATAAGTGTCTGACTAGTAAGGTTTCATCATTTCCACTCCAAGCAGCCACTTCCTCTGCTGTGAAAACAATGGTCCACCAAGAATTCTGATTTCTAATCCTACCATTGTTAACTTGAGAGGTCAGAACACCTAACATCTCTGAGTAACTTTCCTTTCAGCCAATTATGTTAAAAGCAATGTTAAATATTTAATAGTGTCAGTTTCTTCATTTCATGGCAAAAATTTATATATACACACATGCAAATAAACACATATATCTAACACTCTAAAGCTTTTAAAAGAAAATGTAATTTTGAATTTATTTTAAAGAAATTTCTTAAAAACGAAATTAACAGTATGAACTATTAGAAAAAGAATATGTTCTTGTCTAAAAATTTAAATACTCATAATAAATAAGACATTGGTAGAGTTGTAAGCAACACAAATAAGGGACAAAATTTTAGTGCCCAGATTGTGTAAAGTATGCCTATAAATCAGCAAATATAATTCAGCGGCTCACTATGTATGTGGGCAAAAGATAAAATAGGCAATTCAGAGGATAAGAAACCCTAATAACCAACATGAGGTATTATCCCATCTCTCTGGTAATTAGGAAAATGCAAAATATAGCAGTAATATAGTTACCACACCTTTACCCATTTGGAAATATGTCAGTCAATACTAAGTCCTAGCAATCATTTGATAAATATACACTGTTCAAAAAAAAAACCAAAATGGGACAAAGACATTGGGCAGCAGTAGGCAGTATGTCATAAATTGAAAAATGTACACAATGTATAACCCAATAAATTGCTTTCTAAATATTATAGAAAAGCACATGAGTCTGGACTAGAAGGTATGTGTAAAGCCTACTAGTACAAAATAATGGCAATAGAATAGGTAATTTCTGGAAATCCTAGCTCTAAAACTCTGAATTTATATATTAAAATAGTGACAACACTTCTGCATTCAGAACATTTCACTTTATATTGAACTAACAATAGCTCAATCTGTACACTGGAGAAAACATGTCATTGAAATCCATATTAATAGATTTCCAGTGAATGAATTAGCTATTAAAAGAAGCTGAAGTATCTCCAAATCATTTGAAAGAAATTTAATAGGCAGGTTGATTAAAATTTAATAGCAAACTTGTTGGCTATTAAAAGTGCACAGTGTGATAAATCAAGATGTCAGCTCCTCAATTTATGACTTTGAAAAAAAAATTAGGTAAGAGTTCTTGGCTTTCAATAAAACATTTCTTCTTTCACACTTTGTAATTTCATTAATTGTTTGAGTAAAAAAACAGTTAAACTATAAAATTATGGTGTCTATGGTTTTAAAATTTATTTTATATAAAGACAGATTCCATTAGTTTTGCTTAATATTATAAGTAACTTGTTCTTGGTTTATATGGTTTCTCTACTTTATAAAGTAGTTCTTTAAATTGAAATAATCCTTGGTTGCACATTCTGTAGATTGTGAGTGTATGTGTGTGTTGATGTTCTTTTGTTATACAGAAAAGTAAAATTAGGAAACAAAATATTTAAAATAGGCAACGCCTATTGGACCAATTCACATTAGCTTTGGAAGCCTCCTTTATTGACTTGTATTTTTTTATTTATGTTATATAATTTTATACATCAATATGAGAATAAAATCATTGAACACTTCAAAAAAAAGGATATGGAAAAGGTTATACATTCCTAAAAGTCTCTTATTACAATTTTGTTGAAACATATTTTTAGGGAGATGTTGTTTGAAAGGTTTCAGCACTACCAATTTAAATATGTTTAAGTAAAACCACCAGAATCATGTGAGACCTTAAATAAACAATATATATCTCCAGACCTGCATTTATTTATGTGTTAAATGATGGTAATAGATTAGATATATTTTTCATTAATTCTGAGTTATAACTTTATCCCATAAGTTTGTATTGTAGTTGATTGGATGATATTTACATACATATAATATATTTGGTCACATTGATTCACTTTTCCAGTTTTCTCATTTATATTATAGTTTATTCACTAAAAAAGAGACATGTCTATTTTGCATTATACAAATTTTCTTAAATCTTTGAAAAGGAAATAAAAGACAAGAAAGAGTGAAAGCATGAGCAAATGCACAGTTGAGCACATAAACATCATACCTAAAGCATTTCACATGCAGTTTGTAAGGGTTTCATAGTGTCTACCTGTGAAAGACCCCATGTCCTACACTGAGGTGAGTATTCTAATTCTATAGAAAATACTTCCATCAGTGAAATTTTTGCATAGTGGGCCAAAATTAGTTGTTGCACAGCAGCAACACTGTAGTGACTCTGTTATATATATAACTTTTTAAATATATATATATATCAGTTAATGTATAGAATGTAAATGACTTTATGAGACACAAATATGTGAAGCCAAGGGAGAGAAAACGATAATGGAATGGAGTGGAGGATGAGAAATATCAGGGAAGAAATACCTTTTGAGAGAAACTATTTTTTGTAATAAAAACAAATATAACTTTGGCCATCCTAAATATATATAATAAAAATTTGTTAAAGAATGGTTGTATTAAAGTTGGTTCATTAGAACACCAAGATCTTGAATTATAAAACTTTATCCATCCGATAATATCAAATAAGGATTTAAGTACATTTTAAAAAAATGAAGTGTAAAGAACAGAGCAGTGACAATTCAAGTTATTTTAAGAGCTTTTCAGTATACTTTTGTTAGCCCGCTGTCAAGAAGAAAATTTGTTTGAATTATATTTCTGAATGATATAGATTTAAGTGGAATCCAACTGTCATCTTTTTTCAGATCTGTTCTTTAGTTCACAATTTCATAGCATGCTTATCTAGCTTAGATTTCAGTCCTCAATTACATTTATCATACTGAACTGACCTAGACAGTGCTGTCATTCAAGGTCTCACAATGTCAATGTTAACTTCCTAAGGAAAGAGATATAACAGTTTTACGGTAAAACTATACACTTGGATAAAAAAGTACTCATTTCTATTCCATTCAGATATCACTCATTCAAAATTTTAACATCAATATCAAATATGTAGTATAAATAAAGTAAAAAGGAAAAAAGAGTTCTTAAAATCATTACCATCATTGTACACTTAATCTTTTTTAGCAGCTTTAGGTTCTGACTTACAAATAATTATCAGAACCTATTCCCTCAATTTTTCAGTATAGAAAATGAAAATCCCATTTGCTTTGTATTGTGCTTTCACCAGAAATAAGGATTTTGTTGTTAGTGCTCTATTGGTATTTTTGTTGATGATTCACATATATTGAAAGTCAATGTTAAGTCCTTTGCATTACTTTATTAAAATATTAACCCTTGGGGGCCTCCCGGGTGGCGCAAGGGGTTAAGACACAACCTATGACGCTAACTGCAGCCACTGTAGCACGAGTTCGATCCCCTGCCAGGGAGCAACCCACATGGTACAGCAGACCTCTCCTGACTCACCCGCTGCTCCCCTCAGCAGTGTATTTCAGTCAGTCTGCCTGTTCTGTTCCCCGCTCTGTCTCTGGTGAATCTTCTCACCCCCTTCCCCACCCCCCACACCTCTGAACTGTAACCCGGCTCTTGTATGCATAAAAATAAAATAAATCTTTAAAAAAATAAATAAAATATTAACCCTTGATTCTGGAAGCAAATATCAAGTATGACTAGACTAACTAGTGCCGAGTCAGAAAATTAAGGAACAGCTATTTTTACATAGTCGTTTTGAGCTTTTAACACTTAGGGGTTTTTTTTGTTTTTGCCAATTTTATTTTTTTATTTTCATTTATGAAAGTTGTGCTGATTTTTTTTTTCTTTTTGCTCTTATTATTGTCTTCAACATTCAGGTAGCATTTGCTTTACCAAATAATGTTAGTGATTATTTTTGCATTAAAAACTGCATTATTTCAGTATCTGACATAGTTTAGAAGGAAATAAATCAAATTAAGAACTGGACAGTTGACACTCTAAAAAATTTACTCAAATTATAAAACTATGCATAATTAATAAAATGACTATTTGAGCTTTAGAATTTTGAGCTGGATGTCATAGATATACTATTTTTAGTTAAATAAGTAAATATTTTGAGCTTTAGTAACTATTGTAGTAACGGTATAGAACAGTGAAAAAATCCCTACCTATTCCCTTTTTTCTGGGATTTATATTACACTGAAATAAACACATACACGTTCTTTTCACATATGTAATGTTATAATATCTTCCTGTCATCAGGTATCTGCCTCTTAAAACTGACTGACTAGTAAGCTTAACTTTTCAGCTGAAAAACGGTGACAGATGGTCTGTAAACACTGAACTTCTTGAAAACCTTCAGCAATTTCACAGCTATTAGAAGAGAAGTTTACAAATCAGAAGTTAGTTGGAGGGAAAAGGAAGAGACAGGATGGACAGAACCTTGGGAAATAGTGTCAGAATTCAAAGTGACCTGAGTGAATTGAGGAAACAGCCAGAAGCAAATAGAATAGACGTCTGCAAAGAAAAATGAAATTCAGTACAGCTATACAGAAAACAAAAGTAACTTTGCACTTGAAAACAAAAGAAAGACAGATTCTGTACAAGCTTTTGTTTCAAAGAGCTAGGCATTAGCAACATGTTTTATCCCAAAAGTCACTGCCACTTTTCAAAAGTAAAACTGAAATAACTAAATGTGAGTGGGGCCTATAGAAACCACATGATAATCCCTCATAGGAAAATTGTACTTATTTGAATTGGAGACAAAGAGAATAGCCTTTTTGATGTCACTCCAAACCCTGAGTGTCCATGAAAAAGAGCTGATTCTTACAAGTGAAACAAATGGGGAATAATCATTCAGTTCCTCAGATATATCCCCTGTTCTTTGAACTAACAGTTCATAGAACTTATCTACAACTTTGTCCTCTGTAAAACTTTAATTATCAAGCTCCATATCCTTTTCCTTAGTTCTTGTTACTGAGCCCTCATTGGATAATAACTTTCCATGTTTAGGACAATCAGTGGGCTCAGTGACACTAATTGCATTAATTTCAAATGGTATATAAGGTACAAAACTGAGTAACAGTAAAACACAAACTTACTTTAAATAGTGATTCTTTCTCTATGAGGAAGAAGGTCCTTAATACCAAGGATAAAAAAAAAGCGGGTTTTTTTTTTTAGTTGTAAATTATAAGTGTTTGTGTGATTTTAGATTTAATAGCAGAAGGATCTCCAATTGTGCCTACATGTAGCTCATTATGGCTTCAGGTCAGTAACTGATTCTGGATTGCACCAGATTTGAAGACGCATCCTACCAAAACCCTGTGTCAAAAGATTGAGAGTTGTTCCATTTAGACAACATTGTGTCATATCACAATTGTATTTCAGTAGCATTTTAGCTGTTGTTGCTGACCTTTCCAGGTTACCAGAAAATGTTGATAAATAAAATTAACTTCACAGTGTTACTCAATAAATAAATTAATAAATTTTCAAAAGTAAAAATTCAGTCTTCCTGCATTAGTAGTTTCACTGAAAAAAGTGATTTTTAGAGTAGATTTAGAATTTTAAAACAATTAAAGATATGAAAAAGGAACTTTATAGCAGAAGAGATGAAACCAGTTGGATTATCTATGAAATATTGATAGTTTCATTATGGAATTATATTTTTGTATAATTAAACAAAATCTTGAGTCACCTGCATCTTGCTTATTCTTGATTCTGCTCCACTCAATTTTTTCCTTATCATAAAGAACCAACATTCTTTTACATCACTATATGTATGAGAAGAATCTTTTCTTTTCCTTCATTTTTCTTTCCTTTTTTTGGTAATTTTATTTTTATTGAAGTATGACTGGTGTATATCCTTGTTAGTGTTTTGGCAGTATAGGGCTCCCCCAACCCCACCATGTGTCATCATCTTAGCCACACACCAACAGAGCACCCATAATCCTCCTTCATAGTCCATTGTGCTCTCTACTCACCTGTTGTAAGCTGCATGAAGCAAGGAAAAAAAGTAGCATCCAAACTATTGTTTCTTTTCCAATTAGTTCAACTTAAATATTTTTTAGTGATAAAGGGAAATATGTAGATAAGCAGATATAACTCCTAGCTGTAAAGTTCTACTATTTTCATCTTAAGTTTCTTACATCTTTCCTTTTCTGTTTAAATACATCTGTAATTTTAGAAAGTACTTATGTGTATTAGAAGGCTAACTTTCCTTTTTACTTGAAAAAAGACTAAATTAATGAATATTATAATAGATACAATTTGTTTTTTAAAAACATTAAGTAGACCCAATCCTATTCTAATAATCTTTAATTATTTTACAGCAACAATATACAGGTTTATGATTTGCAGTATTTCATTTCTTATCTGGAATGCACCGTAGCCAACTCTTTTTAGCTTTTCTTATTAATATTCCAGATATTTAACCTGATAGAGCTATACTATATAAATTGAAGACCTGCTATTGGCACTGTGTAGAAACATTGGAATGCATTTGTCATACAATTTCAGCAAATGTTCATCAAGTATTTTTAATAAGTGAAAAATTCTGTGCTAGGCTTAACCAGTTCTTTGTGGGGTGTGTAAAATTCAAACACATGGCTTATATCCTGAATGAATTAAAACTGTCCCATTTTACAGTAAATCAAGAGGTTTTCATTTACTCAATTTGAAGGTTAAAATATTTATTTGTTTGATAAGTTACCATATGACAAAGAGGTATGATTTAAAAAAAAAAAAAAAGCTGCCATGGAAATTTTCTTGATTTTTTTAAACATTACTATGAGTGATAAAATGTTTTTGTTTTATTCATTCAATACAGATTACTTTTTATTTTAATTGTAGATTTACTTACATTTGTATGAAGTATCACAGAGATTATGTAACTCGAGTCTCTATAATATCTTGTAAAACTATGCTACCATATCATAGTCTGGAAACTGACATTGATACAATCCACTGATTTTGTTCAGTTTTAATTTTATAAATTTAAATTTAAATATACTTAATATTTTTATAATTGTATTATAAATCATTGTATTAAATTAAATGTATGTGTGTGTGTTAGGTTTAGTGAAATTCTAGCACAAGAGTAGGTTTGTGTATGCACCACCAAAGCTGAGATTCAGAATACTTTCATCACTACAAGGATGTCTCATGGTACCTTTTTATGACCATAGTGACTTTTACCTACTATCCTTTGGCTCCCATAATCTGCTCTCCATTTCCATATTTTTATAATTTCATATGTATTTCATATATGTATACTAGATATAGTGTATAACCATTGGGTTGTTGTTTTTTGCTCAGTACAATTGTCTAGAGAATCATTCAGGTTGTATGTGTAGCAATAGCTGTTCCTTTTTATTGCTGAGTAGTATTTCATGGTAAGGATGTTCCAAAGGTTATTTAACCATTTACCAGTTGAGTTATTTCCCATTATGGGCTATTACAAATAATGCTGCCATAAACATTTATATGTAGGTTTTTGTGTGAATATAAATTCCACTGTCTGTGGGCTAAATGTTCAAGAGTTTAATTGCTGAGTGGCATGGCAATTGCACAGCTAGTTCTATAGGAACACTGTCAAACTATTTTCTGGGATTACTGTACTATTTTACTTTCCACCTACAAAATATGACAGATTCAGTTTTGTTCCATCTTTATTAGAATTCATATTGTCTATTTTTGATTTAAGGTTCGTTGTGATTTTAACCTATAATTCCCAGTGGTCAATAGCAGTTTTCCCCATCAGCGTGTTTGAGACCTGTATATTGTTATCAATGATGTCACACGCTTGTGCCTTTGGCCCATTTTCTTACTGGATTGATTTTTGGGTCTTTTCCTATTGTTGTTATTGCTTTATTGTAGACTTTGAGAGTTCTCTCCATATTCCATATATTAGTTTTTTGTTGGATTAAAAATATGTGGAAATTTGTATGCAAATATTATCTCCTGGTTTATGGATTGTATTTTCATTCTCAAATACATATATTTAAATTAACATATCTCTGTATTCAGCATATCCCCATACAATTTGTATTTCCCTTTCATCACATTTTTTTTAATCATCTAACTTGAATATATATTCTGCCTATCATTTTCATATGTGTCTTAATTATATTTAATGAAACTGTTCCTCTAATCTTTATTTTTTTTTATTAAATGGCTTTGAATGTGGGAGATTACAACTCATACTGATGATATATTAGAAACTAAGTACAGCTGTTCACAAAGAGATGAATAACTCAACTTTGTTATTTTTATAAGCCAAAGTCCAAATAACCAGTTGGAAAATGGAAAATGGATTATTCACATTGCTGACTACCACAAAGTTATATATTATTTAAAATATTTTAAAATGATGTTCACCTTATCCGATTTGTAAGGTCACTTAATTAGTATGCTTACTATGGTATACTATTAAGTGATTATATTTTATTTTATTTCAATTTAAAGAATTCCTTTTCAAGAATTAAGAAATGTCAAATTCTGTCGTGTCAACAACTGCTCTCCAAATGAGTGTTTTATCATAAATGTTGTCTTTTTTTTCTTTTTTTTCTTTTTTACTTTCATTAAAAACAACCCAATGGGTTTTGCAAAAGAGGGAATGTTTTAATTTTAGCTTTTCTTTGTGTTTTAAGCTTTTTTTTAAAGCTTTTGTTTTATGTTATGTGTTTGTTTGGAAGATTATATTTTGCTTTTTTAAAAAGAAATTTATTTTTAGCAAGCATGGGAATATATTCTTGCTTATACTTCACACCTTGGGAAAGAGAGCACCCTAAATGTGGCTTAATCAACATTGTAAATCATTTTCTTTCTTTCCCATTGGCTTGGATATGTGCATTGTTGGAAACGTGTGCTTTAGCGGCATATATTTTTGAGTCTAATTAGCTACCTGCCTGTAATCAGGACTATATCAACTGTTGTCATTCTAAATGTTTCCTTTCTTTTTTTCAAACACATTTGCCTGATTGACCTTTTTTTTCTCTGTCTTTCTATGGGGCTGCTCCAGGAGCCATGGCTAATCATCTTATAAGCAATGCTCTGCTTCGTCCGCATGGTACTAACAATCCCTATAATACATTGCTTGGGGAACCGGCGGTCTGTAACAACCCTTCTGTCAGCATGTACAACGCACAAGGTGTGCTGGAGTTTATCTTAATTTTTTCAAGTGAGAGTCCCATTTTATGTAGCTTTTATGGCCACATCCTATTTTTCTTTCCTTCCTTCTGCCTTTTCTTTCTTTTGGAAGCAGACACACAGACTCCTCTCACCTTCCACCCCTCTTGGTGCTTTTTATTTTCCATTTTCCTTAGGTTTTCCTTAGTAAGAAATGGATTCCTTCCTTCTGATAAGCAATTGCTTGATTCATCCATGTGTGTTTGTTTCTCTGTATTGTTATAGAATGTATTGTGCTTTGTCAGTTCTTTTCATGTTGATCGATTTCTATAAGTATGCATTTATTTTGAGACATGAGATATTTGCCTAAGGTAAGTAAGATAAACAAAGGCTTGATTCAATAGTCTTTATGTTATAAGATCATGAAAATATCTTACTTTGTTATGCAATGAAGCACACTCTAGGCACAAAGCACCAGTAGTGATGAAACCATTTAGATGGACTCCAGGGAAAATTACATTGAACTCACCATTGGAGACAGCAGTGAACTGAGCAGTGGCAGTTCAAGTTCTACTTTAACTTACCTGCCTGTATCAACTGGATCAGGAAGGTCACAAAATGTTTTTTCTACTGTGGCTACATATTAAAAACAGTCTTTGAATATGATTGTTTTGTATATCCTCCAGCTTTACTGATACAAAAGTTGAATGGTATCTCAAAAAAATAGCATAAATATCTTTAAAACCACTTATATAAGCATTTGATTGTAGCTTTAACTTTTCTAAGAATAAAAATTATTGGAGCAAAATGTTCACATATAAAGAGAACACAGGGAAAAAAAAGATTCACATAAAAGTCACATAAAAGAAAAATACTAGTCAATCCATTTAGTTAAAATTATATTTGAGAGAGATTCACTATAAAGTCTTCCATGTTCCTTTGGGGTAAATTTTCCAAGACATTTTTAATAAAAACATCTTTATCTTCCATGGAATCTTTTTTTTTTAATTTTTCTTCTCAGTCAAAGGTAAAAGATTAATATAATGGCAAATGCATAAACTTCGTGTGACTGCCCACTCCAGAAAAAAAAATATTTGCTAAAATATAGGCATTGTCTAAAACCACCTTAACTTCTCAGTTGGCCCCTTGCCATATAGAAAGGATGAACTTAAATTATTTCAAAAATTACAAACTTAGTGATTCAGAAGTGACATGAGAAATATTATCAAATTGTCTGTCAATGGGCTGAAATAATTAAATGAAATTTTATCAAACTCTTCATGTCTACAAGTCTAAGAATCACAGACATTTTAAAATCAAAGAAGGGATAACACTCATTAAATCTGCTTTAAGACTTTACTAACAGTCTGCCATCCTGTGCTGGAATATTGCTCTAATGGAGCACTTCCTACCTCACAATTTCATATATTCAGTTGTTGAAATGCTCCATGATAAACATATATATTCTTTCCTTCCACTGAGCTGAAATGGATCTCTGGCCATGACACAGGTTTGTCCTCTGGAGCAAAAAAAGAGCAAAACATTCTTGGGTTCTTTGCACAGCCTTCAATACTTAAAAGCAGCTACCCAGTTTTCTGCATCCTCCCTTTCCCTAGTGAAATTACCTCAGTGCCATTAATATGAGATGGTTCCTGGATCCTTCTTCAGGGTTACCTGCTTCTAAATTATCTCTCATTTGCCACTCTCCCTATTTTATTGTAGCACTCAGTGAAGTATGTTACACAATGTACTATATATGATTTGGTAAAATAGTTTCAAAGATCGCATAAAGACTTCTTTTGTTTTTCTTAATTTCCATTAGGTTAAGTGCTAAATATTGTGTCATTACAAATATTTTTAAAAGTGCTGACATATTAGCAAGTTTTCAATGATGTTAAATGAAGATTTGTATTGTATCTGTAGTTTAATTATACTTTACTCCACCTTACACAAAGGGTTTTAACATAAATTTTGATTATATATTGTTTAGCTATTTTGAATACTCATATAAATTTCTGGTGCCTTCTATTTTAATGAAAAACTAACAATAATCAATGCTTTCCCTAATTCAGATCGGCCTGCCTTTCTTATTTTTAGTGGTTCTTAAATTAAGGGATTATGCCTAGGATGGTACACTTCTATGAACTATATCAAATTGAAATTCTCCCAATGCAAAATTTAAATTACTATATATATACAAAGTTTCATTCCTGTGGAATGTAACTGGATATTTCCATTAAAACTATCAATAAGTACACAAAGATTCTTTTGAATGGATTTGTTGTTTATGCCAGTTAAATTCTGACATCTCTTAAAAACTAAGTATATGGTTGTATTACTGTTTTTCAGATTATAAATGAAATAATTCTGCTATTTTAAGTTTTAATATATTTTGATATGTTATGATAGTGCTTAAAGTAATTCCTACAACTGAGCAAAAATAAATATTGGTTATTGTCATATTACTACCAATTTTATGCTTTCAGATGAATGCACTTATATTACTGGCAAGGTGAAATCTTGTATGAAATATAGGTGGCTCGGTATGTACTGGAGTGGCTTATATTGAATCAATACTTGGTTCTATTCTATTCTGATTCAGTTACACCAATGCCATTTTAGCAAAGAAGCACTCAGATTAAAGTAGCCACATTGTTTCCAATACCTTTATCTAAAAATGTTTGTTCATAGTGAGACTGAAGCATAAGAGTTAGGATAAAGATGAATGATATACTTCTATTATATTGAATTTAGATTTGGTGGAAATATTTTAAATTCATCCATAGTATTTCTGACCATTATTTTCTTGTCAATATTAGAGAACTCAACTTTTGTAAGGTAAATCACACTAAAGAAAAACCTATCAATGAAACAATATAGAGCATCACAATTTTATTAAAATAGTTTGCACTTTAAAATAATTTAATCCTAAAAATTTAAGGATCACATATCCATAGGATGGTATACAGTGAAGAATACAAGCTTTTATTATAAAAAAGTATACAAAAATTCTGTTTTGGCTTTCAAAGCAGAAGGAAGATGTGAAGAGGAGATCATGCACAGAGAAAATCTAGAAGATTCCCTTTCTGATCCCAGTTCTGCCACAGTTAACATGGTGGTGTTAGATAAGGCTTAGCTTATGTAGTGACTCCAATGTCCTCATCTCTGAGGACATCTTCAGTTATCTTTCATGTGCTTTTCAGCTCTAAAATTCTCTCATTTAAGGAAAGAATCATGATGAGCCTATAAATGATTTCTATCTGTTGCTAAACTAGTTTGGCTCTTTATTTGTTATTATTGTATTCTAAAGCTATTTTTAAATTTTAAAAGAAAATCGCTCTGCATTTTAAAATACTGTTGTTTTGCTGAGAAGCAAGTCACCTTTTAAGGTATAAAAACCATCTCTCTGAAGCAGTGGTTAGATTATAATAAGTTGGAATCTCTTAAAATGATCTAGCCCATTGAATTCACTGGCTTTATTTTGTGAAATGTTTACCTTTCTGTAAACAGAATCAGCAAGAAAAGTACTTTTTGAGCTGATTAAAATGAGTATTTTTAAAGAGATAATTTTACTAGGATAGTTTTTAGTAGGACAACTATAGTTTTAAAGGATCAACTATAAAAATATTTGATTTCATATGACTTTGCAATAATCCAGAAGAAAACCTGATATTGATGATAATATATTGTTACCCTCATTTTCTTGATACAGTTTAGTGGTCAAACTTAACCTTTTTTTTTCTCCTTAGTTACATCAACTTTTGAATATGAGCTCCAGAAATTACAGTATTGATCAGTACTATTCACAATGATAAGAAGCACTTGTATAGGTACACAATATGAAAACCTTGTTGTGTGGTTTCCTCTGTATACAAGCTAAATATTTTATTTATAATTTTAATGAAAAAATGTAAAGTTAAAATTCTGTAGATGCAGGTCTGTTCTGATACACACGTGCACACTTAATATTGAAGTATAGTTGTGGAAATGGTCATGGCCTTCCCTCAAATTTTTACTGTCCTTGCTTGGTGTGATAATCTTAACTTTCAAGTAAATGTGTATTTTGTTTGAAATTTGTAAACTGTAGAAACGCTAATTAAAAACTCATTTTATTAGCATGTATTAAGATGGGTTTCTTATTTTCTGACTAACATTTCAATATTTTTGATTATGAAAAACCATGTAACACAGACTCATGAATTTTGGGGCAGTGGAAATTATTTCCTTTGACTCTTTTTTCTGCATATCATCAATTTGCTTTTTACTCATGTTTCTTCTACTGTCGCTGTAAGCTTACTTGTTGTTTTTTCTTTCCTTTTCTTCATGCTGTCGTTTAGAGCCCTACAGAGAGACAAGTATGGGAGTAAAGCTAAACATTGCATATCAAATGTAATTTTTTTTAGTTCACTTTTATTGCATCACATATAGATGATGTAGTTATTAAAAACAGTTCATCTCACAATTTAAAAACTAAAGAACCTATGAATCGATTATATAAATATATGTTAATAGAGATTAGACGCTTTTGTTGTCTGATTCTTTTATTGTGTCACATACTCAACATAGTTAAGTCTCATGTAATGTTTGTGTGAGTTAAATTGTTTTTAAATTGAGCATTTATTTTTGCTAAGTAATTCATCAATTTTAATTTTTATTAGTACCTTTCATCATATAAATATATGTCACATGCAGCATACCCACTTTATTTTATTATGGCTGTTTCAACCTGTATCTAATGCATTGACAACAGAATAAACCTGTGTTTCAATGCATCAGTCACTAGATCATAACCATCAAGCATCCCATAGCAGCCTCTGCAGCAGCAATCACCCATCACATATGGCCCTTTGAAAAACATTTACTTTTGTTTTTTTCTTAACATTGTGGATTTGTCTAAAAGATATCTTATAACATGAAAATAAATTGCTTCACCCTATGTCTGTGATGGCTGTCTTTTAATGCATCTTCTGCATTGCTGTTTTTGAAAACTGTGTTACTTGTTGACTTCTGAAATCCATATGAAAATTGGTATATTTGGAACACTTTATTTAAACCAGCGATTTTCAGGTCAGTTTTGATAAACATAATTGCATCACAGATATAGAATGAATGCTATATTTTCACAAGTTAATAGTGTATTAAGAAGTTTAATAAAATTCTTCAATTAATTGTTCTGTAAAGAAATGCCCTCTCTTATTTACCAATATTGGTTAAGTGTTTATGTTTTCTTTTTCTTTTGTGGTTGCATTTGAAGCGATTTATGGAACTATTTTAGATTCTTGGATTTCTGTTCATTAAAGAGAATGAAAAAAAAAAACTTCAAGAAGCATGTGGTCAAATCTTTTACACTGCAGCTCTTTCCTTACAAATAAAATATTTGATTTCTTTTAAACCCAAAGTTTATATGCACACAAAGTCATCACCTATTAAGAAATGAAACTTCTAATAATGACACTATGTTTTTAGGAATCAAATCCCTGTGTCTTTACACATTCTTTTGTTGTATTACCTAATAACCCTAAATAATCTCTAATGAATTAATATGTAATAGTAACCAAAGTGCTTTTAGCAGAAAAAAAAAGTAAATCCAAATATTTTTGTTTTCAATTTTCCTATGTGAAAATTATTTTGATGTGCCATTTATTTGACTAAGTATTATTTATGACTACATCATTCTGACAAATTTAACATAATCCTCTTGTGGTTTTGTGTGTAAGATTATTTTTATTTCTTATAAAATTACACATCAATTTATTAGAAACTGTCTCTTTTACTTTTGAGCAGTATATTCAAACTACCACATATGAATTATGTTAATATTATTCCTGTTTTAATGTTAAGGCAACATATAAAATTACAGGTAATGAATTATGGAATTGACTTTGATGTGTATAAATTGAAAGCTACAAATGATTACACCAAAATTTTGTATTATTTTTTCTAAGTTATTACCAAATATGCTGCAAATAACGTCAGGCAATGTTTGTGTGGAAATTGCAAATTTATATATAGTACTTTTTAAATTCTTTTAAATATTTACTCTAAATACTTCTTTTCCATTTATAAGATTTCAATTGTCCAAATAATATGTACATTAGATGTAATTAAAAATGCTAGCAATTTATACATCATAGTTGAATGTTTTTGCTTCTCTGTGTGTGTGTCTGTGTGTTCTATGGTCAGTTGGATATAAATGTCATAGTGTTTTGTAATCTTTTTCAGAGGGGCTTCTGAACAATGCCAGGGATACAAGTGTCATGGATACTCTACCACTGAATGGTAACCATGGCAATAGTTACAGCATTGCCAGTGGCGAGTACCTGAGCAACTGTGTGCAAATTATAGACCGTGGCTATAACCATAACGAGACCGCCTTAGAAAAAAAGATTCTGAAGGAACTCACTTCCAACTATATCCCTTCTTACCTGAACAACCACGAGCGTTCCAGCGAACAGAACAGGAATCTGATGAACAAGCTGGTGAACAACCTCGGCAGTGGAAGTGAAGATGATGCCATTGTCCTAGATGATGCCACCTCCTTTAATCATGAGGAGAGTTTGGGCCTAGAACTCATTCATGAGGAATCCGATGCTCCTTTGCTGCCCCCAAGAGTTTACTCCACAGAGAACCACCAGCCACACCATTACACCAGAAGGCGGATCCCCCAAGACCACAGTGAGAGTTTTTTCCCTTTGCTAACCAACGAGCACACAGAAGATTTCCAGTCACCCCATCGGGACTCTCTCTACACCAGCATGCCAGCACTGGCTGGTGTGCCCGTCACAGAGAGCGTTACCACCAGCACCCAGACCGAACCCCCACCGGCCAAATGTGGTGATGCCGAAGATGTTTACTACAAAAGCATGCCAAACCTAGGCTCCAGAAACCACGTCCATCAGCTGCACACCTACTATCAGTTAGGTCGTGGTAGCAGTGATGGATTTATAGTTCCTCCAAATAAAGATGGGACCCTTCCGGAGGGAAGTTCGAAAGGACCTGCTCATTTGGTCACTAGTCTATAGAAGATGACACAGAAATTGAAACCAACAAAACTGCTAACACCTGGTTGACTGTTTTGAGTTGATATAAGCAGTGGTAATAATGTGTGTACTCCTAAATCTTTATGCTGTTCTTGAGAGACAAACACAAACTTTCTGACTTCCTTTTTTTTTTTTTTTAAACTGGGAATTTTTAGGTCAGCCCAGGGGAGAAAGATAACTGCTGAAATCCCCCTGTGCCCTATCCTTTCCTATCCTTGCCCCCTCAGATGGAGACTTCATTATGTTAATGAACGAGATATGAAGAAAATGGCACTCATTGTGGCCTTGTTGAATTATGTTGTGTTTGTTCTAATATCTCTGATCTCTGTTACTATGATTACAAGGACCTGATTTTAAAAAGGCCAGAACAGTTGTTTGAAATTAGTAACAATGCCGCATCTAGATTGGAGTGCTGCACAAACAAACATAAAAGCAAAGCAAAACTGTATGGCATAGTGGTTTTTAGGCACTGACAACCTGAATTCATCACAGCGGGAATCGCTGTGGAATACAAAACAACACAATTAATAATGAAATGGAGGGGAATTCTAGAAATATATGCTAAATGCATATTTTATGATTTGCTGTATTAACTGATGATAAAACTAATGACAGAAAAAAATTGAACAATTTCTATGTAATGTACAGATACTAGCATTGCACATATAGTCTGCTTTCTGTTCCTCCAGAATTTGAGTCCTGTTAATGTAGTGAAAAAAAGACAATTTTTCTTTTTCTTTTGTGCTGGTCTTGCAAGTTTGTCTACCAGTAAGAGAGCAAAGTTTCCTTCCTTTCTTCCTATTTTTCTTTCTTCATTTTCTTTCTTTTTCTCTTTTTTGCCTTTTTTTTTTTTAAATTTCACCTGGCAAAAAAATAAATAAATGAAACTGTCACTTTATAAGAATCATTTTCTAGTAATGCAAACAAATTATTTTTTACAGAAAATATAAAATAAATAAAATTAGACTTCCTTCCCTCACTATATATCTTTATTCAGTCAGACTACTTCCAAGAGCATTTTTGCAGATTAGAGCAGGACACACCTTTATGTTTACAGTGCACATCTGTTATAATACAAAGCATATTTGGCAAGCAGTTCTTCACAAAGACAGTAGCTATGACTCTAGAAGTCAAGAGGTGTCAATAGAACTAGTGGGGCTTCTGCATGTGAAAAAATGGTATCCCATAGGCGTTAAAGTGCTGAATGCTCAGTCTGATCCCCAAGTGGGCACCTGCACTACCAATTTTTAAAGGAAATTCACTCCCTTGTAGTAAAGAATTGAAAGGTCAAGTTACTTTGAAGTGATTAAAAAAAAAACTCTTCTGTTTATTAACAGGAAAATTTATTTATTTCACAGGATTTTAAGTAATGTAGGATTACAACAGATAAATTAGCAGCACATATAATTTTTTTTTAAATTTATGATCCATTTTGTATGGTCTCAAAGTTGAATGACCTCATTACTAATATTTGTTGTAAAAGTGAAACTTGTTTGCCAACCAATAAACAACTGATTGAGATTTAGAAGATATTGTATTGATGTATGTACTATATGATTAATTATTCTTTTTATTTTTCTCGCCTTTCTTTGCTTCTATTTTCACTATATAAACTTTGCTAATGTGTGATAGCCCAATGAGCCATACTAAAGAAATCAATCTGCCTAGATGAATACCCCAAGCACAAAATTTTACAGATTCTGCAGACAAAGTAAACCAGAAAAAAATGGGATGGGCATGTTTATGTTGGTTAAAATAGGGTGCATAACATACTAGCAGGTTAATATATGTTATTATGTTCTTATTTATAAACCAGCTGTAGTCCTCTGCTTATTATAATACCAGTTTCAACCAGAGATTTAAATATTGATTTTTTGTAGTGTTGGAGATCATATTTTATCTTCCTTGTAAGCTCCATTTCAGTAGTCAAAATTGAAATTCACTCAGTTTGATAAGAGCTGCAGGAATCTGACAATGAGACTATCCATTTTAAAAAATAGTTTAAGACCTTATTATGCTAGCTATTTGTTGTTTTTGTTGTTCTTTATATTTCAGGGGGGATAAAGTTCTTTCAAGACACTTTTTTAGCCCTCCAGTTACTGAAGAACCTTTATCGGCAGTGTCTAAACATGGAGTTACTCCTATGGCAAAACTAGAATGAACTTGCCAAATTACAATTTCTCTTATAGTATGTGACATCTTGGTGATTATTTTTTCTTTTTTTCAAAAATCTAAACACCACTCACCTATGAATTAATTTTTAAAATTAAGATGAAAAGAAGTAGTTTAGAGACCAGCTAGAGATTTGTGTATATATTTCTAAAATATGTGACAAAAGAAAAATTCTGTGCTGGGCCAGAGTACATCATAACCTTAATATCACCTCAAAATATTTTATGCGTCATTCTGTTTTCATCACTCGACATGAGTATTTTTAGTCTATAGATTTTCTATAAGTTGCAGGAAAACCACAAGTTTTAATGGTAATTAGTCTTTTGCATACCCCATATGGCAATGTTAGGGTTAATTTAGTTGATACGTAGAATACATCTGGTAATGAAAGAACATTTTTAGACACAATTAAGGTAACTTCAGAAACACAAATGTAGTATGTGGATTTTGAGCACTTATGCTTGTGTTGCCAATCCATCAGTAATCTATATGAAAGCAACTCCATCAATAAGGAGCTAGTTTCACAGAACAATGGGGAAACTACCTCAATTCAGCTTGCTGATTCTTATTATTTTTCTGATATTGCTACCTCCCTGCTCATTATCTTTTGTGTTTCACTATATGGAAATTTGAAACAGGTAGCCTCTCAGCTCTACATAAACCAAATTGAAGAAAAACATTTGAATACATACACTGGTGCAGATCGTCATTCAGTACTACCAAGCTCTTGCATCAAGATGAAAGGGTGTGAGTTTGGAACTCTCATACATGATAATAGCTGTGCTTTCAGAGAGACTTGAAATCTAAGGACATTCACAGGAAGTGATTGTTACCCCAAGTTCTATGTGACTATAACAAAAACAATCAGTGGACAAAGGAGTTAATTATGCACACAATTCAATAGAAATTTGTGTATATCTCACATGTATTCACTTAATCCTCCATTACAGCAAGCAAGGGTTGAACTCCTGACCCTGAATCTTTTTCACTTGCATTTTCATGTATAGTTATTGATAAATTAATAATGTTTAAAATTTCCTTGTTTGTCCACCTTTGGTTGACTCTATTTTCAATACCCTGTGGCGTTCATGATCCACTTACCTGCATTTGTCTAATGTGTTTGATTTACCATTAAGAAGCAAATTTCCATCAAGCAGATATACTATGCATATGTACATGTTTACATATGCATATGTACATATGTTTACATATGTACATGTTCGTAGATATACTATACACAATGTTTGGCTAGCTGGGAGTAAAAATTATACCAATGAAACTAACCAATTATTATTTTCCAGTAAAATGATATTTTTATAACATTTTACACTTGAATTTTTTTCCCATCGAAGTCTATTTCTCTTATACTTTGTCAGGACACTGGCTTGTTTTTTATCCCACAATTTTAGTTGATTCCAAATGTTGGATTGTGACATAGCCCATGTTCCTAATTGATAATATTTATGGAGAAATCTTAACTTTCGTAAAGGAGAAATAAATTAAAATTCTAATTAAATTTTTGAGCATCCCTCTTTATCTGCATTCTATTAAAGTTAAAAAATAGTGTAGTAGAATAAGTGACTGCTAAAATCATCATTATGACAAATAACTGGTATGAGAACCATTATCTTGAAGTAAATATCAGGAAAACATACTAATCAAATGCAGGTAATGGAAAAACCCTTAACAAATAAATAATAGCTCTAAATTAAAGTGTAGTTTATAATTTGTCATTTTAAAATCTATTAATCTAAAAATGTTGATATACATGAAAGATTTTATTTAATATTGTTGTGACAAAACTTTTCACGATAATGGGGATAAACATGTAAGTATAAGGGAATTGGAAATATTTACAGTGACTCCATACATTTAATTTTAGGCAATGTCTTCCATATATTCCTTACACATGTTCAAGTTCATTGACTGGTTTGCTTACTTAATGGGTGACTTTAAAAACTTTGAAGACAGACTTTCTTCATTATTGTAGAGTCCAAAAAGAAAGTATAAATATTTCTTAAGTTATCTGAAATTCAATACCAAACTAATCAATAATCACCCTTTTAAGTGAAATAATAATTAGTTTTTAGAGGCCCATCAGTTCTAAACCAAATGCAATCATTTACAATGTTTTTGAGGAATAAGAAAACACTACAGAATTACTGTACATGTCCATTCAAATTTAGTGAGAGAAAAAAAAAATCCAAACCCTACTTTAGTTTTGAGCAACTCTGAAAATTGACAACAGTATCTTTTCTTTGTTAATAATACTTGTGATAAAATAACAATATGTGTGACCTTTCCAGCATATTGTAGTACCAAGATATTGAGACTTAATTAGCTTGTCTTGAGCAATTCATAATTATAACCCACCACATAAATAATTACCATGCACTCCTAATTAATACTTTAAAGATGTTTTTTGTTAGATTTTGCACATTGATAAATTAGTTAGGAAATGGAAGCACAAGAATAAAGCAGTAACATTGCAAGTATCTTATGGCAGCATTTTTGTGCAAATGAATTCTACAGGAGAAGCTTCCTGAGCTCATAAAATAGGTTTGGAGGATCTCAACTATAAATTCAATTCTATAATCAGCAAATATGTCCTTTTTAAGCCATCTGAAAAACATTGCTAAGTATCTAAATTTTCATTTGCAGAATACTGGAAATTAAAGTGTTCATATCTACTTCTTTCCTGCTTAGGCTTTACGGGAGCACTTCCTATATACTAATTAACCTGATTGCATTTCCCTCTTTGCTTTAAAAGTTAAATCAATTTTTAATTTTACCTGTATACATACGTCCCCTCTCTGATTCTCCTTATTTACAGTCAGCAGAGGAAATAACTTGTTTACAATACTGCAAACATTATTGACTTTTGCAATAAAAAAGGTAGTGATTGGGACTAAATGTTCTCAGTTGAAATAGTTATTGATATTCCACCTTAAAAAAAACATAGAGCTCAGCACTTCTTTAATATCTAGGACTTAAAAGTTAATATTTAAATGTCTTGATTTTAACTGTTTTAATGTTTCTCTTTATAGTGTTTCATGCATTTTTTCTCATTTAATAATGTGTGCCTCCTTAGAGTATTTCAAAAGTAACTGCAAACTATGACTTTTAAGAATGCATGTGAAAGGAGAACTTTGATTTATATGAAGAAGTCAAGGAAGACGGCAAGGAAAAAACCTCTGTTGGGATAACCAAGTCTTTTCTACCACAATATGAACAGAAAAAGAGAAGAATCATGTTGGCAATTTATGGTTAGGTAGCAGTAGCTACATTAGAGTTACAGAGAATTTTTTTCAAGGAAAAAAATACCAAAATCATTTAGAGTGATAAAAATCTTAAACATTAAATTAAATGCTATTGATGTGTTAAAAATCAAAATGTACAATTGGAGTCCACCATACTTTAATTTTATCCTCCTAATTCCACAGGAAAACCTACACTCTTTACATATGTGTTGTCTTGCTACACATGTCTCAAGGAACATGAATATTTTATAAGTGTTTCTTAAATATAAGTATTTTTGCATCAATTCTCGTTCACTCTAATCTGCTTACTCTATTGTATGCCAACACAGTTAATGCTACTAGTAGCTTTGTACCTTTTAGAGCTTTATTATAAATCTTTCTAATAAACATTAAATTACTATTAAATTGGAATTATGTACATTGTGGAAAATAATTCATAACCAAGCAATATCCATATTACAGCATAATTCATTATCTATGAATAGTACATTGAGACTGAACAAACACACTGCTGAAAATATTACTCTCAAGTCCTCTCTCCAATTATGTAGTCAAATCATAAATCTCTATAGTTATACACATGATGTTATCAGAGTACTCCATAATACAAATGTGTCTAAAAGTATTTGCAATACTTCTCTCATTCTATAATGCTTAAAGAAAGATTTTTGATATAAGAGGAAAATAAAGCTGACTTCTAAGGACCTAATTTCTGGATAAACATTATCACTCAGATTGAACAATTTTAAAATGAGCATGTTCCAATGTTGTGATCTAAGAGAGAGGTTATTAAAGATTTGCACTTAGTCCTGTATTAGAGGATTTTGAATTTTAAAGGAGTTAAGTTTGTCTCAGTTGCCCAGGACTGCAGAATTTCAAACTATATTGTCAAGGAAATAAGCTTAAAGTCCATACCTACAGTAACTTTTCAAAAAGTTGAACTGGCAATATAATCCTGGCTTCAAAATGAAAAGATATTGATAAAATTCATAAATGCCATTATTTCTTTAATAGTAGGAAGAGGTCTTTGGGGATGGGACTCAGGATGCAGTGACTGGGACAGAGTGTGCTCTTATGCTAACCACTGCCTAGTCTTCTAGACCATTTTTAATGCTTTGAATTTCAAATTGTCACAATGTCTTATGTTTTGAATGACATGAACCAAGAGAAATGAAGAAAAAACATTTAAAATTGGTTTTCATGACTCATTTGAGAATAAAGATTTCCTTTACATCCTAAGTAATAAAAGATGATATGTCTTGAAACAGCTGTGGACAATCAGAATGTGTTCGTTTATAAACACGTCCTCGTTGTATATTCTAACACTGATGTTTGCCTATACACTATAAAATCAAGAATTCTAGAGTCAGCTTGATTTCCCTTCATTTGGTTTATGTGAATATATTGGAAGTTGAAAGATAACTTGAAGTTTTTCCATACTGTTTCCCACTTGCCAAGCATTAAATCTGATTCAATATAGATCTTTTAAAAAATGGCTTAAAAAATAACAACAAATTGAGCTATTTCTCAATGATAGAAAATATCACATTGTAGGAAAAAGGATATAGATATTGCAGGCTTTGATGTCTTACCCCTTTCATATTTATACATATCCTTCTTAGTATACACACCTACCAGATTTCAGTCTATTGGACTTTTTCCCCTTGTACAAACTTTTCAACCATTTTTTTTTCTTAACTGCTCTGTACAATTACATGTAAAATCATAAGCTACAAATCTCAATAAAAATATCAATAAATGACAAGTGATGTAGTAGTCACTGTTATTAAATGGTAGTACCAAAACATAGCATTTCAAGCTATAAGCTAATAATTAAACATGAATTGCTAATTTATTTCTTCACTATTCCCATGCCCTGCTACCCTCTCATTCACACATAGAAAATACAACTTAAGGACTTTTTTTCTTCATGTTTCAGAGAACTGGTATCATTCAAAGTGTCTATAAGGATATTTGTTCTTTCCAGGAAGATAGGAAGTTAAATTGAGAATTTCATGTTTGCCAATGTTATCAAATGTAGTTTTATATCAACTGCCTAATCTTATTTTTATCTCATTCAGGGAAGCAGGACCATCAATTTCTAATGAGCCCCTTGTCCAAAAAAAAGTAAAAATATCTGTTGTTGATATGCCATTATTTTGGATGAAGGGCATAATAAACATTGGTGTATGTTATGGATCATACAGTAGACATCATCTAATCATGTTTCTGTAATGTCATGATTCTTGATTATTATGTTTACTAACTTAGCATCAATAAAATGAGCACAAATATATGCTAGAGAAATTAAAATGACTCTCCTTTTAATATTGAAAATACATTTTATAAGAAATATTCTGAAAAGGAATGGCAAGGTATCAGCAGTTCCTGAGTGCCTAGAACATGGTTGGCAGTGTATTGTTTCATATTCCCAATTATATGATGAAATGGAGTTTTTCATACTCAATTTACAAAAGAAATTGAAATTCAGACCTCACAGATGAAAAGCTACTGAATTTTGAACAAAAATCTCAATCTAAAGTCTATTTGTTTAACCATGCTATATTGCATCAACTAAATGTATATTTGAGAAGAATTAACCTATCCCTTTTATTTAAGTAAGGAGGGAAAAAGGCATTTGTGGAAATGTCGAGCTCTCAAGGACTCAGTTTATGTAAACTCCATTTTACTAAGCGGAAGAGAGGAGGAGGAGTATTATCAAGCCTATACCTTTGAACAAATAGTTTTTCTAAAAATAACTTTTTGACTTTAAGTAAATATAGTGTTTTGTAAGTGATATACATGCGTGTATATATGTATAAATACACACACACATACCTATTTATATAAAATGTACTTAGAACACATGAAATTCTCATCCAGAAAATTCTAGAACAGTTTCTGAGTTGGTAGTAGATAGACCTTTTGTCTTGTTTCAGCTATTAACACCCCCGCCAAAAAAAAATAAGTTAGAAAATAGCAGTGTTTCTAAACCAAATTCTAGTTAAGGATCTACTCTGATCTATATTACTAGTTCGTCCCATTATCAGAGCATGCATCATAACTAGTTTCTTAATTATTATGTTGCAGTTTCTCAATATTCAACATTTCACTGTTTTACCAACTGTACTTCTAGTGCTCTTATGCTGCATTCTGTAATCTGTATTCAACAAGTCTCATTTGACTTAAACTAATATAATTTAGTTTAAATATATCTGAGAGATGCCAGTTTAAATAAAGTAAAATATTTTTGTACTATAGGATTTCAGGAATTTACTGCAAAACTCCAGGAGGAGGATATATTATCCCATTTCCTAAAACCGACCCTGAAATCTTCAAGTAATTTGAAGAGCAATACATTGAGTACTATTAGTCCATAACAGTTCTGTGAAAAACTGCCCCAAATATTTTTTCTATAGTTGAGGTATTCTTTTTTCTGAATACTTTATGTCAATGAAATATTAAAGTATAACTCTTCTAACTATAGTTGGTTCTGTAAATCATGATAAAATATTGTGATAAAAGTTGTCTCCACTAAATATCTGGTCCCAATCTTCAGGTGGAGAAAGAACAAATAAATGAATGTTGCCTTAAGAATTTTGCCCTAACCATAGAATCCCTTAATTCCTATTATCTGATATCAAATATCCATTTGACTGCAGCAACTGGAAACAACAATACTCAACAACATGTTTCTCTTTTATAAAGTGCATGTGAGGTACAGGGGAATCTTGTTAAAATGCAAATTCTGCTTTGTGTTATTCTGGGGCTGAATCTGTGGCTCTGCATGTCAAACAAGCTCTTGGGCATACATATGTGTCTGCTGATTCACCTAGTACCAAGGTTCTTTCACTGTCTTTTCCTCTGAAACACACAAAGTATCACTATCAAAATTCCCCCTTGTTTATTTTTAAAAAATAGGGGATATGTACTAGGAAAGGAGAGAGGGTGTTCAATTTTACCTAAAAAATAAGTCTGTTAATATATTTGGAAATATACACAGTATATTACTTTTTTAATCTACTATTTTCGGTTAAAAATGACATGGGAACCAGGGAGACTGTGTGTATGTCTGTGTATAATTGCATATATATGCAAAAATGTATATGTATATATTAGTAATTGCTTGTTACAAAAAAATATTCTGGTAAGGTGGTCTTTTCCCCATAAACACTTATCTAAAACACACTAGAAATAACTTAGAGAAACAAATATTTTGAGTATGCAAAAGATCTAATTATTACAATTGGTCAACACTATTTTGTCTTCTATTTGTATGGAAAAATGGGAAATAATCACACAGGTATGTATTGCAAATAGGGAAAAAATTAAATAATACCCAGAAAGTAACATCATTTGTTTTTATAGATAAATCTATTTCTAGAGCTATCAATTTATATAACATATAAATTGCTTCATTACAATGCTAAAACATTTATTGCCAGTGAAGAATCTTTCAATAAAATACCTAATAAGACAAAGGTGAGATCATTTTTCTCTGCTTATCTGAGGTGCTTCATCCAAGATTTACTCCCAGTTACAACAGAAATTATAAATGTCTTATTAAAAAGTATCAAAGATGTCAATGTGCTCTGAAGATATTATGTATAAATTGAAATAAAAGATTTTATCCATATTGGTGATTGTGTGTTAACTATTAAAGTCAAAACACATCATGGTATTAAAAATGTCTGAATAATTATGAATCATATAATACTTATAATGAACATATTCTTTCAGGTAATCACAACTCTTAAAACAAGACTCGTGTGGATCTTTAAAATGTTTATTCTCTATAATTTTGATTGAGGAAGAAAAATTTACTAAATTCTAATTTTTGTTTTAATATGCAGGCATTGCTTCTATAAATGTAAAAACATATTTATACTTAGCATACAGTATAATCCTATCAATTTAGCCATATTCTGGACTTTTGTTTTTTCAGAGACTTTTGATTAGTTTTTCAATTTTCTGCTTGTAAATGGTCTGTTCAGTTTCTCCATTGCTCGCTAATTCAGTCTTAGCAAGTTGTACACTTTAAAGAACTTGGTCATTTTTGGGGGGTTATTCAGTTTTTTGTTATGCATATGTTTGCAGTAGTTTCTTGTGATACTCTGTATTTCTGAGATACTTGTTGCTACTTCTCTTCTTTCATTTCTGATTCTTCCCTTTTTTCTTTGTAAGCCTACCCAGGAGTTTGTCTATTTGTTTATTTTTTCAAAGAACCAGCTTTTGGCTTTATTAATCCTTTGGGTTCTTGTTATGTTTGTTTTTTTTTTCCCTTAATTCCTTAAGGTTTAAGGTTAGATTTTATATTCCCCATACAATTGCAACTCCCTTATTTTAACCCCAATCCCTCCTTTCCCCACCCCCCATCCCCCTAGAATGTCTCTGGTTCATAGTTGTTTGTTGATTTTGATTTTTACTTTCTTATAGTTATTCTTTTTCCTGGTCTCCTATTTAAGTTTTCTAGATTCCTGCTATGAATGAGACCATCTGGTATTTTTCTTTTTCTTTCTGGCTTATTTTGCTGAGCACTATCCCTTCCAGAGCCATCAATGTTGCTGCAAATTGCATGTGTTTATCTTTTTTGAATGCTGAGTAATATTTCCATGGTGTATATGTACCATATCTTCTTGATCCAGTCATCTATTTTTGGGCATTTGGGTTGTTTCCAAAGCTTAGCTGTTGTAAATTGTGCTGCTATAAACCTAGGGGTGCAGGTGCTCTTTGGAATTGATGTTTCTGTGTCCTTTGGGTAAATACCTAGGAGTGGAATTGCTGGATCATATGGAAGCTCTATGTTTAGTAGGTCCAGAAATCTCCACATAGTTCTCCATAGTGGCTGGACCAGTTTGCACTCCCACCAACAGTGCAAGAGAGTTCCTTTTTCTCCACAACCTCGCCAACATTTGTTGTTGCTAGTTTTTTTAATATGTGCCATTCTCACTGGTGTAAGATGGTATCTCATTGTAGTTTTGATTTGCATTTCCCTGATTACAAGTGATGTTGAACATTTTTTTCATATCTGCATGAATTTTTTGATACTTGTTTTATAACCCAAAAGGTGGGGACTGTTCCATGTGCATATGAAAATAGTGTGTACTAGGTTTTTGAGGTACAATGATTTATAAATACTAAGCCCTTGTGGTCTAAGTCTTAACTAGTGGTCATTTCCTTCTTGATTATCTCTCTGGTTAATATGTTTATTAATGCAAATGGGGTGGTGAAATGCCCTATTACTGTTGTGTTCTTGCCAATGTCTGTTTTCAGTTTTATTAATAATAGTCATATGTATTTTGATGTTCCTTTGTTTAGTGTATGCATACGGGTAATGTCTTCTTGATATGTTCATCCCTTAATCATTATATAATGTCTTTTCTGCCCCTTATCTTGTTACCCATTTTTAGCTGGAAGACTTTTTCATCTAATATTAGTATGATTGGCCCTATCTTTTTTCATGGTCCCATTTACTTGTAGCATTGATTTCCAAATATTTGCTTTATGCCTATTTTTTTCTTTGTAGCTCTGATAGGTTTCTGGAGACAGCATAATTTGGGTTTTGTTTTCTTATCCAACCAGCCTTTTGATTGAAGTTCAGTTTGTTTACATTTACTATTTTTTTTTGCTATTTTATTTTTTTTATTTTATATATTTTTACACCATTTTCCACTTTTGCACAATGTATGCATTTTCATGTTAGAGTTCCCATACAATTTCCACCACCCCCTTGTTTTGATCCTACTTTCTCCCCTCCACCCCCAGTGTGTCTCTGGTTTATAGTTGCTGGTTGATTTTGATTTTTATTATAATTAGTCTTTTCTCTGGTCCCTTATTTAGGTTTTCTAAATTCCTGCTATGAGTAAGACCATCCGGTATTTTTCTTTTTCTTTCTGACGTATTTCGCTGAGCATGTTTATTTACACACATTTAGGGTGGTAATTGATATCTGAATATCTGCTGCTGCATTTTTGTCTTTTGATTTCTGCTTCTACTTATTTCTTTGTTTTTAGTTTTTTGTTGATATTCTTCTCAAACAAGAGTTCCTTTCAACATTTCTTAGAAGGGAGGTCCAGTGTTTGCAAAGTCCTTCAGCTTCTAGTTTGTCTGGAAGTCCTTTATTTCTCCTTTGTATCTGAAGGAGAGTCTTGCAGGATATTGTATTCTTAGCTTGCAATTATTATCTTTAAGTATTTTGGATACTTCATTCCATTATCTCCTTGCCTGTAGCATTTCCTCAGTGAAGTCTAATGTAAATCTGTGGGGGTACCTTTTTAGGTTAGTTGTTTTCCCTCCCTAAGATATTGAAGGTCTTCAATATTCTTTGTCTTAAACTCTTCAAAGGTTCATGACTGTGTCTTGGCATAGATCATTACATTTATATAGCAGGTTTTCCTGGACTTATACATTTGGTTGATTCCCTGGGTTTAAAAATATTACACAATTGGGCCACCCCGGTGGTACAGAAGGTTGAGTGCAGCACTGTAAAGCTGTCCTCAGCCTCTGCAGCATGGGTTTGATTCCTGGCCGGCCTGGGTGATTTCCACATGGTGCAGCAGACCTCTCCTGTCCTGCCCGCTGTTCCCCTCAGCAGTGTATTTCAGTCCTTCTGCCTCTTCTACTCCCTGCTCTGTCTCTGGTGCATTTTCTCACCCTCCCATGCTTCTGGACTGTACCCCAGTGCTTATATAATCTTTAAAAAATAAAAAATAGGGCCTCCCCGGTGGCGCAGCGGTTGAGCGCTGGGTTGCGAAGCTGCCCGCAGCCTCTGCGGCGCCGGTTCGATCCCCGGCTGCTTCCCGGCCACCAGAGGAGGGTCCCACATGGCGCGCAGACCTCTCCTGCCGCCCGCTGCTCCCCTCAGCAGTGTCCTTCGGTCCTTCTGCCTGCTCTGCTCCCCGCTCTGGCTCTGGTGAATTCTCTCACCCTCCCGCGCTTCTGACTGTACCCACTGCTTGTATGTATAAACAGACAAACAAACAAATAAATAAATAAATCTTTAAAAAAAAAAAAATAAAATAAAATAAAAAAAAAAAAAAAAAAAAAATAAAAAATAAATTAAAATTTTTACACTATTATTTCCTCGAATAAGTTCCCTGTTCCTTTTTCTTTCTTCCAATTCTGGAAAACCCATAACATTTACATTGCATTTCCTAATAGAGTTGTATAATTCTTGTGTATTTTTTTCATTATCTTCTTCATATTTATTTTTTACTTTTTCTACCTCAATCAGTTTGCATTTCTATCTTGAAGTTCACCTAACTGATCTTCCAGTTGGTTTATTTTACTTCTGTAGCTATCTGCAGATTTATCTCTTTATTGATCATTTTATATCCTACATCTCTGTTATTTTATTATAGACATCTTCAGTTTCTATTTGCTGTTCATTATTTTTATTTTCAAATCATGCATTTGCCTTCCTTGGTATTTTTTGTCCATTTGAACAACATTTTTCCATTTATTTTAATTTCTTAATTATAGCATTTGAACTCTATTATCTGATTAGAAGATAAACTCCTCCATATCTTTGTGGTTGAATTCTGGAAACTAGTTCTATCCTTGTGATGACGGAGTACCTTGAAGTTTGAGAGAGGCTTGTGTTGTTTTTTTTTCTTCCTGCCCATTTTGCTGCTTTAGATTTTCCTATAGTTTCAAAGTATTTGTAGCTATATCTTAGACATCTGCAGTACTTCTAGTTTTTCATCAGATACCAATGTGGTTATATATTTACTTTTTCGAGCTATGTCCAGAGAACTGAGCTTGTAACTGCTGAGTCAATGGGATGAGAAAGGCCTCTGTAGACATCTTGTCATTGTTGGGAGTATCTTTGTGTTGGGGTACTAAGTCATGATTGTGGCACCACTGATTGTGTTTTTTCTCTAGGGTTTAAACTGGCATCTCTCCAATTTGTGTGTTGTCATTGTGCTTCACGAAGTCATTGCTAGTCCTGAGGTATGAGGGAGGGGAAGAGTAACTCAGTGTACTCTCCTAGTTCTTTTCACTGGTCACCTGGCTCACTGGGCGAACCTCAAATCCTCCCCACATATTCCCCTTAATCAAATTTTTATGATTCCACTCTTTATGTCTTTCCACTCCCTAAGGCAGCTGACCAAGTGGCAGTGCTATGGTCTATATGGCAACCTACTTCCCTGGACCACAGCTCCAGATGTTTCTCTCCACCCACCACTCGTTTACTGAAGTATAAATCTATTTGGTGCCCCTCTGGAGCAATCTATATTGGTCATGATGTACAAAAGGTACAAAAGATGTACAGTTTTTCCCCAAGCCACATTGCCTCTCGGTAGAGTATAGGTCTGGGTTAACTTTCAGATTATTCTCTAGGGATTGAAGTAAGGAACCTCCTCTGATGCCATCTGGTCTAATCTCAATATCCACACATGTGTTTTTCTGATACTCCAGTCATTAATTTTAAATTAGGAAGAATTCACAGACATGTATCAGGAATTATTTACATGTAACAAAATCCTCTTGAGTGATCCCTGAAATTTTACTATTATCAGAACCATGTGTCTACTCAGTATTGAACATAGTGTCACAGCTATCCAAAAATATACTCTTTGTGAAGATCACTTGCCTGCAATTCCAAGAAGTGAATCTATACATTGATGTAGGATTTATCATTCAACATACACAAGAAAGAAAAAAATAAAATTTTTCAGTGTAACTCCTAGACTTACTTTTAGATTCTATAGGCCATCCAAATCACATTGCTGTTTTTAAATTTTAGAGTACAGCTAATACTGATTCCTTAAAATTGCTCAAAACAGAAATAGCATGAAGAGCTACATCAAAGGTAAGAGGGAAACTAGTAATTATTCATTAGATAGAAAAATTACTTTGGTTCAGTTCTCACACCCAGTCATCTTCTTCAGTGGTCAACAATAACATGTATAATTAGTACATCTAAATTACCTCTCCTGTTAGCACATAATTTTACTGGAGATTGTGATGAAGTGTCAAATAATTTTGCTAGCAGTAATAACTCAGTCAATTTTAGGGCCTGCTTGGAACATTGTATTCAGAAGACTTCACTCAATATTAGTAAGATTGGTAGATTATTTATGTCCGGTATGGTAAGGGAAAAAAAAACTACAGGGGAAATCATCCACTCCTGTGTGATTTATAGGCCATCTGTGATATATAGTTGATAACACAAATATATGACCCCTGTATTTCAGAAGAATCCAGTGCCCTATCTCCCTTTCTGATGAATGATACTTCAGTTATGGAATGATAGAAAATATTTTACAAGAGGAGCAGAAAAATTAATTATATCACTCATTCTGCTTCTTTCACATAATTACTTTGTATTACTTACTGGGTTAAGAACAATTTTCTTTCCCATTATTTTTAACAGAGCACAACCTAAACTCTCCTCTATTCAAATTTCTAAATTCATCTGACCACTTCTCTGGCAAGTCTGCCTCATTCAGACTAAACTCCATCCAACCTCCTAAGAGTATATGATCTATTTTCCCTTTTTACCTCTTCTGTTTAATCTTAGCCTTACTCTATTTTCCTTTTGTTCCTGTGTCCTACAAAAGTCATTATATCTTATATTTCTATGCTCCATAAATCAGCAGCATCTTTCTCACTCAGTCTAAAGATTTTTCTCATCAGCCAAACCTTTTTGGTCTCCCTTTATTCTTTCAATATTCCCAGGTGTACTTTACCTCAGTTATTACCATATTCTTTTCTATGCCATTTTTATCTCTCTGGACTGCGTACCTATCACTCTAAGCCATTTTTTTTTCTATACACAGTAAATTCATAGAATTGGATATCTCAAATAACTCCTGAAGTCATTTAGTCCCATTCTTTACTTCAGAGTAAGCAAAGTAAGGAATACAGGAGACATATGGTTATTCAACATTATATTTCATTTGTGTTTGAGCTAATTCTTGGATCAAGATATTTGAATCAGTACATTTTCTTTTTTTTTTTTAAACATTGTTTCCTGGGATAAGCTCTCCTACTGTAATATGTCTGCCTCTTGTGTGACCTAGTTTCTCATTCCATACTAGAATGCTTTTCAGGATCATTTGGTCTTAAGCAATAAAATCATAATTCAAACTTGCTGAAGCCAAACAAATTTTTAAAATCAAATCATTTTAATAGTATTTATTAGCTGACTTAACCAGGGAGGAAAAGAGTGAGACCAGAGCAGATTGGATATCAGGATAACAAATGCAATAAACAATTTCTCTAAATTTTATTTTCCTTTTTCCCTGTGTTACCTTATTTTTTTTTTCCCCCTGCTGAGAAACAATATCTTATGGTGGGTGACTGTCCAGACTCTACAATGAATTTCAACTGTTCAAAGCTGCCTACCCCATTTCTAGTCTTATGATTTTGACCAATTTCTTCTCAGTACCTTACCTTCTTCCACTGTGAAATGGGGATTTAATAAAATCTACCAATTAGGGTTACTAGTCGGGATAATGGAGTTAAAGTCATGAGTTACTAAAATGCTTAGAAAAATGCCTGACACATGTAAATACTTAAGAATTATTCCCTATTCTTATTGTCACAAGGGAGCAATATTTTTAGAAACAGAGTCAATTTGGAAGCAACTTTGGATTTTTAATCAAACAGCTCTAGAAAAATATTAAGGGATTCTTTGGTTAGAATATTGTTTTAAAAAAATTCAAACTATCATGCCTATTTCTTATACCTTACCCAGGACTTAGTTTTGTCCAGGGGATAGAATGCCATGATTGACACAGTCTAATTACTATTTCCATTTCAAAGTCACACCAAAAGCTGGCTTGAGGGGAAGTTGGACATAAAGACCTATGTTAGTATCTGCTCTTACAGTGGTGGAGTTTGCCCTGTCCTCCTGAGATATGAGCCTTGCAGATGTCACTTTTTCATAATTAAATCATTCTGTACACCCAATTGATCTTAACTCTATATTTATGCAGTTCCATTTTGATCTTACCACCGTAATGCTAATCAAAGTCAACTTTTAAACTCGTGACTCAATCAATATAACAAATCAGCACATTTCCACTGATTATAATTAATTTCTCTCCTCCACTTAATAAGCTTTAATTGTAAACATTATTAAATCAGAACTGTCTAGTTCTACTCAGTCTTATATCAAGTTACTTAATTCCACTCTGTAAGAAAATTTTAAATAGAGAAATACTACTTTTTCTAAGCACTTGTGTGTCCTTGAAAAGATAATTAAATTGGTATTGATGAAAACTTTCTCAGAAAAGGTAGAAATGAAAATGCTGTTAGGTTTAATCCAGGATTAACAAGCAATATCCAGAAAAGCTGATATTCTTACCAAGCCTGAAGGCTTAAAGCTGAGTGATACATCCCTACATAGTACATACATCTAAATAAAAGAATAGATTTAAAAGAATGCAGTCAACAGTTACAGTCTTTAAAATAAAATCTTGGGAGATTTTTCCCAAGGTATGCCCTGCACTTGAGAATTTTAAAAATGATTTACTGATCTTATCTCTAACACACACAGAGACACACACTACTGAAGGAAAAATAAGTCAAAAATATACTCAACTCTAGCAAACACAAAAAAGTCCTAGTATTTTCACCTCAATTTCACACACACTTGAAGATGAATATGTATGCAGCATACACTGGGGTCCTCCATATCATTGGAGTCAAGGAGAAGCTCCCAACCTCATAATGCTATAGGATTTCCAGTATTACCTAAAGAATATCATTAAGTGTAAAGCAATCGATGGTTGTGCCTCAGTTATCCATATAAATGTATGCTTGTGTTTTATTTATCAGTACCTTTGTCTTTATTCTAAGTGGGTGTGGCTTTGATATTTTTTGTATGAATAAACTAGAAGTGCTACTAACATTTTTTTCATTTGAAGGATTTCCAGAAATATCAAAAGAGAAAATAAGACTTAAGTGATTTAATGGTCTCATTAAAAAGATGGTTTGAAATGCTCCAAATCAGAGATACAGAGACTTGGATATACATCAGGAGAAATCACTTATTATTTCCAGTAGGCTCAGTTTGAAACAAGCTACAGGGGAGACTATCTTAAGAAGATTATACAAATCTTTAATTAGAACAATTAAAGACTAATTGTGATTTAATTACAGATAACAATTTTTGCCAAGTTCAAAAATAAAATTCAATTGAATGGTAATGCTTCATTGAAGGCTTGTTATCTTTAAAGCCTAGATTTTGGAATTGTGACACTTGATTATTAAAAAAGTCCTAGTCCTTTTTCTATGTATACAGGCTTTACATGAAAAGATTTGCATAATTTTAAGACATTACAATTTTTCAGGTGATGAAATGATCAACCATTTCTCATCATCCTACAAATGCTAACATACAAAATCAACATGTACTTTCACTTTTCACAGAAGAATATCAACTTTAAGAACAAACCAAAATTCTGAGGATTAAATGACACTTGGGACTTTTATAGTTTCGTGCCCAAAGTGTTTGAAAATGCTTTCAAGAAAAGGGAGTACTTAAAAGGGTTACAACTCTCAAGACTATTGTAACTGAGCATATTGTGCTACAAATAAATCCTTATGTGACTGTTACAGAAAATATGCACTTTAAAGACCATCCTTTGAAGGTAAAATATAAACTGTCTAGGCAAATAATAAAATCATTTTGATTAAATGAGCTGAAGTTCTGATGTCTCCAGCGTTTTAGAACGCTATTTAGCAATTATGTTCCTATTGAGATTAAATTATCCTATTATTTATTTACTACAAATTATTAAGGTACAGTACACTATTAGAATTAGAGGAATAATATATAACTACTGCTAGATACACACAGCTCATACAACTATTTCTAATTATTTCACAAATATTTATCAGAATGTCCAATGCATTGCCCATAGTAGACATCTAGTAAATGTTTATGAAATGGAGGATGGGTGACGTGAACATTTTTTTCCTGCTATTTATCAGCCTCCTTTGTAATAAATCTTACAGCAGTCCACTTATAACTTTAACTTGATTTCCAAACTATGATAAGCTGACTAGCAGAGGAAAGTAACACTAAGAAACAGATTAGTGTAAAGCATTGGCTTAGAAGTACTAGGGACTTTTTGACAAAATCTACCATAACTTGGCAAGTGAACGTTCACTGTGTTAAAAATTGAGACACAGAGGACCAGATATAAAGCTTTTGGATAACTATTTATTTTGCAGTTCTTCAAAAGAAAAGACCAAATGTAAGCTTAGTGGCTTACCATTAAGTTGATGTTTATATTGTACCTCTTATTCATTCAAAGAATTTAGAAAAAGTTATCAGGCTTTCAGAAATCTATCATATTGGCATTTCCTAGCAATGAGGCATAAGAAAGTTACTCTAAGACATAAGTCACCGTTTCTCAACTATTATGATAAACTTCTGTTTGAGATATTTTGTGTGTGAATGTGGTGGGTTAGGGAGTATTTCTGTGGGTCAAGTAAATTTAGGAAGACTAGATTAAACAACTTTAAACAAGTTTCTTAGCCACTGGATTCATGAAATCTATAATACACAAACTTCATTGTGCGTTTCCGGAAAGAAAACATAAGTTGAATACTTATTAAGCCAATAAATGGAGCGGAAAAGAAGGAAATCAAATGGAATTTTAGAGATCCATTATTAAACCATGATCCAGGATTTCTAAGTCTGCTCAATCAATAGGTTCTCAATTATTTTCTATCTTATTGGTGTTGGGAAAGAATGACAAAATAGACTCACTCTTTGGTGAATAAAAACTGTATGTTACCTACTCAATCATAATTTCCCCTCTTAAACAGCCAGAAGATTCTTTTTTAGGGGTAGGCAAAGTATGAGCTATAGCTGTTACTGGAATTAGTCAGGCCTATTTGTTCAGTGACAACTTATAGATGCTTTTGTGTTAACAGTAAAATTGAAAAGGGAACTTATACACAGATACCTTGTGACTAGTAAAGCCAAAATGTTTTGTAACCACCTGTATTGCAGGCAAGCAGTAGAACAGAGTGGACTAGGAGAGTCATGGAGCCCTCAATGACTTTTTCAGGCTTTTAATGATCTCTCTGCACCATTTGTAGTAAGGTAACCAGGTTCAGGGGAGTTCCCTGGGCTATCCACTGCACTCTGCTGCATGGTCCTCTGCAGCACCCCATCCTCTGTGACACCCCCCTTATATGCTCAGTGTCTCAGCTAGGTATGCCCACTTACCCACACCCATACCATACTTCCTGTGTCCACTGTCAGGCATGCGTACCCCGAGGCCACACTCCCAAGTGCTTCCTGCATTCAAGGCCACAGGTAATAGCCACAGAGGCCAATGGAGCAAAACCAGAGCAATCGTCACTTACCCTACAATCCACCCCTTCAGGTTTTTTCACCATACAATCTACGTATAATTTCTCCTTGGTGAATGTGGGACACTGCAGCCATGACCACCAAAAGTAGAGAGAATGCAACTGAATACAACACCACAACATACAACAGAATGCAACCAAGCCCTGACAGAGCACCAACCTGTAGGGGAAAGTCTAGATTGTTAGCACCAACAGATGATCCATCAAGTCTGCTGCCGAAGGCACTGTTATTTGAGGGAGAGGGTGGCCACTATTAATTCACAGCATGTGCCTTCACATACCAGGAGCCATCAGGTTTCCTGGCCTTCTCTGACTGTGGTCTCAGCCACAAGCCATACATGCATCCATCACCAAGATGCACTCACTTTGAGATTGGCGACACACTCTTTTCTCCTTTAGGCTAATCACCCATCTCCAGGGGTACTCACTGCTGTCACTTCAACACTCAGCTTTCATAGCCACCAATGTGACAAGCAGAGCCCAGCACTAAGGCCAATCCTTTGCACATGGGCCAGGGACCAGTGGATAAAAGCTCCACATGTGGCATCTCTCTGGCCCCCTCTTCAGCTATAGGCTCCACCACAAACCATGTTCCCCACCCGTCCCCCAAGGACAATTCCTCAGTACCTCACCCTTATTCAAAAGTCAACAAAGCATCACAGAGAGGTGGTTTTAAGAGGCTCACCTTACTTCTTTAACATCTTCAGCTGCTTAACAATCGCTCAGGACTTCCTGAAGTTGACACTCGCTTTGGCCTTGTCTAAGTTGGCTTTTTTGATATATCTCTGCCTGGCTGCAGAGAACTTCACACAAGGCTGCTTCAGGCCACTGAAGCCCACTGGCCACCCTTTGATTCTCATCTCCTGGGTTCCATAGACTTAACATTAATCACCAAAATTCTCCCATCTTCTGGTGGGATTGTTAGTCCATCAGTGTTTTCCCTGTGTCAGCACTGGGTGAGCTCCAAATGATTAATCATGGTCTTCGGGTCTGCTGCTCCAGGGGTCGTGGGCTGGTCCTCTCAGGACATCTCCTCCTCCTCTCAAGGTCTTGAGCCACATGTCCCAGACCGTGTCTACCTCCTGTGCTCCTACAGCATCTTTAGCTCTTCCTGCAGCTCCTGGACTCTGGTCACGCCTGTGCTGCTGTGGCACCTTCATGTCATCATTGACTCCATTTGCAGAGGGAACACTCAACCCCTGCCCTGCCTCTGCGCAGGCACCATGTCCACCCAATGCCTTCCTGCTGTGTGCAGAGTCCTGTCCACCTGCATCTGGAACTTGGGAGGTGCACAGAGAGGAGGCGGCCACCCCTCAGTCCCTCTTGAGGTCTTCGGAGGGCTCCATACCTGTCTATGTTGAATCCTGCCTACCAACGCCAAGTGTATGCTGGGAGGTAGTAGGGCAGAGCAGGCAAAGGAGCATCCTGGAGCCCTCAGTGACTTTTTCACACTTTATACACCATCTGTAGTGAGGTAACCAGATGCAGGACAGACAGAGGGGCAGGAGGCCTCCTAGCTGCCAGTGAATCTTTAGTCCTTCTGGGTCCTCTGGTTTACTCCCAGCTTTCCATGCTCTCTAGCGTTCTCTGCTGCTCTCCACACTCCTCCGCAGGATTCTCTGATACACTCCGACCTCTGTGATGCCGCCTTTATATGCTTGGCGTCTTGGCTCAGGTGTACCCACTTACACACGCCCATACCACACTCCAGGATCCAGTATCAGCCATGCACACCATGAGCCCACGCTCCCAAGCGCCTCCTGCATTCAAGGCTGCAGGTGATAGCCACAGAGGCCAGTGGCGCAAAAACATGAGCAATCTTCACTTATCCTACACTGCCCATTTTATAAAGAAGGTTAGCAAACTCTAAATGAGTGGTTAGGGGTACACACTACAGAAATTGAAAGCCAGATTTCAAACCTTGGTTCATTTCTGACTTAAACTCTTCAGTGCTTCAATTTCCTTATCAGCAAAGCACAAATGATTTTATATACCTCATAATTTATTATGAGAACTAAATAATCTTTAAAAGGTGTATCACTAAGAACTTGTAATATACTTTTTTTCTAATACATATTATATATCATACTATTATTACTAGTAGTAATAAAAATGATATTATGTTAAGTTTGCAATTTGCTCGCTAAAGTCCTTATCACTGATCTGTAGATAGAAGTGATAAATAAAGACATGTGGAATCCATTGATACTGCTTCCATAAAGTCTCCTCATAGGCTACTGCCTCAGCTGGGTATTATGTCCTTTATCCTTCTTCCCCTTCTTCCTTATTCTTGCTGGGATTATGCTGATTTAAACTTCAGCAGCTATCTAGGATTGCTAAATGTAGAATAAATGAAGATAGCTCAGACTTTTGCTCTGTTGACCTCTGATTGTCACCTGAGGCCTTGAATGCGGGAGGTGCTTGGGAGCGTGAGATCAGGGTGTGCAAGCCTGATAGTGAACACCTGCAGTATGGTGTGGGTGTATGCAAATAAGCACACTTGAATCTGGAGGTTGAACATACAAGTGCAGCAGAGAACGGGGGAAAGCAGTGGAGAATGGCTGTGAGAACAAGAGACCATGAGAGAATGCCAGAGAGTAAAACTTTGACGAGGGCTGGGAGGCCTACCAGCATCTTGCCCCATCCTCCTCCTCCCGCCCCCCAAATCCCCTTTCCTTCCCTGCTCCTGCCTGCCTCGTTGCAAATGGTGTAGAAATATCATTAAAAGCCTTAAAATCCACTGAGGTCTCCAGGAAACTCCTTTACCCAGGTCCATAGAGAACCTGCTCTGTGCCTTGTTTCCACTACACTAGGCAACCTTGAAAAAGAAAGCTGTATGCTACAGATGGAGAAGCGAGAGATTGAAGGAGCACAGGTCACTGCTGAGTGTGCAGTTTTCTACAGCCTTGAATTGTCCACATCCAGACTTCTTTTACCTGAGTAAAAAAAAAAATTGCAGTGTTGTTTTGGTCATTGTTATTTAGACTTCTCTGTCCCATGCAGCTTAACATCATTCCTAACTAATTGATCAGTGAATTAATTAAGAATTATGTTTTCCTTCTTTGGTATAGTTGGGAAAGGGTAATAATAATGTCATTATTTAAAACATAAGGAAAGAGTAACAGGACTTTATATTTAAATATTAAACTTCAGTTTATATAAAGATTTCATTGTGAAAGCTTATAAGAGGACAATTCCACTTTTTTCAAATCTCATTTGGTGGATTATATCTTAATGTGGGGGACATTTCAGCCATCATTTAGCTCCAGCCCAGCATGATTTCTCGTTACTTTACTGAAGTTTTCAGAAGTTTCCTCTCAAGGTTTTAATCATTATGAAAATGGCACTGAAGTACATAGTCAAAAGATAGTAAAGTATGCTTCAATTAAAACCTGATAGCAACACAAATCTGTCTTTTCTTTCTTGACTCGTGCACAAAAACTATCTGTCCCAGCACTACACACTGAATTAGGAACAAGCACTAGATAAGCCTTTGCAAGAGCCACAATGGCAAGTATACCAGGAGTTGGCTATTTAATAAATTGTTAGTATCCTATGTGGGCGGTGATAGACACATAAGTAATTGAACTCTTCTGATGAGGACATACCTTTTTATTGAAAAACTTCATTGAGACACAACAAACTCTCTGTTCAAAGTAACACAAGACATATATGGCTAGCATGAGGTAATCACTTACAAATAATAAGTAACTGGTTGTTAAATGTATGTAAATTTTTGCTTAGGTGGACATTTTTGGATGTTTCTATACTCTCTAGCTTTTGCCCACACACAGGTATAATTTATTACTAGAAATTCAGAGGAGCAAAGAAGAATAGTATAATTAGAGGTAGTAGCAAATGGAAGAAACTAGTTTTAGCAAGTGGTTACAAAGAAAAATAGTGAATATTAATAGAGGTAAGCACAAGTTTTTAAAAATAACTTAAAGCTTGATTTAGATAGTCTCAAACTGATTACTGCCAATTTGCAGCCAGGTTAAAGTGTTCCTTTTCTGGAAATGGTCAAACTTATAAATTACATTAAGACAAGTGTAATAATTTATTTTTTTAAATAAGTATTTTCATATGCAAACAACACAAATGTCTTAAAAATCACAAGGAAATAACTACAAAAGAAAACTCTTCAAATCCAGATCACAAAAAAAAAAAGAAAAAAAAATAATGGTGGCTTCTTCCATAAAAAAGTATGTTGATATGTTGTTACTAAGACCTACAATTCCAGTTCCTTTTGAATTCACCTTCTGCTACTCTTCCCTCAGCCACACTGTGCTCTCCCTCAGCCACACTGTTCTCTGTGTTATTTCCTTAAATAAAATGTGCTCCTAACTAAAAGACCTTGCTGTTGCTGCTCCCTTTAACACACAGCTCCTTCCTGAGACAATTTCCACACTTACTCCTTGCACTCCTTTGTGGGACTGTGCTGGCCAACTTACTTAAAAACCCAGCAATCGCCATCTCTTTCTTTGCTTATGTTTTCGAACAATGTGCTAAAATTTTTAATAATTTACCTGGTATATTATCTATCTCTATATGTTTACAAGGGTATTGATTAATGCAATTTATTAGTGTGCTTTCTGGTGAGAACCTGTTGGAATTTAAAGACTATCTTCCTTTTAGTTCATTAAGATGGCCTTTTGTTTCATTCCTCTCTCTCCAATAGATTCAATGGAATGGATTTTTATAGTTATTTTCATCAGCTTATATTGTCATTTTTGTTATATTTGCAAGTTGTGAGGATTTTGTGTTGCTATTTTAGTTTCTGTGTCTCTTTTTATAATTGAGTTTTGGAAGAGTCAATGTTATATTGATAATCCCACAACCATCTTTGCAGAATTTTCTAGAAGAATGGGTGTGTAGAGGTTTGATTTAGTGAGTGTCAAATTCCTCTCAATCAACACTTATTCTTTGTAGTCCCACATGTAGCTGATGAGAATTGTTGGTCCACACCATGGCTAATATTAGATATTATCTTTTTTTTTTTTTTTTGGTCTTTGGCAGTCTATCAAGTGATAGACTGCTGCTACTCATGAATGTAACTTAAGAAGAAAGACATAATTTGTGATCTTTTCATGGCTGTTCTGGAGTTTTTATTCTGTCCACTGACCCTATGCTTTGTAGCCTTTTACACAGGCCTATCAGAATATGGGTCTGTTTTGAATTGATTTACTATTTTAATATATTAACAAATTAGATTTTTAGGGAATTTGAATTTATTTTTTCCAAAATTTCTTTTAGTTAAATATTCTGATATCCACATGTCTTCTGCTTCCTTCAAAGATTTGAAATCCCTCCTAAATTATGAAATTATACTTGGATTGATTAAAGAATATATAATTCTGGTTCACTGAACTGTTGTCTATTCTTTTCTTATTAATATTTATTCAGATGATTATCTTTATGATATTTTCTAATATATATTAATGAATATATACCTCCAGATATATTTTCCTACATTTTTTCATTCTATTTGTTGTAATTTAGCTGTAATCTTCACTTTTTTTTAAAAAAAAAAGATTTATTTATACAAGCACTGGGTACAGTCAGAAGCACAGGAGGGTGAGAGAATTCACCAGAGCCAGAGCAGGGAGCAGAGCAGGCAGAAGGACCGAAGCACACTGCTGAGGGGAGCAGCTGGCAGCAGGAGGGCCATGTGGGACCCTCCTCCGGTGGCTGGGGAGCAGCCGGGGATCGAACCAGTGCTGCAGAGGCTGCAGGCAGCTTCGCAACCCAGCAATCAACCGCTGCGCCACCGGGGAGGCCCCAATTTTCACTTTCTAAGGCACTGTTTCTTCAGAGATCACATAACTAGGGATCAGCAGAAGCAACATATGAATTAAAATCTGCCTGGCTACAAAATTTATTCTCTACTTAGTTCTTCTTTTAAAAAATCTTGTTTTATGTTTTATGTTATATCTTATTCAGCAGGAAATACAAAATTGTGGTATGTTCTGTGTGCCGGGTTCTGTGCTAACTATATTGTTACAAAGATAAATTTCTTAATATCTGAATTGGAGAGCTTATTGCCTACTTCCCTATTGTTATCCTTTTTTTTATTGCCAATTTCTCTCCAGAAAATCATATATAAATCTCTATAAACCCTTGTAAACCCATAAAAGTAGTCATTTCAAATATAAATACATCTATTGGGCACAAAGAAAATTTTTAAAAAATTTGCTTGGATCTACTTTTATGAGAGAAAAATTCTTACAAAGGAATAGAAGCTGGGTTTATATTTTAAAAATAGCAGAGGAAGAATAATCTCTCCTACAAAACAGTACACAAAGATTCTATTGCAGGTTTTTTAATTCCCCTTTATTTTCCATGTGGTAAGCATGGGTCAAGTTTCAAGGCCTTTCTCTTCATATTACTCATTTATAACTGCATAAGATATTGCCCTGAAACTTAGTGATTTTAAAGAACAATATTTATTATCTGGCACTTCCTATAAGTTAGGAATCCAAGTCAAGCTAGGCTGTTTGTTCTACTTCAAGTGGCAATCAATCAAGATGTCCTCCAGGACCATAGTCCCTGTGAGGTCCAACTGACCAAGGACCACTTCCAAGCTCATTCACCAGGTTACTGGCAGATTTCAAGGCCTTAGTGTTTTTTGTTTGTTTGTTTGTTTGTTTGTTTTAATTTTGCTGGCTGTTGGTTGGAGGATACCCACAATTCCCTGTCAGTTGGATCTCTCGATAGTCCAACTTACAGTATAGCAGCTTGCTTTATTTATTTATTTTTAAAAATTTATTTATGCATAGAAGAACTAGGGTGTAGGCCAGAGATGTAGGGGGTGAGAGGATTCACCAGAGACAGAATGGGGAACAGAACAGGTAGATCTACTGAAATACAGTGCTGAGAGGAGCAGCAGGCAAGACAAGAGAAATCTGCTGTGCCATGCTGGTTAGCTCCCTGACCTGGGATTGAACTTCTTGTGCTACAGTGGCTGCTGATAGCTTGTTGCATTGAGACTTAACCCCTGCACCACCAGGGAGGCCCCATAACAGCTTGCTTTAATGGATCAAGTAAGTAAGAAGATAAGAAAAAGGTGTACTAACAAGATCACACTCAGATTTTGTTTTAATCTTCATAGTACCATCCTATCACTTAGGTGGATTCCATTAGAAGCAAGTCACTAGGGTCATCACACAACCAAGTGGAGGGGATCATTAAATGCCACAAATAACAGGAAATAGGAGTCATGATGGATCAACTTACAAGTTTGCCTATCACTCTTCTCTCAGTACTGATTCTGCTGTCCTGGATCATCTGTATAATTGAGAGTTATAGACTAAAATAAATATATTTCTAAATTATCAATAAAATTAAATGGGTGTATGCTTGGAAAATTACTGCCAATAGTTTCTTCATTCTTACTATTACCAGCAATAGCTAACATTTACTGAACACTGAATGATCAATGCTAGACTAAATATACAAATTTTATCTTCTTTAGTATTCACATAAGGTTACTTAGCACAATCTTAAGAGTAAGGTAATACTATTTCTCCTTGTTAAATTTGAGGAAGCCAGGACATAGAGAATCCAAGTAACTTGCCCAAGTCACAGAACTGTTAAAAAAGGGCCAGATTGTCACCTGTGCCATGATGGCCTCCACCACATTGTAAATAAAAAGTCTTTTTAAGTCTCTGAAAATTGCAAACTGGACAGTCTCTACTTCATTTCTGGTAATTAATTTTGAAACAAAATCAAGTAGGACTTTAGGGTGTCTAAAAAAGGAAAAGTTCAGTTATGTGTTAAAGTTCATGTAAACATTACACAGTGAGGTTCTGTGGCACTGAAATTGTACAAGCCCACAGTGACTCCTACACCAAACTGTGAAAATCCTGAAGAGACACAAACTGCAGATAATTGTCCTGACATTCCTACTTCATTACGTTTAATACAATTGAGTTTGTGGTGCACATGCCAGGGTACACAGCACTACGTTCTGGAGGAGAATATGTCACATGTCCTTATTCTCTGTTGGAAGAAATGCTTTTGGCAGGAAGTCACTTTGCAGCACAAAGGACATATTCACTTAACTAAGGGACCAACCATAATTAAACTAAAATAATTTTTAAAATGGCTTCAGATAATCCTGTGCATCTAGCCTAGCTATAGGTGAAAGAATTTAGGTAACAGAAAGCAGTTTTACAACAAAGCTTTCTTTGCCAATTCGGTATTCCATTACAATTTATAACAACCATCGACTAGATAACTCATTCTTTTAAACTCTGAGGATAAATAAAACATGAGGCAAACAGATATTTTGTCCATGATTACTTGTGCTTTCAATGAGTTCTAAGACTTAAAAATATTAAAATATGGTTTGAGAAACAAACTAAATTGGTGAAATAAACAGTTAAACATAGTGTTCAGATTATGTTAAACATCTTCACCTATCCAAATGAACTTCTTCATGGCTCTAAAAACAGTCTGTTTTCTACATCATGACTCTCCAATTAGTCAGCCTAGTCATTTCATTAAAACAGTGTCTGTGGAGGACCCTGGTGGCACAGGTGGTTGAGCGCCACACTGTGTGAAGCTGTCCCAGCCTCTGCAGTGCGGGTTCCATCCAGGCTGGCCTGGGAGCAACCCACATGGCACGGCAGACCTCTCCTGTCTCTCCCACTGCTCCTCTCAGCAGTGTATTTCGTCGGTCTGCCTGTTCTGTTTCCCACTCTGTCTTTGGTGAATCCTCTCACCCTCCCAGGCATCTGGCCTGTACCCCGGTGCTTGCATAAATAAACAAATCTTAAAAAAAAAAACAATTTTAAAAAACAGTATCTGTGGAAATACTGTGCATATCTCTGCTAGTCTCCACTCATTCAACTACTGATTGCCTATATCTCTCCTTCTAGGAGACATTTTCTGACCAACGCTTGCCAAAAACCATTATTTTTTCATATTTTAAAATTATAAAATATATCCCAGTTGCAGAGGAATCTCTAAAATGCATAGTTTAAATAATAAATATAAAAGTACACATTTTACCAGTTGACTCACCAAAGAATTAGAAACTTTACAGTAAGTCATAGACCTATCATTTGCCTCTTCCCGCTTTATCTTTTCCTTTTAACTGTTGTTTTTTTTTTCTTTATAGTTTCACTTGTTTGTGAATCCCTAAAAAGCTAAATGCTTTGCCTCTTTTTGAGCGGTGTTTAATTAGAATCATGTTCAATCTTTTGTGACTTTAATTTTTTGATAAATTCCACGCTTATAAAAGCCCTCTTTGTTGATGTAAATATCTTTAGTTAATTTTTATTGTTGCAGAACAGTCTCTTTTGTCAATATGCTACAAATTATTTGTCCAATCTATTGTTGATGGACATCTGGATCATTTCCAGTTTGTGGCTATTACATTAATGTTGTTATAATGCAGAACACACAGCTATCTCAGTGCTTATCTTTTGTATATGTTTGCAAGAATCCCTTAGATTTTCCTAATTGTCCTAGAAAATGCCAAATTATTTTCAATTTTACTGGATAATGTAAGCTATTTTTTCTAAAGTGAATATACTAAAATATATGTAAAATTCTATTGCTCTATATAGCCTTCCCAACATTGGGATTTTCTTCTTTTTTCCTCTTCCTTCATTCACTTCTCCTCCTCCCAATCTTCCATTCTTTTTTTTTTTTTTTAAGATTTATTTATTTATTTATTTATTTATTTATTTATTTATTTATTTATTTATACAAGCACTGGGTACAGTAAGAAGCGCGGGAGGGTGAGAGAATTCACCAGAGCCAGAGTGGGGAACAGAACAGACAGACTGACAAAATACACTGCTGAGGGGAGCAGTGGCCATGGCAGGAGAGGTCTGTGCGCCCTGTGGGACCCTCGCCAGCAGGCCGGGATCACACCCGCACTGCAGAGGCTGTAGGCTGCTTCGCAGTCCAGTGCTTAACCATTGTGCCACTAGTGGAGGGCCCCTTCTTGTATTCTTAACTATCCTATCATTTGCAGTTAATCTGGTGACCATGTGCAATTTGTCAAGTCATTTTGAATTTGTGTTTTATGATGACTAAGAACTTGAGTATGTGTTCATATGCCTTATATCAGACACTTATTTTAGTCTTGTTACATTTTTATTTTGAGTTTACTTCTTTTCTCTAATATATTTATAGAAGTTCTTTACATATTCAGAATCACAGTTCAGTTTTTAGTTATATGTAGTAAAAATACCCTCTTTCATTTTGTAAATGTGTTTTAATTTAATTCATGGTGACTTTTCATTAATAGAGCTTCTAAGTTTTAACCTAGATATCATATATACATATATAGTGATACATATACATACACACATATACACATATACATACATGCAATGTGGTTTTAAATAAGAAAAACAACCTTTCAATAAGAGACCTTAAATAAGAAAACCAACCTTTCAAAAGAGCAAAGTTGAAGGAATCACACTTTCTGACATTCCGACTTATGACAAAGCTAGTTATAAAGACAGTAGTATACTGGCATGAGGATTGACATATATATCAATGGGGTAGAATTTTTCCAGACAAGAAACTTTACATTTTTGTTATTGATTTTGACAAGGGAGTTAATTCAATGTGTGTATGTGTGTGTGTGTGTGTGTGTTATGAAAAACACACAGGTCATCTACCTCATATATAAAAACTAACTCAAAACAGATTAAAGATCCAATTTTAGGAGCTATATTAATATTAACTTTTTTTATTTTTATTTATTAATTTTACACAAGACCCGGGGTATAGGCCAGATGTGCGGGAGGGTGAGAGGATTCACCAGAGACAGAGCCGGAAACACAACAGGCAGACTGACGAAATGCACTGCTGAGGGGAGCAGCGGGCACAACAGGAGAGGTCTGCCATGCCATGTGGGACACTCACCGGCCGGCCGGGATCGAACCCACACTGCAGAGGCTGTGGACAGCTTCACAGTGTGGCGCACAACTGCCTGCGCCACCAGGGGAGGCCCTATTAATATTAACTTTTGGAAGAAAACTTCGGAGCTAATTTTAAAGACCTAGGATTACTAAAATATTCCTTAGTTTTGATGTCCAAAGCAAAAACAACAAAAGAAAAAAATAAATGAATTAGACTTCCTCAAAAATAATGTTTGTGCTCCAGGGTTCACCAAGGAAGTGAAAAGTTAACCTACAGAAGGAGAGAAAATATTTGTAAACCTTCTTGAGGTCTTTGAGAGGATGTCACCATGCATTGACCTACAAGATGGATGTGGGCAATCAGAAGTTATTTATCCTCTGCCTGCTGGAATATACATCCTGCCCACCTTTCTCATACTAGGAGGCCCTTTAAGGATGCCATCTTGAGGGACTAATATGTTAGTGATACAGTGATAATACTGATTCATTATATATGTCAGTGAACCATTATAGACCTCTACATAAACTTTTAAGATTCTTGCAGGTAGCTGGGGAGATCTACTTATCTAGCAGGTCACTTAGATAAGCCTCATAATTTACCTAACTTATTAAAATCAGCACTTATCAATTTGGACTGGTCTGCCCCTTCTAGTTCTCCTTCCTGTGAGTAATGGGGTAATTTTGAGTTTAACTAGGGAAATTCTAAAGTTGAGAGTCAACCAGGTCATAAAGAATTTGAATCCAGAATATATAAAAGCCTCCTATTACTTAAAAAGAAAAAGTTAAATAATCTAACTAAATATAATGGGGGAAAGGTCAAAACACACCTTTCTCCAAAGAAGATATACAAGGGACAAAGAACCATATCCAAAGAGATGCTCAAAATCACTAGATATTTGGGAAATGCAAATCAAGATCACAGAGAGATGTCACTTCATACTCATTAGAACAGACAATAACAAATTTTGTTGAGAAAATGGAGAATGGGAGCTAATGAACATTACTAATGAGATTATAGCAGGTGTAGGCACAAAATGGTGAAAGCCATTTTGTCAGTTACTCAAAAGATTTGACAGAGCTACCATATAATGCAGCAATTCTTTAAACATATACCCAAGAAAATTGAAAACCTATGTTCACACTTACACCCAATGTTCACAGCAACATTATGTACAATAGTCAAAAATGGATGCAAGCCAAATGTCTATTACCTGAAAAATAGCTAAACAAAATGTGGTGATTAATACTGTGGGGGAATATTATTAAGCCACATAAAGAAAAGGGAATGTTGTACTGGTATATGCTACAATGCAGATGGACCTTAAAAATATTACGCTATCTAAAAGAAACTAGCAACAGGGCCTCCCCTGTGGCGCAGTGGGTTGAGCACAGTGCTGTGAAGCTGTCTGCAGCCTCTGCAGTACGGGTTTGATTCCTGGCCAGCCAGGGAGATTCCCACATGGTGCGGCAGGCCTCTCCTGTCGCTCCTGCTGATCCCCTCAGCAGTGCTTTTAGTCCGTCTGCCTGTTCTGCTCCCCGCTCTGTCTCTGGTGAATCTCTCACCCTCCTGCACCTCTGGCCTGTACCCCAGCTATTGTATAAATAAAAAAAAATAATCTTTATTAAAAAAAAGAAACTAGCAACAAACCATCTGTTGCATCATACATTTATAGGCAATGTCCAAAGTAGGTAAACCTACAGAAATAGAAAGACTATTAATGGTGGCCAAGGGAAAAATGGAAGTGACTGCTAATATGTGTGAAGTTTCTTTGGGGGAATGATAAAATATTTTGAAATTTGATAGTGATTACATATAAAAAACCACTAACTATATATATATATATATATATATTTTAAGATTATTTTATTTATGTAAGAGCTGGGATACAGGCCAGAGGTGTAGGAGGGTGAGAGGATTCACCAGAGACAGAGCAGGGAGCAGAACAGGCAGACGGACCGAAAGCACTGCTGAGGGGACCAGTGAGCGAGTCAGGAAAGGTCTGCTGTGCCATGTGGGTTTCTCCTTGGCAGGCTAGGAATCGAACCCATGCTGCAGAGGCTGTGGACAGCTTCACAGCGTGGTGTACAACTGCCTGCGCCACCAGGGTAGGCCCTACCTGTATATTTTAAAGGTAGATTGTGGATGTCTTTTTTCCTATTACATTGCAATTTTTTATTAATAAAAATTCATTATGATTAAAATTATTATTCCTTTCTGGGTAGCTGCATCTTTTATCTTTTACAACTCATTAATTTTACCTTTTGATTTAAATTCTATTTGTTGATTATTTTTACAAACCTTGCTTTCTTTGACAAGAATTTAAATGATTATAACTTTTTAAGAATTATTTTACTTCCAACTTCTCTACTTTCAAATTACAGGTACTCCTCTTACAAAAGACGAGAGCATGGAAAGACCCTAGCTATTGTTATATTTATTCAATTGTCATATGTTTTGGTTAAATTTGCAGAATAAAGTATTTTGACTATAATTGATTTAAATTGTTGCTTTTTTGCACACAATTTTCCTTCAGTCATACTTCTCCTTGAATGGCAATAGAGTAGTCATGGGAATTAGGTGAGTTCAGCTAAAAGGATAAGAACTTCAACGGTAGAGGAATATGTTTATGTGGTGTTGAGTCACTTTCTCGGATATTTAATTCCTTGTTTGCCATGTTGGTATAGGAATGCCTTCCAGAAGTCCTCTGACTGCACACCGTGCTGACCCGCCTGGCATCACAACTCAGAATTTATGGTCCTGAAGCTGAACTGGCATGTGAACTTGTCCTAGAGTATCCGGCACCAAATATATGTGCGAAATGAAGGAGAAATGACATGAAATGTATGAATAATCCGTGGAAAATTATTCCCATCAACGAGGTTTAAAAATGTCAGCAGAGACTTTGGTCTTCTCAGTGCTCAGTCAAAACAGAAGCTCTCTCCTGTCAGGTATAGACTCAATAATTCACATGTACCATGTAAATACTTTTTTCTTTTTAAAGTATCTTATATAAAAGATTCTGTTAGAGTTCTTGTGTTTTGTAGGTACAAATCTGTATATATGCTACAAAGAAAGACATCAGTGTATTTAGTCTCATGTTTTATGTATATCAACATAGGGAACACATCTTAGTATATTTAATAAATTTTATCCTTTAAGTTCCACATGATTTCATTCATAATGAAAAAAAAAAATCCCCACTGATGCAACCCCCAAAAATTAACATTGATGAATTTATAAAAACTGATCCACATAGTGACTACCAAGAATAACTTGGATAATTAATACATAATTATTTAATAAATTTCTCTGCACAAAATAATTTGAATTCCCTTATACATGACAGTTCATATATGAAGGAAACTTAGACAGGTTTTCCTAATTTTGAGAAAAATCTAAAAAAATTGTGTATTACTGATAAATTGTAAAATCAAGTCTGTTTTGCGTGATTGGTAGTAAAAACCAGTTTTAACTATATTTAAAAAATTGGAATTTTCGAGTGTGAATTCTGAAACATTTTCAAATTGTTATTACATGAAAAGCAATAAAAAAAAATGCAGCCAAAAATTTTAGGTAAAAGTTGTTATACAGTTGCACCCAAAAGATTTTTTTTTAAGATCTGTTTTTTGTTGGTTTTTGTTTATGATGTTCATGGTATTTATCATTTTTTAAAACTTATAATTTATTTTGATTTATTTTCTCATTCTAAGTAAATGTCAAATTTTGTACCTAATTGTTATTATTTTTCTTTTTTTAAATGAGAAACCTCAAATAAATTAAATAAACTCTGGCTCCTTACAAAACTTGAATTTGTCTATCTCTAATTATTGGAATGATTAATTCATTTAAATTTTTGTTATAAAGTGCATATAAAATGTTATTTCATGTGGTCTTGTTTCCCATTTCCCTGGTCATTACTAATAATTTATTGGCTATATTATATTTTCTTCTCTGATCATTTTAAAAGTTTTCATATTGTCTTGTGGACATATTTTCATAATATCTCAATATTTGTTGATTATGTATTTTGCAAATATTTTTTCTACTTTATAACACTTTCCATTTATTTTAATGTTTTGGTTAATAACAATTTTCAATTATTATATAGTGAAATTTATGTATTCTTATTTATGTTCAGGTTTTTTTTCCCACATAACTAAATTTAAACATTATTCAAATAAGTTTTTCTAGTAGATATTAAAAATGTTTCATTTTTGATAGTTAAGTCTTTCAATTTTTTGTATGTTACATATGGGGTGAAGTGGCTTGAATTTCTTCTTTTTCCATGGATAGCCACTTCCCCCCCAAATATCCTTTCTTTCCCATGTTCAAATATTATTTCTATAATATATATCAACATGTGTGACCATGTTTTGAGTTCTCTGTTTTGTTTCACTATTTGTTTATTCTTATGCCCATTTTTCATGAATAACCTTATTACACATTGGAATTATATTGGATATGATCTTTATCAGGAAATACACTATTTCTAAAGGTCAGTGTCTCTAGCCAGGGAAATGCTACATTATCCCATGTATTTAAATGTTTTATAATAAATCTAAAATTTTTCCCTTAGCAGTTTTGACATTTTAAGTGTTTTTTGACATTCTGTGATAATATAAATTATATCTGTTTAATTGTATTTTGTTGTTTGTTACTGGTAAATTTAAAGTGCAACTGATAAAAGTTTTTATTACTATTTAATTAAATATTATCTTCATTATATTGTCAATTTCTTATTCATAATAGTTTTGTTTTTCTATGGAACTAATAATACTTTTCCTACTTAAATCTTTGTTTCCATTTTTTTCTTGCATTATTATATTTCCTAAGACTTCAAATACAATGTTGTATAAAAGTAGTGGTATTATGCATCCTTGCTTAGTCCTGATTATAAAGAGAACATTTTTAGTATTTCCCCTTTCAGGATAGTATGACTGTAGGTCTATCCTGCATGTTGTTCAGTTATGTTCTATTCTATCCTTACTTACTAATAATATTTATTGTGAATGAGTATTAGATTTTATTAAACATTTTTTTCAATCCAGTAGATGATCACTTCTTTTCCCCTTTAAGCTTATTAATGTGCTAAATTGAATGTATGGATTTGAAAGTAGTCACTTATTTTCATATGTGTAATTGGGATAACAGTCTGAAAAAGGAATGTTATTTGAAAAATACATTTACATTCAATTTATTAATACTGTGTGTTGTTGCATCTATATTAATGATTTAAATATTTCTGTAATTTTCCATTCTTATAAATTTTCCTGGTCAAATATCAAGTATGAAATAGTAGAATCAGTTTGGAGCAGTTCTTCTTTTTCTATTGTTTGTAATATTTGGCCTGATCTGTTGGAAAATTTGATAAAAATTTTCTAGCTTCTAGATCCCACTATTGTTAAAGAATTAACAATCTTTTATTTTTCTGAAAATAACTTGTATTTTTCTCTCTCATTTTAATGTTATTTGATGTTCTGCAGTATCAATAAGTTCTTGCTGAGTATGAATTTCTTTTAACTTATTCTACACTATGAGTAATGCATTGGACTTCTTGAATATTGTTTGACATCTTGCATTAATTATGTATTATCAGTCATTTTATTTTTACCAAATTTATATTCTCTCTCCATGGATCACTAAATAGAACTATATTAGTCAATTTCACCCTTCTTAACTTTGTTCATAGTTTCTATTTTTCCTCTTTGTGCCTTAGTCTTAATAATTTCTCCTCACTTATCATCCATTTTACTAAACCTTTCCCTCTGTGGTGTCTAATCTGATGTTATAACTACTCATTGATTAGTAATTTCAATTTTCATATTTTAAATTTATGTAAGTTCTCTTTGGGTCTTTTAAAAAAACTTTGTTTTTCCTATATTGCTTCCAGTTCTCTGAAGATAGATTCAAACTAATGTTTTGTTTCTTTAATTCTAGTCAACAGAATTACTTTTTACCCTAATAATATGAATATATGATGAATTGGTGATCTATTTCTGCTATCTAATTTTGTTGTTGGTTTTCATAAGTGTCTTATTTACTTGACTACATTTTAATTTATTTATCCTTAGTTCTGCTTATGTTTTGAGGGGAAGTCATTCATAGGTAATCTTTGAGTCCTGGGATAAAAATTTTCTCTAAAGAAGATTTTCTTTTACTTTTTCCATATTTCTGGCAATACTAATACTTTTCCAGAAATGTACAGTGAATTTATAAAATTTTTTAATGTATTAAATGTATGATATAAATTTTGGCTGTAAATTCACCCAAGTAAAAGTCTGAGTTCAAATTTACAAAACCAATTATTTATTATAGACTTGGACTTAGAATTTAATAACTGTGATTTATTCCAACAATGAAATTGGTTGTGTTTAGGATTAACAACCATCCTTTGAGCTTTCAATGCAGTTAGTATAAATACTTGAGGGATAGGAAGTCTGATATTTCTTTCAGATTTTAGTTTGTAACACCTGTGTTACTGAAATGATTTGATTGCTACAAATGTGTGGAGTCAGTTTAAGATTTAGGTTAGAGGGGTTTATTAGCTATTCAGTATGGAATTCATCATTAAATGTTTACAGGAAATTGATATGGCCAGAGCCCAAAAGCAGGAATTGTTGGTAAGGCATTGCTTATTTGTAAACATTTTGCTTAATCAGACTAAACTTTTAAGCAGTTAAATGTGAATAGATACTATGAATAATAATATAAGAACCAGCATAGCTTAAAGTATTTTTATATAACAGAAAATATCATTGCAGTAACTTTGGTAGCAATCAACAATGTATTTAGTGTTAGATTTTTCATCATTGTAATTAACTACTGAACTTCTGAAAGGAGACATGCACACATTTTCAAAAATGTGGTTTGCTTAGCTTATGGAAATATGGTATTCCCTCGTATGTATTTTAATATATTTTTTCTATCATTGCACATCTGTAAGTTTAATGATTGCTATCTTTATTTATTTAGAACTAAATTCTAAAGTAGCAGATGTACTAAAATGATATAGTTGATGCAAAAATTCATTACAACAGCATGCGTGTGTGAAATATATATTATTATATGCACACTTGTGCCTGCTTAGCACAGATTTCGAGCACTTCACATAAATGAGGCTGTGATTATGGATCCTAAGCTCATGTGCTTTTAGATGTATAGAGATAAAGTAGATTACCCATACAATATAAGTTAGCACTGCTTTGGTTGTATGATATTGAAACCCACTCAGCTTAAGCAAAAAGGTAATTTATTTAAGCAGCAATATACCTGGGCCTCTGGAATAGAATTAGAATGGGAATGCAGTAAAGATTCCAATAAGTTACTCTCTTGGTTACCCTCATGTCTATTTCTCTCTGCATATCATACTTTATTTTCTCTTATATCACAGAACAATTTTTCCCCCTATTACTAGGTAAAAAAGTGACCACCAACACTTGCTCTGGAATTTATGTAAAGTGACAAGATAATTGAGTAATACTAAATTGACTCTCTGGGTCTCAATAATCAATACTTGAGATGGAACTGATTGGTTGAGTTCAGGGCTCATTCCAATTTGATCATTGTACCAGTGTTGATGGACAGAGAAGAGAATATTTCTAGAAAAGACTTGCTGGAAGACTAGTAAGTGCCTTTCTTATTTTACAACCTCTAACCTTTTGCTGTTCAAAGTGCAATCAATGGAAAAACAACATTGGCATTACTAGGGAGCTTGCTAGAAAATTAGAATCTCAGGCCTTTCCTACCCCTTAAGAATCAGGATTTGTATTTAATAAGATTTTCTGGTGATCTGTTTGCATTTTAAAATTTAAAAACATGGTTTTGTGGTCTGTTAAAAAGGTGAATAAAAATTGGTTTTCTTTTCAAGGTACATTTTGCTTCTAACCAGACGTAACACTTTAGTCTCCTGAGTTAAATCTTTACATATTGGCAGAATTCCCATTTTGACTTGAACTTGGGATATGGTGTTGGGTTGACTTGGATTTAAGTTCAGGTTCTTCCTTTTACTACTTGCATATATTAGGGCTATTTATATCAGTGCCCTAAACTTCATTTCCCTTTTCTCTAAAGAAAAATAATAAAATTCTTTTACAAAGTTGTGAGGATGAAAGGGAAAAAAATATATCCTAGCATAGAATTACCATCAGTAAGGATTCATTATTTTTATAATTATTTAACTTATTACATGCTCACTGTTACTTAATTTCATTTGGTTAATGACAGCAAGTTTTCTCATGTTGCTTTTGGCAACAGCTTTCTTCTAACTACTTAGAAAAAGAGGCTTTTTTCCTTGGTTAGCTTATCTTTCTGAGCCAAGTATAGCTGATTTTTGTTAGCAGGTCTCCTTGAATGGTAATTTAAAAATAGTATATGTTGCCTGTATTTGGCCATAAATATTTGGAATTTTTAACTTTATCCTCTCTTTAGGCTGACTTTTGTAATCTTACACCTTTGTATACATGCTATGACAGAAACAGGTATGCAGAGAAAAGTCAAAATGGAAGACATAGTTTGGTGATGTTTATATGTTTATTGCAGAGCCTCCTTCCACAAATACAACTCTAGTTTTCTGATTTTCTGATTCAATATTAGATTTTCCACAGATATTTCATGCAAAATGAAAACCTCATGTTAAGTTTTGTGATATATTTATACCTTCCTATACCCATAAATGCAATTCTTGACTTCATAAAAATTATTTTGAAGAGCTTTGCAAATATCTTTTAATATTTTGGTATGACATACAGCTATGTGGAATATTCTGATTCAATATTTTGTTTCTTCTCATATGTTGCATAAGATGAAAAATTCAAGCAGTATGTACCTCACATAAAAACACATGAAATTCTTTATTCTTTTCTAAAGTTTGGAATCAACCAAGAAATAGACTTAGAGGTAAAAGAGCAAAATATCATATTCATTTCTCTCATTACTAATCAAAAAAATGGTGTAATGGCAGGAAGGCTACAGTGCAGGTTTTCTCTGACCCGAGCAGACGGGGTAAAGGAGAAGAGAATCCTGGAGCCCTCAGTGGCTTTTCAGGCTTTTATTGGGATTTACCAGGTATGCAGCAGGCAAAGGTTCGGGGGGTTGCCAGGAGGCTGGCAGGCCTCCCAGCCCCCAGCAAGTCTTCACTCTGTCTGGGCTATCCAGCATTCTCTGGTGGTCTCTCTGCTTCTTTTGTGGTTCTAGCACACCCTTTTAATGGGAGTACTGCAAAATTCCAGAGAAGACATACCAGATCTCTTTCCCAGTCCCTTACACAATGAGACAGCAAATAGACCAGAATATATGCCTCCTGCTAAATAAGAGCACCGAAGATGCAAATAAACACGCTCGTATTTTTGTTCACCATCCTCATCAGGAGAGTCATTCATGCTTCTATAATCAAGCAGAGCTTCACTCTGTTATTATTTGTTTTCTCGAGTAATTAAATGAGATGTGAAAAAGCTTTCTTACAATGTTACTGAAGACATCTAAGTACTGGTAAACACTGGCATCAAACATTCTCGGTAGTTTTTAGAAGGTGAAAATGTATTGTCTACCTGAAATGTTTTAATTACATTTTACATTTTATGTAAGGTTGTGTAGTATGTTGGAAATTGTGACACCCTCACAAAAGTCAAACTTAGCCTGATGTTTGGACCCATAATTTCAAAGTTATTTATTAACTCTGAATGTGTAATCAAAATGCTATTAATTTCTTCATAACATTGATAATTAAAAATACGAAATCTCTTCTAGCTTCATGTATTTTCTCCTCCTCAATTTACTTCCTAATATTTTAATTGTTTCAAGGAAGGAAGTTTCATTGGATTGGATTCCAGGTAAATCATTAATTACAATACAATTGCATCAATAAAAATCTCAAGTATCAAATTTAGAATTTACTTTCACTTTTCTTCTTCATTAGATCAACTCAATTAATTTTGATTTTCCAGCTCCAACCTCAGTTAGACTCAGTACATCATCATTAGAAGCTAATCTCTTCCCATGACACAGTGTATGTGGTGTGCATAGGAAAGTCATACAGACATGATTTATTTGTTAAATTTCTAGGCTTTAAGTTTCATGAGTGAACAAAAAAGTTCAATTTCTGCTTCCTTTTTCTACCTTTTCTTCTCTTTTTCTCCTTATTAGCTAGTTTTTTTAACCTCTACATTGCCTTTAAAAATCTCTTTTTCCTCATAAAAAATAAATTGTAGGTATTTATTTGTATGCTACAAACTTTAATGTAATTAGTTTTGCAGAATGGTAATAAATTACTAGCCAGTATGCAGAGATCTTATATCTTAGTTGTAGTTTTCAAGACCATCGTTGCCTTTTTTCAAAAACACTGCAACTTTCATTATTTAGTTTAATTGAGAATTAACTAAAACAGATTTTGGGACATTCATTTTTTCAATATAAATACACACTTAAAAATACACATGTTAGATATTAGTGACATTCTTAAAATGATTAAACTATGCTTTCTGGGCAGTTTAATAACATTCTTTCTGCATACACATTTGGCCATCTGGTTTACCTAAAAAAAAAAAAAAAAGCTATGATGTCACCAGAGTACCTCATCTACATTGAAAACACTGCACCACATACAGAAGTGTGCTGTTAGAAACATATGTTTGTTTTAAAAATGCCTGCCATTTCATTCATAGTGAGCCAGATTCTAAGAGTGACAAGACATTCTCAGGAGGTTAGCTGGGACTTGAATTTATTAAATTACTGCTAAAAGGCACAACATCTTAAAAGTTGTCTCAGTTATCTATCTTAGCAATCAATACTTGAATTAATCTGATAATATTCTCCTCTTAAAAAAAGAAACAACTGGTTTATAGTTTAGAAGTCATAACAGCGATTTAAGAGTGTATTTATACCAACATTTATATTCTTTAACATCTAAAAAAAGGAAGGCCACCATTTATTCTCATAGTGAAATTATTGATTTATATCCATAGAAGGTTAAAAAATTGAAAAATTGTATGATTTCATGGAGGAAATACAAAAGACATATTATATGGGGTGATATTTAAAAAAATAATTAGAACACAGTGTCCTTGGTTGACTGAATTGGTGTTTCAGTGACATCAGTTTTAGAAGGAAGCGCTTTCTATAATGAAATATCCTTAAAGGACAAGGAAAATGATAGCAGATCTTAAGCAATAAAAAAAAGCTTGGAGAACTTTTTGTAATAATGATTGAAATTAGAGTGCAATAAACTGATTTCTCATGGAGAGCAGAAGAAGATATTCTGGTGGACAGACAAAATATTTAAAGCTATGTGTAGGGTAAATAAGTTGATCAGGCTTTTAAGCCACTGACCTTTGTGGCAATCACCTGCAGCCTTGATCTTGTTAACGTAGAGGGCACTTAAGGACAGGGCAAACTTGCCTGACTATGGGCACCTGAGCATGGACGTGTGCCCGTGCATCGCGCATGTGCAAGTGTGCACACCTGAGCCGAGAGGTCAGGGGAATAATGGCGGCATTACTCAGATACAGCGCATGGCTACAACAGGATGAGTGACAACTGCAAGAGGAAGAGACCATGAGAGAACGCCAGACAAAAGAGAGTACAGAGATTCACGGTGGCCTCAAGGTGCTGTCTCCCTGCTGGCTCTTATCCCCTGCTTACCATTAAACCCTGTGAAAATGATGCCAAGGCTCTAAAATTCTCCTTCAAATCGCTAGAACTGATGGTGAACGTCCCCTGCCAGGGATGGTTGCAAAACATTATGGGAATAGACTAGACCAAATAGGGGACCAAATTAGTGACCTTGAAGATTATAATACATAAGGAACCAAAGTAGAAAAAGAGAAACAGGAAGAAAAAAATAAAGAAAAAATGATGATCTGAGACGTGCCAGCTCCACTAAGAATGGTATCCACAAGAGGAAAAGAGAAAGAAGGCAAAGAGAATTTATTTAAAGAAATAATAGAGGAAGGGACCTTCCCGGTGGCGCAGCGGTTGAGTGCTGGGTTGCGAAGCTGCCCGTGGCCTCTGCAGCGCCGGTTCAATCCCTGCCATTGGCAAGGGTCCCACATGGCACTCAGACCTCTCCTGCTGCCTGCTGCTCCCCTCAGCAGTGTACTTCGTCAGTCTGCCTGTTCTGTTCCCCGCTCTGGCTCTGGTGAATTCTCTCACCCTCCCGCGCTTCTGACTGTACCCAGTGTTTGCATAAATAAATAAATCAATCTTTGAAAAAAAAGAAAGAATAGAGGAACCCTTCCAAAACCCGAGAAAGAAGTTAATGTACATATTTATGAAGCTTCCTTCCTGTCCTATGATCCTAAGAAGCTATCTGCATTCCAGGCGACTTTAAATTGTGCTCTAGCTATTTTCTGATTTTCATTCTCGATTCCTTGACCGGTAAAGATGTGCACCTTTGTGTTTTCCTGTATCATTGACTTTAGGGTGTGACTGTGGCTGCAACTTAGCTCTGTCTCTGAAAAGTACGTTTGCTCTACTCAATATGATTCAACCGTCAACCACAGGTAAGATGCCCAACTCTTTACTATATTCATCATTCTGATGACTGGTCTGTTTTTCAGCTTTCCTCCTCTATTGGACTTATGTAGTTATTTTATCACCTTGAATATTTTTTACTCCTTTATTAACATCCCTACATCTCTAAAAGGTTTTTCTCACAAGATACTTCAGGCAGATTTCTCTCAGTCTAATTGGATGATATTAACATCAGCTGCCTCATTGTCAAAAGCTTCAAGATGAAAACTTTCCTTTTTCCAAAGATAGGGTAAGTTTGCTGAGTCAGGCTATGAATAACTAAAAATCTAGTATACATCATGCTAATATTGATGAACATGAGGGTCACAAGCTTTGCCCAAGAAGTTCATAATTAAACATAGGATATAAAAACAAAACATCACATAGGTAATTATAGTCCAGAGTGATGTATAAAAGAATAGTAGAAATCCAAGGTGCCATAGGAGCACAAATAAGAGACAACTAATTCTGATTTAGAGTGGCTGAGAAAGGTTCCTAGGGAAAGTGTCCTATGTGATGAAACAAAGGAACAACTCTTCTTAGAATAATGTATTGCAAGAGAGGATAGGGCTGATAACTACAAGGAGAATATCTTCAACAGGAAAGAAAAGCCTAAAGCAAAGACAGAGAATAAAAAAAATATGTGGCTTCTGTAATATTCTGAGTGAATTTTAGAATGACTGAATTGCCAGATATGATAGGAGAGTGAGGAGAGAGAAGGTTGGAGAGATCCTGAGGAAGTTAGGGTCATTTTTCTAAAGTTTAGACTTTATATAAACAGCAAAAGAGCCCTTAAAGTGAGTGCTATTTGAAAATTGGTGTATAAAAAAATAATTTTTTCACTCATATTGCTACAGAAAAAGGGAAAATGGCAAGATTGGAGATGAATTGGGTGAGGCCACCTGGAGCATATTACAGAAATACGGTTGAGACATGGTAGTGGCTTCATTCTAAGAATGCAATTTGACAGAGTGGACAATTTTAAGAACTGTTAAGGGAGGTAAATCCCACAGTATTTGATGTTTGTTTTAAATTGGATGTTGGGGTGAAATGAAAGAGAGGAGTTCCCAGTGCCTCTCATGTATAGATGCTTTGTTGGTTTTGAGTTTAACTGCCAGAGTTTAGGATCCTTTCAGTATTTCTAGGGAGACCCTTCATTTTTTGCATTAAAAGAATTAACAAGTTAGATTTCAGAGTGTACTCATGGGCCCCTCAATCAGGCCCCTGTTACACATATACATTTTTTTACTATGCTCAATATTGTTTAACCATTGTATTGGACTTGTTTCTCCAGCCATACCATAAAATTAGATGGTAATCATTCTCGTTGGCCCAACAAATCAAAAAAATTTAGGAAACATATGGTTATAAATTAGTGAGAATATCTTGTTATTTAGGATACTAAGGCATTTTAGTGAAGCCTATGGGAATCTCATAGCTGGGATACCCTTGACACTTTTTTTTTCTGTTATTTAAGAGGTATCAGAGGCAATGGTCTTGTTAGACACAATGAGGCAAAATTTTCCTATTCAATTCCCATCTTCAAATATTTTCAGGGTTATTTCCTGGTGTGATTCCAGATTATTGTAAGGTGCTGACTTATGAGTAAATCCAAATGTGAAAAAGACAGCATAAAAGCTTTCATAAATAGGAGATGAGAGAAAATCTTTATCTAATGGATTATTTCCTCCCTCTTATGAGGAATGGTCTTACATTGTCAAGTCATAGCAAACACGACCACAACACATGCTGCACAGTCACAAGAAATTCATCCTGTTATGATGGAAACTGCTAAGGTCTGCGGTTACAAACTGTATGGATGGTTATTCTTTGAAAAACAATATGGGTGAAACAGAATTCATGTGTTTCTAGAGTGTGACAGAATTCTTTAATTTTTATTGAAGATTATGAACAGTCTGTATTTTCAAATTCTTTTTTTTTAATAATAAATTTTATATTTATATTCCCCATACAATTGCAACCCCCCCATTCTGACCCCAATCCCTCCCCTCCTGCCCCCCACTCCCCAAAAAGTGTCTCTGGTTCATAGTTGTTTGTTGATTTTGATTTTCACTTTCTTATAGTTATTCATTTTCCTGGTCCCTTATTTAAGTTTTCTAGATTCCTGCTATGAGTGAGATCATCCGGTATTTTTCTTTTTCTTTCTGGCTTATTTCGCTGAGCATGATCCCTTCCAGAGCCATCCATGTTGCTGAAAATTGCATGTGTTTATCTTTTTTGAATGCTGAGTCATATTCCATGGAATATATGTACCACATCTTCTTGATCCAGTCATCTATTTTTGGGCATTTGGGCTGTTTCTAAAGCTTAGCTATTGTAAATAGAGCTGCTATAAACATAGGGGTGCAGGTGCTCTGTGGAATTGATGTTTCTGTGTCCTTTGGGTAAATACCTAGGAGTGGAATTGCTGGATCATATGGAAGCTCTATGTTTCTTAGGTCCAGAAATCTCCACACAGCTCTCCATAGTGGGTGGACCAGTTTACTCCCACCAACAGTGCAGAAGAGTTCCTTTTTATCCACACCCTTGCCAACATTTGTTGTTGCTAGTTTGTTTTAATATGTGCCATTCTCACTGGTGTAAGATGGTATCTCATGGTAGTTTTGATTTGCATTTCCCTGATTACAAGTGATGTTGAACATTTTCTCATATGCCTGTTGGCCATTTGCATTTCCTCTTCAGAGAAGTTTCTTTTTAGCTCTTCTGCCCATTTTTTTTTTAATATCTCAGCAACATCTTTATTTTTTTTATTTTTTTTTTTATAAATTTTATTGTTATATTCCCCATACAATTGCAGCCCCCCCATTCTGACCCCAATCCCTCCCCTCCCGCCCCCGCCCCCCTAAAAGTGTCTCTGGTTCATAGTTTTTTGTTGATTTTGATTTTCACTTTCTTATAGTTATTCATTTTCCTGGTCCCTTATTTAAGTTTTCTAGATTCCTGCTATGAGTGAGACCATCCGGTATTTTTCTTTTTCTTTTTGGCTTATTTCGCTGAGCATGATCCCTTCCAGCGCCATCCATGTTGCAGCAAATTGCATGTGTTTATCTTTTTTAAATGCTGAGTAATATTCCATGGTATATATGTACCACATCTTCTTGATCCAGTCATCTATTTTTGGGCATTTGGGTTGTTTCCAAAGCTTAGCTATTGTAAACAGTGCTGCTATAAACATAGGGGTGCAGGTGTTCTTTGGAATTGATGTTTCTGTGTCCTTTGGGTAAATACCTAGGAGTGGAATTGCTGGATCATATGGAAGCTCTATGTTTAGTAGGTCCAGAAATCTCCACACAGCTCTCCACAGTGGTTGGACCAGTTTGCACTCCCACCAACAGTGCAGAAGAGTTCCTTTTTCTCCACACCCTCGCCAACATTTGTTGTTGCTAGTTTTTTTAATATGTGCCATTCTCACTGGTGTAAGATGGTATCTCATGGTAGTTTGGATTTGCATTTCCCTGATGACAAGTGATGTTGAACATTTTTTCATATGCCTGTTGGCCATTTGCATTTCCTCTTCAGAGAAGTTTCTTTTTAGCTCTTCTGCCCATTTTTTGACTGGATTATTTTCTTTGTTGTTGTTGAGTCTCATCAGGTCTTTGCAGATTTTTGTGATCAGTCCTTTATCATTAGTGTTGGGTGCAAAAATGTTCTCCCAGTTGGTGGGGTTTCTCTTTGTTTTTGTTATTGTCTCTTTTGCTGTGCAAAAGCTCTTTAATTTGATGTAGTCCCAGCTGTTTATCTTTGCCTTCACTATCACTGCTTTGGGTGATGTGTCTGTAAAGATGTCTTTGATGTGCATATCACGTAGTGTTTCGCCTATATTTCCTTCTATGTATTTTATGGTTTCAGGTCTTATGTCTAGTTCTTTAATCCATTTTGAGTTGATTTTTGTGTATGGTGTGAGGTAGTGGTCAAGCTTCATTCTTTTGCATGTAGCGACCAAGTTTTCCCAGCACCATTTATTGAACAAACTTTCTTTGCTCCAATGCATAGTCTTTGCTCCTTTGTCAAAGATTAGTTGACCATAAATCTGTGGGTTTATTTCTGGATTTTCTATTTGATTCCATTGGTCTGTATGTCTGTTCTTGTTCCAGTACCATGCAGTTTTGATGATTATGGCTTTGTAGTATAGTTTGAAGTCTGGGAGTGTGATGCCTCCATTCCCTTCTGTTTTTTTCAGGAGAGCTTTGGCTATTCGGGGTTTTTTGTGATTCCATATGAATTTCATCAATAATTGTTCTATTTCTTTGAAGAATGACATTGAAATTTTGATTGTAATAGCATTGAATCTGTATATTGCTTTTGGTAGGATGGCCATTTTAATAATGTTTATTCTTTCAATCCATAAGCAGGGGATGTCTCTCCATTTCTTTGTGTCTTCTTCTATTTCTTTTAACAGTGTTTTATACTTTTCTTTGTATAGGTCCTTTACCTCTTTTGTTAGATTTATTCCCAAATATTTGATTTTTTTTGTTTCGATAATAAAAGGGATGTTTATTTTTTATTTCTTCTTCTTCAGATTTATTGTTTGTGTATAGGAAGGCTACTGACTTTTGCATGTTGATTTTGTATCCTGCCACATTATTGAACTGATTGATGAGTTGAATTAATTTTTCTGTGGATTTTTTGGGGTTCTCTATGTATATTATCATACCATCTGCAAATAGTGATAGTTTTACTTCTTCTTTTCCTATTTGGATTCCTTGTAAGTCTTTCTTTTGTCTTATTGCTCTGGCTAGGACTTCCAGTATTATATTGAAAAGCAGTGGTGAGAGTGGACATCTTTGTCTTGTTCCAGATCTTAATGGAATTGCTTTCAGCTTTTCACCATTGAGAATGATACTGGCTGTTGGCTTGTCATATATGGCCTTTATGATGTTGAGGTATGTTCCTTGTATCCCAAGAATTTCAAGGGCTTTTATCATGAATGGGTGTTGCACTTTGTCGAAAGCTTTCTCAGCCTCTATTGATATTATCATATGGATTTTATATTTCTTTTTGTTGATGTATTGGATACCATTGATTGATTTTCGGATGTTAAACCATCCTTGTGTCCCTGGAATGAATCCTACTTGGTCATGGTGAATTATCTTATGGATATATTGTTGGATTCTGATAGCTAAAATTTTATTGAGGATTTTTGCATCCGTGTTCATTAGGGAGATTGGCCTGTAGTTTTCCTTTTTTGTGTTGTCCTTGTTCAGTTTTGGTATTAGTGTAATGTTGGCTTCTTAGAACGTGTTTGGTATTGTCCCTTCCTTCTCAATTTTTTGGAAGAGTTTGTGAAGGATAGGCACTAATTCATCTCTGAATGTTTGGTAGAATTCATTTGTAAATCCATCAGGTCCTGGGCTTTTGTTTTTGGGGAGGTTTTTGATTACCATTTCAATTTCGCTGCTTGTAATTGGTCTGTTTAGGTGTTCTATTTCTTCTTTATCTAGCTTTGGGTGATTGTAGAGTTGTAGGAATTTGTCCATCTCCTCTAGATTGTTGAACTTGTTTCCATATAACTGTTCATAGTAGTTACTGATTCTTCTTTTGATTTCTGCTGTGTCCGTTGTGATTTCTCCTCTTTCATTTCTGATCCTATTTATTTGTGCTTTCTCCCTTTTTTCCTTTGTGAGCCTGGCTAGGGGTTTGTCTATTTTATTGATTTTTTCAAAGAACCAGCTCTTGGTTTCATTGATCTTTTGGATTGTTTTTTTTTAGTTTCAATTTCATTTATTTCTGCTTTGGTTTTTATTATTTCTTTTCTTCTACTGGTTTTGGGGTTTTTTTGTTGTTCTTTTTCTAGATCTTTGAGCTTTGAGATTAGGTTGTTTCTTTGAGTTCTTTCTTGTTTCTTGGTGTGAGCTTCTATTGCTATATATTTTCCTCTTATTACTGCTTTTGCTGCATCCCATACATTTAGGATATTGGTGTCCTCCTTGTCATTCAATTCAAAGAAATTTTTAATTTCTTCTTTTATCTCCTCATTAGTCCAATGGTCTTCCAGTAGTGTGGTTTTTAATTTCCATGAGGTAGGAAAGTTCCTTGCCTTCTTTTTATGGTTTATTTCTAGTTTGATGCCTTCATGGTCAGAAAAGATGGTTGGTATGATTTCAATCTTGGTGTATCTGTTGATGTTTGTCTTGTGCCCCAGTATGTGATCGATCCTGGAGAATGATCCGCGTGCACTTAAGAAAAATGTGTACTCCATTTTTTTGGGCTTTAGTGTTCTATAGATGTCTGTTAAGCCCAATTGCTCTAGGTCCTAATTTAGAGCTTTAGTTTCTTTACTTATTTTCTGTCTTGTTGGTCTATCCATTGTTGATAGTGGTGTGTTGAAGTCTCCCACTACGTATGTGTTTTCTCTGATGTCTGTTTTCTGAGATGACAACAGTTGTCTGATATATTTTGGTGCTCCTTCGTTTGGTGAGTATATGTTAATGAGTGTTATTTCTTCTTGAAGTATATTCCCCTTGATCATAATGTAGTGACCATTGGGGTCTCTTTTTATTTTTTTGAGTTTGAAATCTGTTTTATCTGATATAAGTATAGCTGTTCCTGCTTTCTTTTTTGGTCCATTTGCTTGTAGGATTGTTTTCCATCCTTTAACTTTGAGTCTATTTTTATCTTTTGTAGCTAAATGTGTTTCCTGGAGACAGCAACAGGTTGGGTTTTGTTTTTAAATCCAGGCTGCAACTCTGTCTTTTTATTGAAGAGTTTAGTCCATTTACATTTAGAGTTAATATTGATATGTTAGCATCTGTATTTGCCATTGTGTTTGTCTTTCCTTTGATTTTATTTATTTATTCTTTTAATAACTTTTTTTTTCTTTGGCCTTCTTTTGTTGTTATTTGTCCCTCTGAGGTTCTGGCTTTAGGATTCCTTGTAGTATTTTTTGGAGTGGGGGTTTAGTCGTAATGAAATTCCAGAGTTTCTGTTTGTCTGGGAAGGTCCTTATTCTTTCTTCATAGAGGAAGGAGAGCTTTGCGGGATAGAGTATTCTTGGTTGGCATCTGTTTTCTTGGAGTCTGTTGACTATGTCCCTCCACTCTCTCCTTGCCCGTAGTGTTTCTTCGGAGAAGTCTGATGTCAGCCTGATTGGTTTACCTTTGAATGTTATCTGTTTCTTCCCTCTTGTCAGCTTCATTATTTTTTTCCATGTCCTGGATTCTTGGGAACTTTACTATTATGTGTCTTGCTGTATTTTTCCTTTCATCGTGGAAGTTTGGTGTTCTTCTTGCTTCCTGTATATCAATTTTCAGCTCCTTCTTCACATTTGGGAAGTTCTCTTCAATTATCTCCTGGAATATTTTCTCTGTTCCTACATCTCTCTCCTCTCCTTCTGGAATTCCTATAACTCTTATATTTCCTTTCCTCATGGAGTCAGATAGTTCCTAATGTCTTTCTTCGTTCTTTTTCCTTTGTACTTCTCTTTCCTTTTCTGTTTTGGTTCTTTTTATTTCTGTGTCTTCAAGAGTACTTATTCATTCTTCCATTTCATCTATTCTGCTTTCATTGCTTTTCCCAGAGTTCTTTAGTTCCTCCATTAGTTCTTTGATCTCCTGCATTTCTTTTGCTTCCCTCTTTAGGGACTCAATTTCATTCTTCTGATCATTGATTATTTTTCTCATATCATTGTTTTCCTTTATGAGTTCTGTCACTTTTTTAATCATGGCAATTTTAAATTCTCTTTCTGGAAGGCTCAGAAGTTCTTCCAAGTTACTGTCGTTGCAATCTGGGGGGTGGTTTTCTTTTTGTGGTGTGCTTTTACCTGAGGAGTTGTTAGGTTGCGTGTGGTTCTTATACTCCCTACTGTCTGTTTTCTAATTTGTCGTATGCATTGGGACACTGTGTTGCTGGGACTGGCCGGCATCTTGGGTGTACTTCTCCACTCCCCTCTGGCTCCTCCAGGAGCCATCTCTGGCTTCTGAGGGAGCTTTCTGCTGGTTTCAGGCTGTCTTTACTGAAGAAATGTCCCTGTTCTAAAATGGCGATGCGGGACGCAGTCCCTGGGCATCCGGTCTCAGGCACACTCTTCTGCACACCCGGTCTGCCCTGGCCATGGGTGCCCGCTCCCCCTGTGGGCTCAGACTTCTGGTAGGAAAGGGCCTGACGTGGGCTAACTTCCCAGCTGGCCACTGGCTCCTCCGGGAGCCTTCTGCCCTTTTCAAGCAGTCTTTTCTGAAGAAATTTCCCTTTTCTATGTGGTGTTAGTGACTTTTTTTTCTGGTCACTAGGTGGCACCAGAGATCTCTCCTATTGTCCTTGGGGGGCTGTTTTTTCACCCCGTGGGATAAGGAACAGAGCAGGAATAGTAGGGTAAACCTCAATGGCTTTGGGGTGCTGTGTCTGCCTTGTGCCCCACCATCGTGGAGAACCCACGCCCCGAATTTCGTGCCCCGGGTCTCAGTTCCAAAGCCCTCCGGTCCAGGACGGGGGCTGTAGCCCAGTTCAGTGGCCACAGGAATGGCACCTTTTGCACCCCGCTCCCGTGCCTGGGCACCTGGTTCCTGATTACTCAGTGAGGGACTTTCACCTCAGTGAGGGCCTCTGCGTGTCTCCCAGCAAGCCTTGGTCGCAGGCGCGGGGACCTGGGCAGCCGCGGGGACCTGGGCAGCCGCGATCCGTGTTTGCTTTTCAAGCACGCCACTTTTCCGTGCAAGCTTACCGGCCAGCCTGGGGCTGTGTGCAGGTCTCCGTGGGTCTCTGTTGTTCTCTAATGATGCCTGGAGCCATTCGCTCACTTCCGCGGCGAATCCTGCAGGGTTCTCCACAGCTCCAGTTCACAGGGTGTGGTGGCTGAAATAGTTCCTTTCCACTCACAGTCCCGCTTGATGCGTAGTTTGTTCTTATTGGTCATTTTAGTTTGTTTTTTTCCTCCTTTCTGTTGGTCGGAGAGTGCCAACTTTGTGGGTGCAGGAGGGTGGCAGGGTTCTGAGCTTTCCTCCCTTCTAGTCCTCTTTTATGGCAACTTTCTTCTTCGGGTAGTTTGCTGGAGTCGTCCGTTTATCTTCTGTGTCCCAGTTCTCACTGGGACCTGCCGCTTTTCCTCCCTATTAACTTTTTTTTTTTTTTAATGGGAGATCTTACTCACAGCGTCTCCTCGCTGCCATGTTGCTCCCCACTATATTTTCAAATTCTTAAGGAAAGCCAGTGATATCAAATTTCAGAAGACATGAAGTATTCTTTTAAAATGTTAATATATCTTTCTTTGTTATACAGAGAACCTTGAACAAGCATGAAATTATTCAAAAATAATATACAGCAAAACAAAAAGGAAAAGCAAAACAACAGTACTAAAATAAATACTTGATTTTTTTATTGTTTTACAGGGAAGATTTTTAAAATACAAAACAAATGGAAGAAGTAACTAAAGATAGTTATGACCCTTAGAAGAATTTCCATATGCAAAAATTTAATCAAATCAAATGAACATGAAAAGCAGGAAGAAATGATTAAGAAAAATGAGAAATATTAATGGTTAAGATCTTATAAAACAACAAATCCACAAAGGAAATTTTAAAATTTTAGGACAAAGTTTGGTAATAGTTCACAAAGAAATACCAATAGTATATGTGTGTATATATATATATATATATATATATATATATATACTCCTGCTGCTGCAGATACTGCAGATAGCTGCAGATAGCTTCACAGTGCTTAATCCCTTGCATCAACAGGGAGGTCCAAGATGATGACATTTTTTGAGCCTAGAAATCCAGCTGTGCCTGGACAACTTGTGATATTGTGATTTATAAGAAATATATAATTTTGATCATTCTGATGGCCAAACACTGAATTTCTCACAGAAGCTTAATCTCCATCCAATTTCTGGTTCACAGTTCCCAAAAGTCTTCGAATTTTCTAAGTGATGAGAAGATGGGTGTTAATCGTTATGTCAGCAGGGTGAAATTTGGGGTAATGGCTAAAGTTGGAGACAGGTTTCCAGATCATCCTACCAAGTGACTGCAGAGTTGGAACATCCGGTACCAATCACTGACTTTTCAAGAGGAGTGTGGTCAATGGTCAATGAGTTTACCAATAATGCCTAAGAAATAAAACTTCCATAAAAATTCAAGAGGAGGGAACTTCAGGGAGTTTCTGGTTGATGAACATGTGAAGATTTGGGGAGAATGACACAGCTGGAGAAGGCATGAAAACTACCTTTTCTATATGTGTTGGTCTGTGTATCTCTTTCTGACTGTCCCTGAGTTACAGCCTTTGAAATAAATCAGGATGCGTTCTAGTTTATCTTCTTCGAACTCACTTATCTGCTTTTCTTCTTCATTTAGTCTGCAATTGTCCCCTTTGACTGTCTTTTTCAGTGGTATTACTGTATTCTTCTCCTCTGAAACCTCTGTTCTTAAATTTTTTTTTTAGTTCATCTATTTTTCTCCCAAGTTCTGTTACCATATCTATTACCATCACTTTTTTCTCTTCCTCAAGTAGTTTATCTCCATTTCTCTAAAGTTTTTTTTTTCTGGGATTGTGTCTGTACTTTTATTTTGAAACTGTTTTCAGCACCCCCATTCTACCTGATTCTCTGAATATTTGTTTATGTTTTTAATAACTGTACAACCTTTCCTGAACTCGAAGGACTGACCTTGTGCAGACAGTGGTGTGTGGAGTTCAGGAGCACAGTTTCCAACTCAAGGTATATTATGTCCCCTCTGTGACTTTCCTACTATACCAGATAGCACAAGTGAGGGGCTTTTGGCCTCATTCAGATATAAAGTGTTAGGCTCTGTCAAGGTGTGGTGTGGTGTGCTGAGTAGGTGGTGCTAGGGGCCCTACTCATCCTCAGCCTGCTGTCATTACTCAGCTGATAGATGAATTGCCTGCCCTTTCTGGAAGCTCATGCGTCTGTAGCCCGGTGTGGGGTTGCCCCACACAGACCCAAGATGTTCTTCAAGGAACAGAACTGAGACACCATTCTCAAGTAGAGTTGTGGCTCACAGTTACATCACAGGGGTGGGTAAAGTTCAGAGTTAGGCTCACCTATAGGCTCTAGCATATTGGAAGAGAGTAACAAAATGGCATCCAATAATATTGGTGTTTCCAACCTAGGGATCATCCCTAACCATCTGCCTATCAGTCAGATGTTGTAAGACTGGTAAGTGGAATTCCTTCAGCTATGATTTGAGTGTTTTTGTGTCAGTATTAATATGCTATTAATATGCTAGGTCCCAGCATGAATAAATTTTTGGGCAGGCTTTTTAAGGACTGATCTCCATTCCTAATAATTTTTTAATTCTTCTGGACATAATTTTCACTAGCCATCTCTCAATGCCTCAATAGCTCTAGGGACTTCTCTCCACTGAGTCATATCCAAGGGTATTTATAATTTAGATTTGTGGGATAGGGAGTAAAAGTGATCAAAAATTAAAAACATTCAGTTACACATCTTGGGTATGTAATATACAGCATGGTGTCTATAGTATAATAATATGGTATTGTGTATTTGAAATTTGCTAAGAGAGTAAATCTTAAAAGGTCTCATCACTAGGAAAATATTTTTATTTTTTTTATTTTTTATTTTTTTTAAAGATTAATTTTTATTTATTTATTTATTTATACAAGCACTGGGTACAGTCAGAAGCGTGGGAGGGTGAGAGAATTCACCAGAGCCAGAGCAGGGAGCAGAGCAGGCAGAAGGACCGAAGTACACTGCTGAGGGGAGCAGCGGGCGGCAGGAGAGGTCTGCGCGCCATGTGGGATCCTCCTCCGGTGGCCGGGGAGCAGCCGGGGATCGAACCGGTGCCGCAGAGGCCGCGGGCAGCTTCGCAACCCAGCGCTCAACCGCTGCGCCAGCGGGGAGGCCCAGGAAAATATTTTTAAATCTGTGTTATGGATGTTAATTAGATTGACTATGGTCATCATTTCATAATATATACAAATTCTGAATCATTATGTTGTACAATTGAAACTAATCTTTTTTTTTTTTTTTTTTTTTTTTAAAGATTTATTTATTTATTTATACAAGCACTGGGTACAGTCAGAAGCGCGGGAGGGTGAGAGAATTCACCAGAGCCAGAGTGGGAAGCAGAGCAGGCAGAAGGACCGAAGTACACTGCTGAGGGGAGCAGCGGGCGGCAGGAGAGGTCTGCGCGCCATGCGGGACCCTCCTCCGGTGGCCGGGGAGCAGCCGGGGATCGAACCGGCGCTGCAGAGGCTGCGGGCAGCTTCGCAACCCAGCGCTCAACCGCTGCGCCACTGGGGAGGCCCTGAAACTAATCTTTTATGTCAATTATTTTAATTTAAAAAAGTTTAGGCTAAAGCATAAGAAAAGAGATTTGTATTTTCTGGGCATAAGAGGATAATCAGAAAGAGTATAGTGAACAAGGATTATTTAATGAAGTTTGTTATGCTTTAAGTCAGTTGGGTGACTTATTTATTTGGTATAACCTTTTTTTATTGAGATGACTTTGGTTTATAGAGTAGTATATGATTCAGAGGTACAGGGTCACACCTCTTCAGTTGGATGTTGTCACACTACACCCACCATCAAATTCCCCATAGTCCTTACCGTAGTCCATTCTTCATAGATAGAAACTTTAAAGTTTTTATCTCGTTGTATGGAAGAAGAAATGGTACAAATATAAATTTCTGGCTATAATTCAAGATGTTGACATTAGAAAATCCTGAATTCATTTCCTCCTGTGGACACATTAACTACATATGAAAAAATATCTAAATTTCTTTTTAAAAAATGGAAAACCTGTGCCTTGTTTCTAGAGCATTTACTGCTTCTCCTTATCCACAATGACCTTTACCTCAAAATAATCCATATACTGGGCCTCCCCTGGTGGTGCAGCGGTTGAGTGCTGCGTTGCAAAGCTGCCCATAGCCTCTGCAGCGCCAGTTCAACCCCCAGCCACTGGGCGAGGGTCCCGCATGGCACGGCAGACCTCTCCTGCTGCGCCCGCTGCTCCGCTCAGCAGTGTATTTCGTCAGTCTGCCTGTTCTGTTTCCTGCTCTGGCTCTGGTGAATTCTCTCATCCACCCATGCTTCTGACTATACCCAGTGCTTGTATAAATAAATAAATAAAGATTTATTTAAAAAAAATAATCCATATACAAAAAGGGCATGTTTTGGGGGTGATTTATTCTGTTAGTCTTCACATTACTTATAATAATATTTCTTTGTATGATCATTTGATTAATGTCTTTCTTACTATCTCAACTATATTCCCTAAGAGGGCAGGAAATATGCTGTGTTAGTCACCATGATATCATTGTACCTTGCAAGCACCTCTCAAATTAAAGAAATGTTTATTGAATTATTTGATTATGATTTTTAAAAATGTAACAAGAATAACTTTCAAAATCTGGGATTATAGTATGAAAGATCAAGAAAGAAATGAAAATATCCTATAAAGTTATGTATTTCTTGTCATAGAAAGATTCACACTTTTTCATACATTCTGATTTCTTTTTAAATCAAGGTATTCTTTAGCTAAGGAGTGTCTACCTTTGTTTACAACCTATCTTTTTCTTTCACATCATTCTTTTTCATCTACAGAAGGTCTCTTTTATTACTGAACTCTTAACTAACCTGATTCCACATCCAAAAATATGAATTTTGGTACATTCCTGGGACTTCTCTACCAAGCTAAAGGAAACACTGGTTTATGTGAATGAAGGCTTTACCATTTAAAATTCCCGTTATAATTAGTTTAGAGGAACAGATCCATGTTATGTCTATTTCTATTCCTTTCCTCATCTGTGACAGGGGAATGAGTCATTAGAATTTTAATGTCCCCATTACATGCCAGAAGTTGCCTGTTGTTATGCTTTAGCTGAATACTTTCCGGCTAATCTACTCTACCTTTTATTAAAAGAGAACAGGAATGGGCTGCTTATCAAACAAGATAGCTTGGAAAAGGTCAAATGAGTGCAAAATCATCTGTCCATCATTAAATGGTGACAGGATTAGAAGATTTGCTTTTGTGACTAAGAATGAAATTGGAACACAGAATGTCACCACATGAATCAAGATTGACAATGAATATGGTTAGAGTAGGAATGATGAAGAATTTATTTTTAAACAATCTGATCATATATAAATTCTGAAAGAATATCTTTAGCCATAGGAAAGGATTCTGATAATAATACAGTAGTTAAATAATAATGTGGTGGTAATATGATATTGTTTTCCACTCACCTGAGTGTAATTTTTTTTTTCTGGATATTTAAAAAGAAGCTATATATTATTCTTCTCTTTTTAATTTCAGGTATTTTATTTTAATTTTATGTACAAAGAGCTAGTCTTTTTTCCATTGTAAGGCACAGTTCTTGGATGACCAAATTAAGGAAGCTCATGTAGTAGAGTTTACACCCATTGCAATCTGACTGAAACAGTGGCAGCACATATTAAGGCCGTTATTTCTGAATCAGTCCATGCTGGTTCACTTATTTATTTATTTATTTATCCATTCATTTATTTTAATTTCAAATTAATTTTTTAAAAATTTTTTGCATCATTGTTCATTTTTAAACAATATTTGCTTCTCCCCACCCCCTCAGGTGTAGTCCCCATAGTTTCCTTCCCCAATGCACCCATGTACTATCGCCTCAGTCCCCTGTGCTCCTCCTTCCCTCTCATCTATCTCCCTCCTCCCCTGCAGTATGTCTCTGACATATAATTGTCTGTTTTTGCTTTCATGTGCTTTGTACTGTTACTATTTTTTTTACACTGATGTCTTACTTGGTTTCCCTATTTTCCTGCTATAAGTGAAACTGTGCGATATTTTTCTTTTTCCATCTGGCTGATTTCACTGAGCATAATTCCTTCTAGTTCCATCCATGTTGCTGTTAATGACATGAGTTTATCTTTTTTGATTGCTGAATAATATTCCACTGTGTATATATACCACATCTTCTTGATCCAGTCATCTATTTTTGGGCATTTGGGTTGTTTCCAGTTTTTACCTATTTTGGTAGTGAAATTTTTTAATTACTTTGAGAATAGGCCTTTTGCATCATTGCATCTGAGAAACCAAGACAGGTCACCAGCAAAAATTCCTGGAGCCATTGCATTGGAGAAAACTGAAACAGCGTTCTTAGATGCAATGATGCAAAAGGCCTATTCTCAAAGTAATTAAAAAAGTTCACTACCAAAATAGCATATCCTTTCAACTTAATCTTGTTTTTTTTTTTAAGTTGAAAATTGTTTTGAGTTTATACATTTATTTTTAGAAATAAATTTGACCTATGTTATTTATTATTAAGTTGCATTTCAATCCTCCTGCTTAGTTTATTTCCCCCAGAAAGGCTGCCAAATTATAATCTGATATTCTAATTTATCATGCATTTAAATAGACTTCCAAATTATTCATTCTAGAGGGGCTATTTCCTCTGCTGTGGCTAAGTTCTAACTTCATTTTAATTTATTTCTCATTATTTTAAAATATTACAATAGGTCTTTGCCCTCTCAGAACTGGAATCTATGTGCCAACCACCAACTTAAATTTTTTAAAAGACATATTATTTGTGGACTATTCAGAATGATTGCTTTTCTTTCCATGATATTATAGAGATTTTCTTTGCAGCTGTACAAATTTTCAGAAGTTTCATTGTAGGAATAATGAGAGGAGATGAACAAATATGAGATTCAATCTAATGACTGAATAAAGTTTATGTTATCTGTATGGTCCAGTATATTCTGCCTTCTTTATCTTCCGATGTGTCCATCTTTGGCAATTAAATTTATTTCCCAGGTCATGAAGTATCCATAGGACATCTGACAAACACTTTTTTTTGTATATTTTATAAGATAACAATCTTAAAGCACTTGACCATTTATTATAGGTTGGGTTTTTGACCTAGCAATTGCTTTGTTAGCTAACATGCTCAGAGAAGAGTTTTTCCATCATTGTGTTATAGGCATGCAGTCTGTAACAGAAATAGAAATCTTGGAAGTACAGAAACAGTTGTGGACAGAAATAAAAGATAAATTATTGTCATTCTCCTGACAAAGAACTAAATTAGCTGATTCAGAAGAAAATCAGACAATCATGGTTAAGGATATAATTTTATATTTCATGGAAGTTGAGAAGTAGACTACAAAATATTATGTGCAAACTAAGAGAAAAATAGAGAAGATCCAGAAAATAAAAGTCACTACTGAAGTGTATGATTTATAGGTCAGAGAGAGGGGATCTTAGAATCATGATTTGAGTGAAATTATTGGAAAAAATCTATCTAGAGATGTGCAATGTAGAGGCTAAGGGAAGAGTGGAATAAAATTGATAGAATCCTTCACCTTCATGTGCTCACCTCATGACTTAAAGGCTCAATAAAAGTACTATTGACCATATCTTAGGTCCATGATATATAAAGAAACCGTGTCATTGCTATGAGTCCCCATTAGTAATGATTAAAATTTACAATTGGATTAGACAACATCAATTTGTTCAATATTTATGCATATTGCTTAGACCACTCTTTCTGTCATTGCAGAGGGGAAAGCAATCAGGCTTATACCTGCCTTCTAGATAAACTTTTATGTTTATAAATCTAATTTTCTTTTCATTATTCCAATTTACATATTTTAGTCCTGGATTAGAAATTGAAAGGGTTAAATAAAGGAAAAGTTTGTTTCAGAATGCGGATTACAAAAAATGTAAGAGGATGAAAAACATAACTGGATATTGGCAACAGACTGACTATGGCTCAAATGTGACAACACATCACAAGATCTCTGATAGCTGCAAATACCTAACTTGGTGTCCTATTTCAGTGTTGCTCTGTTTGAAACATGCGTAATCGTATTAGACAAAGCTGCATACAGGAGGAGGGAACCTGATACAATCTTCAGTTATACCTCTTGTAGATTTAAGTTCGTTAATTCACATAGACTAGTCTAAGAATAGAAATTAATCATGAAATATACTAATTCTATTGATGTGGTTTTTTGGAGTTTATATTTGGAGTGTGGGGTCCTTGGGTTCACTCTGGGAAAGGTTTCACCAGAGATTCCCTTTCAGTGGCACGCGGCTAATTTCCCAGGCAAGTTTTTCCACAAGACAGAGATATTAGTTATATTTTAAGAACAGGTTTATTAGGAAAAGGGGACAGAAGAATGAAGGAGTTGTCCCAAAAGGGACAGGTTTGCTAAAAGAGGCCTGCATAGTTGCAGGCAGGCGGCCTTGGCAGGTCACAGGCAGGCAGGCAGGAAGCTACTGCCCTGCAGAGGGACAGAGTTGGTGAAAAGAAGCACCTGCATAGTACCAGGTGGGCAGATGAACTGCTGCCCTGTGCCAAGGCAGAGACTGCACGGATATAATCTTTTTCTTTTAGGGAGGGGCTCACTCCTTTGTGGAGTGGCCTGTTGATGATTTTGGATAAAAATGAGAATCTGCAAGGGTCTGGAGATTCCAGGGTGGGCCCAATCTCTATATCTTTACCCTCAGGTCTGTGCTCTCCAGGACATTCCCTACATCAGTCTGATATCTGCTTGGGCCTTATAATAAGGCACTGGAACCTAAGGACCTTTCTTTCTTTTTTTTTTTTTTCAAGATTTATTTTTATTTATACAAGAGCTGGGGTACAGGCCAGAGTTGTGGGAGGGGGAGAGGATTCACCAGACAGAGCGGGAAGCACAACAGGCAGACAGACTGAAGGCACTGCTGAGGGGAGCAGAGGACAAGACTGGAGAGGTCTGCCTTGCCATGTGGGATTCGCCGTGGCTGGCCGGGAATCCAACAGGTGCTGCGAATGCTGTGGATAGCTTCACAGCGTGGCTCTCAGACCACTGTGCCACCAGGGAGGCCCAAGGACCTTGATTTCTGTAGCTATGTTAATGGTCATGTTAATCCCCTCTACTCTCACCTCCTTGTGTGAGTCAGGTTTTAGTCTTGTGATGCCTCCTTTAGGTTTTCCATTCTTTCCTCCATCATTATGATCTTTGAATTTTTTAAAATATGTATTTATTCATGTATACAAGAACTGGGGTACAGGCCAGATGTGCAGGAGCATGAGAGGATTCACTAGCGACAGACTGGGGAACAGAACAGGCAGACTGACCGAAATACACAGCTGAGGGGAGCAGTGGGCGAGACAGGAGAGGTCTGCCGCTCCATGTGGGTGTCTCGCTGGCCAGCTGGGATCGAACCCGCCTGCAGAGGCTGCAGGCAGCTTCACAGCAGCGTGCTCAACCGCCTGCACCACCAGGGAGGCCCGATCTTTGAATTTTTAAAGAGCTCTTAATGATAACTGAAGAAATAATCTATCAAAGTAATGGAGTAACTACTATGCTAGAGGCCAGTTGAGTAAGTGGCTACAGATAAATCCTAAGACCCATTTAAGACTGTTAAGAAACAAACTATCTGTATTGTTCCTGTGCAATAAAAAGGAACAATTTAATACTGTGCTTCCAGCCTAATGGCACCTAGACTATATTGTGCCATTATTAAATGTTAAATAAGATTTGTTCATTAATTGATACAGTCATTCATTAACTCATTCATTGGAGGTATGGAGAGACCACTGGAGTAACATTCATATATGCCTCTTTTCTTCATCCTCTTCACCTTCCTAAAATATTGGAACATGGGAAATGAGAATGAGAGGGTGGAGTGGTGCATAAAGGTTGACAACTATAACCTTTAGATATTGCACTTAAATATATTATTGTAGAAAACTGTACAGAATATCTGTACGGGAAGAAAAATAATTTCCCCTTTATTTTTTTGAATTCTTGACTGAGCCGCAGTAGTTTCAGACAGATTGATAAGATAAAAATAAGCAGAAAGGTATTACCATGTATATCTTTTATTTACATGGAGATACCCAGGAATTTGAGTAACTGAATAAACTCTTTGTGGTAGCTAAGAACCCTGACCTACATACCATTTTCAATTCCAGACAAAAGATTTGAACAGGGAGGCTGTTTCTTGGAAGATTACCAAAAAAGTTTGTTAAACAAGGATTAGGTTTGTTATGCATATTTATGTAAGCATTTCCTCCAATGATTAGATTCTCTTGTCATTTAAAATCTAGAGTTATCCTCCTCTTCCTGAAGTAGAGACTGAGTCAACTTAAAATTTGGGATTTCCTTGATAAATATGAATTTCCCTGTAAAAGGGAAAAATTCTACTTTGTTTTTCTAGCTTCTCCTGCTTTTCTTTACTTTTTTTTTTTTAAGATGTATTTATTTTATACAAGAGCTGGGGTACAGGCCAGAAGCACGGGAGGGTGAGAGGATTCACCAGAGGCAGAGTGGAGAGCAGAACAGGCAGACGACCAAAATACACTGCTGAGGGGAGCAGTGGGCACAACAGGAGAGGCCTGCCATACCATGTGGGTATCTCCCTGGCCAGCCGGAAATCAAACCTATGATGAAGAGGCTGCAGACAGCTTCACAGCACTGCATTCAACCCTCTGCGCCACCAGGGAGGCCCTCTCCTGTTTTTCTCAAAATCATTAGCACTAAATAATCCTATGCCAAAGTGGCATATTATGGGGTAGCATATCCTTTATATAAGGACAAACTGATAACATATTATGTCAGTCAATATAACCTAGAAGAAAATTCTAATAGCACATGTACTGATATGTCTATCAAGCTTATGGTAATGAGCCTATAAGTATTAACTGATTCATAAATGAGCACTATTCCCTGGCATATATAACTGCTATATCTTTTTCTGTGTCACCACTGTTACAGGGATGGGAGTCAGGCACCCCAGAACCCCCAAACCTGCCTGCTCTAAATAGGTTCTGCCTTCTGCCGCATCAAGACAAAACAAATAAGACCTTTAATGGAAAGGAATTTTAATAAAATTAGTGAACAATACAGAAAAAACAAAGAATATAGTTTCTAAATCAAGCACCCAAAGTTACCCATCCCCTTGTAGGTAAAAGTCCACCCAAATGGGATTGTCCCAGAGCAAGGCCTGAAAGCCTGCCAGAAGTCTAAGCACCTTCTGGTGGAGACCCATAGAGAAGGATCAGAAAAGTCTGAGAGGAAATGAGCAAAATCAAAATCAAGATAAAAGCTACCATTGTTAACCTCCCCTGGGTCTCTCACCCTCATCTATTTCAACCAGATCAGGGCCAAAAGGCAAGCACTGCTCCTTCACATGTCTCTCTGCTCCATATGCCTCCTCCAGGTCTTCTTCTGGCTATCCATCCTGCTTCCTTCCTTCTCCTATCTCCTCTTCACCTTCTTCTCCTCCCTGGTCAGTTCTATCCTCCTCCAGATGGAGCAGGGAACCTGGAACCTCCCCTTTTCTTGGGTGCTACTCTGTCACACCAGGACCCTAAAATAATGGGTCTTGTAGCATAGTAAAAATTTCAATGTGAGACCAAGATCAAGGGAAACTCTTCATTTAATAGTTTCCTCTGAAGATATACTTTTCAATTTTAGATTTAATATGAGAAATGCAACTTCCTAAATATTGTTTCTGGTGATAAACACACATATACCATATTTGCCATGATAAAAATATTTATGAAACTAAGGATATTTTAAAATTCCAGCTAGTAAATTGAATACACTATAAAATGGGAGAATATTTTCAACACTATAAATTGAATGGGTCATTTAATTTTAAAATGTTTTATGTTTCTTTTTTTTTTTTTTTTTTTTTTTTTTTTTTTTTTAATAGAGGCATGTTTATTTGTTTATTTATTTGTTTGTTTATACAAGCACTGGGTACAGTCAGAAGCACCAGAGCCAGAGCGGGGAGCAGAGCAGGCAGAAGGACCGAAGTACACTGCTGAGGGGAGCAGCGGGCGGCAGGAGAGGTCTGCGCGCCATGTGGGACCCTCCTCCGCCATGTGGGACCCTCCTCCGGTGGCCTGGGAGCAGCAGGGGATCGAACTGGCGCCGCAGAGGCCGCTAGCAGCTTCGCAACCCAGCGCTCAACCGCTGCGCCACCGGGGAGGCCCAAAATGTTTTATGTTTCTAATTGAATTTCTAATTAATGAGTGCATACTGAAAAAAGGTGAAAATATTAACTAGCTATCATAGATGTTGCAAAGGATAAGGTCAAATATCATATATCTATCTATCTATATATATACATATACTTGTACATATGTTACAGAGAAAGTTCTCATTATGAAAAATAATTAAGTGTCAATTGTCATAAAATTTTCCAAAGAGATTACAGGTAGCATAAATCACAGGAAGCCAATTACCTGACCTTTTGTTTTTCAGGCATTTACTCTCTTTTATCTGTAGATGAATCTTTCTATTTGCTTAATTCTTTTTAATTACAACTGAAAAATAAGAGTAAGAACATACTTTCCACTAAAATGCCAAACTAAGAGTTTGCTCATTCTGCAATAAATGGTAAGCAGATGATATATTCAAGGGGTGATATAGATGTTACGAGAAATAGAAATTGCAGGACAGTATTTATCACTCCCCATTATTCTGCAGTTATAGAAACAGTCAATTTTTATTTTCTTTTAGAAATTACTTATGTTTTATTTAGCTACATTTATTGTGTTGGCAACAAAAATAAAGTGATTTGTTTGATACACATTTCTGTATCTTCTTTCTCTTGGAGTGTGCATTTTCATTATTTCTTTTTTATTTCATAAAGTTTTATATGTCATTGATATTATGTTTAAATTTGGATATTGAAATAAAACCTGTTGATGATACTATATATATATATATATATATATATATATATATATATATATATATGCAAACCAGAGGGAATTCCTAATTATTTGGACTAGAATTTTTTTTTTTTTTTAAAGATTTATTAATTTATTTGTTTATTTATTTATTTATTTATTTATTTTCTCATTTCATTTTTTTTTTTTTATAAATTTTATTGTTATATTCCCCATACAATTGCAGCCCCCCATTCTGACCCCAATCCCTCCCCTCCCGCCCCCGCCCCCCTAAAAGTGTCTCTGGTTCATAGTTTTTTGTTGATTTTGATTTTCACTTTCTTATAGTTATTCATTTTCCTGGTCCCTTATTTAAGTTTTCTAGATTCCTGCTATGAGTGAGACCATCCGGTATTTTTCTTTTTCTTTTTGGCTTATTTCGCTGAGCATGATCCCTTCCAGCGCCATCCATGTTGCAGCAAATTGCATGTGTTTATCTTTTTTGAATGCTGAGTAATATTCCATGGTATATATGTACCACATCTTCTTGATCCAGTCATCTATTTTTGGGCATTTGGGTTGTTTCCAAAGCTTAGCTATTGTAAACAGTGCTGCTATAAACATAGGGGTGCAGGTGCTCTTTGGAATTGATGTTTCTGTGTCCTTTGGGTAAATACCTAGGAGTGGAATTGCTGGGTCATATGGAAGCTCTATGTTTAGTAGGTCCAGAAATCTCCACACAGCTTTCCACAGTGGTTGGACCAGTTTGCACTCCCACCAACAGTGCAGAAGAGTTCCTTTTTCTCCACACCCTCGCCAACATTTATTATTGCTAGTTTTTTTAATATGTGCCATTCTCACTGGTGTAAGATGGTATCTCATGGTAGTTTTGATTTGCATTTCCCTGATGACAAGTGATGTTGAACATTTTTTCATATGCCTGTTGGCCATTTGCATTTCCTCTTCAGAGAAGTTTCTTTTAAGCTCTTCTGCCCATTTTTTGACTGGATTATTTTCTTTGTTGTTGTTGAGACTCATCAGCTCTTTGCAGATTTTTGTGATCAGTCCTTTATCATTAGTGTTGGGTGCAAAAATGTTCTCCCAGTTGGTGGGGTTTCTCTTTGTTTTTGTTATTGTCTCTTTTGCTGTGCAAAAGCTCTTTAATTTGATATAGTCCCAGCTGTTTATCTTTGCCTTCACTATCACTGTTTTGGGTGATGTGTCTGTAAAGATGTCTTTGATGTGCAAATCACGTAGTGTTTTGCCTATATTTCCTTCTATATATTTTATGGTTTCAGGTCTTATGTCTAGTTCTTTAATCCATTTTGAGTTGATTTTTGTGTATGGTGTGAGGTGGTGGTCAAGCTTCATTCTTTTGCATGTAGCGACCCAGTTTTCCCAGCACCATTTATTGAACAAACTTTCTTTGCTCCAATGCATAGTCTTTGCTCCTTTGTCAAAGATTAGTTGACCATAAACCTGTGGGTTTATTTCTGGATTTTCTATTCGATTCCATTGGTCTGTATGTCTGTTCTTGTTCCAATACCATGCGGTTTTGATGATTATGGCTTTGTAGTATAGTTTGAAGTCTGGGAGTCTGATGCCTCCATTCCCTTCTTTTTTTTTCAGGAGAGCTTTGGCTATTCGGGGTTTTTTGTGATTCCATATGAATTTCATCATAGCGGATCTGCTAACGAAGTTTGTTTGGCAGAGGATGTGATCATGGTGTTATATAACATATAGTTGCTTCTAAGGGTAGCAGCCTGGGTTGAAAGAAACTGTAATTGTCATGTCCCTGAAGGGTGGCTAACATAGAGCTCATGGATGAAATTGTATGCAATCTTTTAAGCATTTATTTCTCCATATATGTGATTTGAAGGGGAGAGCATAAGGCCTATTTGGTATTATCCAATTCTGATTATTGATAATCTCCCAGACCTTAAGATATAATGAAACTACAGCTTTCTGCCTATATATAATTCAGTAAGAAAATAATTTCCCTGCTAATTTCAGTGAATTGTCCTACCCTTTAACTGGTTGAGGCAATATATTACCTTAGTCTTTAAAATCCTAGCACTATTGGCTTTGACAGGCACTGCTCAAATAAAAGCTAGCTCCACTTCATTTTTATACCATTCAGCTCCATCCATGTAACATTCCTGGAATTGTGCATTTCATGTATGTATTCTAATAATCTAATTTAGTCAGCTTAAACTTATCTCTAGTCAAAAATCACATGGCATATAAAACTGTAGGGTATGTGATAAGACTGGATTCTTCCTGCTTCAGTTTCAACATAGAATATATTTATTTTTAAAAAACATTTATTTATTTATGCATACAAGAATTGGGGGTACAGGCCAGAGATACAGGGGGTGGGAGTGTGAGAGGATTCACCAGAGACAGAGCCGGGAGCAGAACAGGCAGACTAACTGAAATACACTGCTGAGGGGAGCAGCAGGCAAGACAGGAGAGGTCTGCTGCGCCATGTGGGTTTCTCCCTGGCTGGCCCAGGATCGAACTCGTGCTGCAGGGGCTGTGGATTGCTTCATAGTGTGGTGCTTAACCCCTGCGCCAACAGGGAGGCCCTTAGCATAGAATTTATTTTGGTATCAGATACCAAAGTGAGAGTAAGACAAATGAGATTTTAAAAGAAACAGATGAAGCAAGTACTCTTACATCATGTATGCTCTTACATACTTCAAGAATACACAAATGGATCATGGTCTCAAGATGGATCATGTACCCTTTTTATGAAAGGGATTAGGAAAGATTTTCTTTGGAAAGGGTTGTTGCCCTGCTGACTCTTCCACCCTCTTTTGAGGGAGAGGTTTTAGGAGAGGGTGGGATAACTTTCTAATCCCCAGTTTGCAGAAAGTGGGCTTCCAGGCTTGCAATTAAATACCTTTGAAGTAGTGAGAGAATTAATGACTAGTGCCTGACCACAACAAAAGAAGGTAAAGCAGAATATTCTGAATTATTTGCTGCCAAGGAAATCTAGAGGAAGACAGACAGTCCAACTAAGAGTTTTGGTGACTGCCAAGAGATTTGCCCACCTACTCCAAGCTTGTCAGGGTAAGGGACGTGTGATTGGTTCTTGTGCAGCAGACACGTGCCATTAAATGAAGGCTCTTCCTGGGCTTGGCAGTTAGGGACCTCAGGAAGACTAAGATCTGGAAATACATCTTGGTTACCCTGGAACTAGGGAAGTGTCACAAGAGTCTACATGTAGTAGAGAGAGTTCCACCAAACCAAAAGGGTATTACAGATGAGATGGGGAGCAGGGAACCATTCTAAAGCCCATTAAGTCATGGCCTTTCAGTTTTAATCATCAGCTTGGTGTACCAGTGGACTCAAGTTCACTGAACTATTCTTTCCAGAGATCACACCCAGTCAAGCCAATCTGGTAAGGATCCAAACTGCAGTTTGCAAATATAAGAAATGAAGAACATGTAGATAGCAGAATCACCAGTCACTTCTCTAGCCCACATTCCATGAGCTTCTAGTTGGGGAGGAAAGAAGATATTTAAAGTGATATCAAAATTGGAGTCTTTTGCCCAAGGAATCTGCCCAAGGGACACAAAAACATTAACTCAAAAGTATACTTGCACCCCTATGTTTATTGCAGCACTATGGAAACTACCCAAATGCCCAAAAAATAGATGACTAGAACAAGAAGATGTGGTCGATGTACACAATGGAATTCTATTCAGCAATCAAAGATAAACTCATGCCATTTGCAGCAACATGGATGGAGCTGGAAGGGAATATGCTCAGTGAAATGAGCCAGAATGAAAAGAAAAATATCAGATGGTTTTACTTATAGGAAGAATATAGGAGAACCAAATATGGCATCAGGAAAAAAAAGAACAATAGTAATTGAAAAAAATCAAAATTAGCAGGTAACTATAAATAAGAGACATTATGCAAAGGAGGGGAAGGAAGAGGGATCAAAACAGGGGAGAGAAGAGCAATAAGAAACCATGGTGATGGTGTCTGGGTGAATTGGGGGTGGGAATTTTATGGGAACTACACCTGAAAGGAGTAGCATAGAAGCATGCATTGTACAATAATGAACAACGATGTAAATTTATATATATAAAAAACAGACTTGAGTGTTTTGAGTACTTATAATGAATATTCTAATTACTGAACTGAAATGGTGTTTGCAAACTGAAGTGACCATACTGTGGTCTAGTCCTTAGGAATATAACAAACAAAAAACCTTAAGAACCTACCTAATTTCTACTCAGGACTATAAAAAAGATGGTCTCTATTTAAAAAATGTTTAAAGGATTGGTGAAAGAATGAAAGAAAGTTGTGTTTTAGTCATGTCTTGTGTTTTGCTTTTTAAATTTTTTTTATTTTAATTATTATTATTATTTTTTACATCATTGTTCATTTTTGTGTTCTGCTTTTTTAACCACATTGGTTATATTACTTAAATAGAATCCTGGCAATTAGTAATCATATGGATAACTGATTCTTTTTTATTGCAACATGCTAGTTTTTTTTTTTTTTTTTTACAGTGCCATAGTTGAATAGATGGATGGAATTTAATAGTGCTTAGCTTTTGTGAAATATTTTAGTCTCCATCATTTCCACTGAAAGATTCATTTATACATGCTTAATGTTTCATGTGTATACCACATTATTTCATGTTATAATTCATTTTGAAATTTAGTGATTTTCCAAAGTATTTGGCTACCATGTTTGTTACCAAGAGTTTGTTATCCAGGGTCAATGCTAACATTTCTACACTACAATGGCCCCCACATCTCCCATCGGAGATGAGAAAACTCTGACCTTTAGAGACAGACTGTCTGGAAGTCACAATGTGAAATTGCCTTCTAAACTAATTCAGCTAAATCACATTTAATATCAGATTATAGTGACTTTCTCATGACTGTTTATCAGCTCTCTCCACTCCCAAATGACTCTTTAATTAATTGTTTCTCCTTTAGTGGCTCATTTTCTGTCAGGTTCCTTTCCTTAGAGCACTGTTTTAACCCCACATGACAAAAAGCCTGTCTGAGATTCCGCTATTATTAAATGTATCCCAGTGTCATTCAAGTACGTTACCTTGATGATGGTGACGTCACGCAGGTACTTGGCCTACAAGGAACCAGAATTTTTCACTTATTTCATTTTAATGGGTCCCCCCTGGCTTTAAGGCTATAAACTAAAATACCATTGCAGTCTCCTCCAGCAATCTCAAACTTAATTATTCCACCCCAGGAAGCTGTCTGATGGCCCTGCAGAGACCTGTTTTAGCACTAAAATGCAATCCCTTATTGTGTGACAAAATTACCTTTGTTTCATGTTCTTTCCTTTATTTATTTACAAACAGCATGGAAAAGCACTTCTCAGCACAAGTAAATAGGTGATTTCCACAAATTTGACTTCAAGAATTTAGGTTGGTTATTTATTAGGGTTTTCTTTTTCTTTTTCCTATGTAATCACGATGACTTCTTAAATACTATTCCAAGTACTGGGCATTGTGGGTAATGTGGTGTAAATTGCCAGGATAGCTGACTCAAATCTTTTCCCCTACTAAGTTTTGATATTATTTATTAAGTTTCATAGCTTAGATGACACATCTGATATGCCCGCCTCTACCAATCTCTTTTTTGCTGCTTTGAGCAAATTTAGTTTTCTAAACTGAAATTTCTAAGCAATTTTATAGAAAGCAGAAGAGACGGACACATTTCAAGAGAAAGAAGCAGACACTAGAGATTTACAAACATTGCCATTTGTGAGAGTTTTCTATACAAATGAAAATGGTCAGTGACCCATTTGGGAACATTTGAACTTTTTTTAAATTTCAGAATATTTTTTATAATTTGAAAAATAACCAAAAAACATTCAGTTCTGTACATAGTAAATGAAAAATAAAGGAAGAAGAAGGTTGAATTGAGAGCCTGAAACTCTGTAAGATTATACAAAAGAAGTATTTGGACTTTATTCATTCATTCTATGGGGATTAACAGGAAGCTTATTTCTTGATTCTGTCTCATATTCTTTAAAAACAAAGGGATAGCTTATGCATCTGCTATGCTTCCTCTTAATAACATTTTTTATTGGTAGTTTTTAACACAGGAAAATGTTGGAGAGAGAAAAGTAAGAGAGACAGGCGTTATTATAGTTTATCTGTGTAAGTGGTTTTTAATTTTGCTCTTTTCAGCCTAATGCTCTCATCTATGCAAGAAATTAAATGCATGAGAATTAATATGCTCAAGTCAATAGGTGAGGCAATAAACTATAACTGAAAAGAAAGGGCTCCTTCATGCACAAGCTTTATAGACATTAAATTCCCTATGCGGATGGGATGTTTACCTGAATGGACCAGAGCTTTGCACAAAAAAGAATTAGATTTTCTTCAGTTTGAGCTTGCAGTTCTACTTTACTTAACAACTGTGGAATTGAGAAAGAAAAACGTGTGGGGACAGACAATATTTGGAAAAAACGCCAGAATGAAGCTGAATTATGCTTGTTTATTTTGGATTTTGGAGAAGAGAGTGAATTGACACACACAAAAACCACGGAAGCTCCTTTCTAAAACTCATTTTAGTTTATCCTCCCTGGACAAACTGAACAATATTTAGTGAAGCTTTGTCTTAGTCCCAGTGACCATTTTTAAATTATGGCATGGTTGAGAGGATTGGTGAGCATGTCAAAATATCGACAAGACATCTAGACAGTGTGGGCAAATGCAAGTTCCACATAATCTTTTGTCTCAAAATGAAAGGTGTCCCATAAGATGAGTTATTATACTTTGCAGGCTCAGTGACAAACGTATAGACATTCAGAATATTATTTGGTTATTTCTAGAGATAAACAAAAACGAATAGTAATATTACATAAAAAATGTCAATTGAAATAATCTTCCTGAGAGCTAATATCAAAAATTTTATGATTGAAAACTAATATATCAAAGCATAAAGCTCAGATATAGTTACCACATAACTGAAGCATATTCCTTCTTATTCAAAGGGAACATCAGTCTTGGAAGAACTTTGGAAATGATTGGAAAACTCTACAACTTAGGTTTTTATTTGATCATATTAAATATCATTTTTTTACTATTCTCTAAAGATCTTGATTTGCATATTCAAAAATGTAAAGATTATGTTTTTAAAGTGTTTTTCTATTATGAGAATTGATTTATTCAATAAATACTAATTAATTAATATTACCGAGAGTTATGTAACTCTGTTCATCAAATGGAAGAATGTCAGGCAAAGTAAATACAGATTTTGTGGGGCCTCCTCTGGTGGCGCAGCGGTTGAGCGCTGGGCTGTGAGGCTGCCTGCAGCCTCTGCTGTGCCAGTTTGTTCCCCAGCCACTCGCAAGGGTCCCACAAACACACACACACACACACACACACACACAAACAAAGTGGTACCTGAAATCTCTAAAATTTTGGTGCCTTTTTACAAAATAGAGTACAAAATTACAAGAAGTTATTGGGTTCTGTCCCATGATTTTAGAAGGGGCATATGACCTAGTGACAGCCCTGAAGTCCATGCCTCACTAGTTTTTTAGTTAATCTTACTGTCTCTTGTAATCTTACTAAAAGCATGATTCTTTCATCCTTTGACTTGGAAACTTAAACGGCATCAACCTGAAAAAATAGAGAAAAGAATGCATTCGCTTTGCCTTTTTTTATACAGTGCTGAACAAGTTTTTCCTTACTTTTCCAGCATCAACAGATCAGATGCTTCCCCTTCTCCTTAGTGACATATAAGGCTAGAGTGTTTGGGGGCCAATCGATGTAAATATAACAACAGAAAAAGGATCTGTCAGCAACAGGAAGTATCTTGTGGAGAGATGATCCAATATAAACAACTTAAGAGCACATAAATATTGAGATAGTCTAGAACCAGAACCTGTAAAAATAGGCGGGAACTATAAGGTATCAATGCATAATATCAGGCTAGGGAAACTGAGGTCCATGGCAACTATCCATATACTAAATGAGATAGTCCATGCATTATGGAAGATCCTGAAGATGTATATATTTGTAAACTTACCCTTAGGGAATTAAAAATATTGTAAGAGCAATAACTTTAATATAAAGCTCTGAAATAAATTCTGAATTATAAAATGCTTATATTAATCAAGAAGTACCTAACATAATCATGATTTATTTACTAAGTGAATCTGGAAATCAATCCACTTTTCCATACTTCCTGTAACTTATCTACTTTGATGACCTCCATTTCCACTTAATCCAATCTCTAGAGTTCAATTTTTCCCAGATGCTAGAACTTGGCTAACTCTGGGAAGATACATCTGGGGAAGGACTTTTTCTGCTGGTAAAGTTAGTTTCATATTTGTTCTCCTTTAGTTTATATATATGTGTATGTGTATATATATGTATAGATAAGTAGTATATGTATATATACATATGTGGTATTACATTATAGCATTATATAAATTTCAGATGTTCATCACTAAGAAAGTAAATTTATATATACTACAAGGTCATCACTAAAAATCCTTACTATCATGCACCATATCATTGTCTTCTTTACTTCAATTTAACGTCCCACATTTCCTTCTTCCTTTCTGCTAAGCACTAATTGGTGTTATAGTCCAAAAGTTTACTTTTGTTTTATCTATTTCTTCTGCTTGTTTTCTCTATATACCAAATATGAGAGAAATAACAGGGTTTTTGTCATTCTCTGTCTGGCATATTTCACTAATTAAAATAACTGTTAGGTAAATCCATGTTGTTGCAAATTGCAGGATTTCATCTACTATACACCTGAATAGTATTCCACTGTGTGTGTGAGCATGTGTGTGTGTGTGTATATATACCACATCCTCGTTAACCTTTCATCAATTTATTGAAACTTAGGCTTTTTCCAGTTCTTGACTAATGTAAATAGTGCTGCCATAAATACGGAAGTGCATATATCTCTATGAGTTAATGTTTTATGTTTTTCTGGTAAGTACCCAGCAATGGAATAACAGGATTATATTTCTACACTCATGTATATTAGAAATACAATAGATCAGAATATAAGATAAATGTAGTAAACTTAGGGAAATATAATAAGGCTTGTTTGTGAGGAAACTATACATTTTTTTATAATTGGCGGTAACAATCTAAATTTCTATCAATAGTACTCACAGATTATATTTTTTCTACTTTCTTCCCAATATTTCTTTTTTTTTTTAAGATTTATTTACTTATTTATACAAGCACTGGGTACAGTCAGAAGCCTGGGAGAGTGAGAGAATTCACCAGAGCCAGAGCGGGGAACAGAACAGGCAGACTGATGAAATACACTGCTGAGGGGAGCAGAGGGCGTGGCAGGAGAGGTCTATTGTGCCATGTGGGACCCTTGCCGGTGCCCAGGGATCGAACTGGCGCTGCAGAGGCTGCAGGCAGCTTTGCAGGTCAGCGCTCAACTGCTGCGCCACCAGGGGAGGCCCCTTCCCAATATTTCTTAACTCTTGAGATTTTTATAAAAACCTTTCTAATCGGTGTAAGTTGTGGTTTTGTTTTGTATTACCCTGATGATTTGTTATGTGGAACATCATTTAATGTACCTGTTAGTGCAAATATCTATAAAAAATATCCATTCAATACCTCCATCTATATTTAAATCAGATTGTTTGGACTTGTGCTATTGAGTTGTTATGGTCATTATATACTTTGGATGTTAAATTTTTTCAAAATGTATGCTTTGCAAATATTTTCTTCCACTCTCTAAATTGCCTTTCTATTGTTTTATTGTTTCTTTTGTTGTGCAGATGCTTTTTAAAAAATTTGATTTATTCTTATTTACTTTTGCTTTTGTTGCTTATGCTATTGGTGTCATATCCAAAAAAGGCATTGCCAAGGAACTTTTCCTCTATGTTTTCTTCTAGAAGGTTTTTGGTTTTGGATCTTATGCTTAATTATTTAATCCATTTCAAGTAATTTTTTAAATTTTTGTGTATCAGATAAGATGGCATCAAATTTTGTTTTGTTTGTGCCTATTCAGTTTTACCAGAGTGAAAAGTGTGAGTGTTCTTTCCACGTTGAATACTCTTGGTCCTTGTCAAGTATTAGTGCAAGAGTTATTTGTGAGCTCTTGATTCAGGTGCATTGGCCTATGTGAATATTTCTGTGCCAGTATCATACTGTTTGATCTCTGAAGTAGTAATATCTTACTCTTTGTTGTTCTTTCTCATAATTTCTTTGACCATCAGCGTTTTTTATGGTTCATGTAAATTTTACTATTTTTTTTTTTATTTCTGCTAAAATACCACTGGAATTTTGATAGGACCCCCACTAAATCTGTAGATAGCTTTGAGTATTATGGACATTTTAAAAAACAATAACACTGTTAACAATATTTAGGGCGGCAACATGGCGGCAAGGAGACACTGCGAGTAAGATCTCCCATTAAAAAAAGTTAATAGGGAGGAAAAGCGGCAGGTCCCAGTGAGAACTGGGACACGGAAGATAAACGGACGACTCCAGCAAACTGCCCGAAGAAGAAAGTTGCCATAAAAGAGGACCAGAAGGGAGGGAAGCACAGAACCCTGCTCCCCTCCCCCGCCCACAAAGTCGGCACTCTCCGACCGGCAGAGAGGAGGAAAACAACAAACCAAAACGGCCAACAAGAACAAAGGATGCAGCAAGCGGGACTGTGAGTGGAAAGGAACTATTTCAGCCACCACACCCCGTGAACGGGAGCTGTGGAGAACCCTGCAGGATCCGCCAAGGAGGTGAGTTCCAGGCGCCATTAAAGAGAGCCCCGCCCCCCAGGAGGAGACCAGCACCAGCACACAGCCCCAGCCGCCCGGTAAGCTTGCGCGGAAAGCGGCGCGCTGAAAAAGCAGACGCGGATCCGGATCGGATCACAGCTGCCCAGGTCCCAGCGCCTGCGACCTAGGCTTGCGGGGAGACACGTGGAGGCCCTCCCTGAGTGAGTAGGAACAAGGTGCCCAGGCAGGGGAGCGGGATTCAAAAGGCGCCTTCCCGCGCCACTGATCTGGGCTACAGCCTGCTGCCTGGAACTGAGGTCTTTGGAACTGAGACCCGGGGCACGAAATTAGGGGCGTGGGTTCCCCACGACGGTGGGGCACAATGCAGACACAGCACCCCAAAGCCGTTGAGGTGTACCCTACCATCCCCGCTCTGCTCCCTGTCCCACGGGGTGGAAAATCAGCTCCCCAAGGGCTCTAGGAGAGATCTCTGGCGCCACCTAGCGACTTGAAGCCAGCAGAGGCTCCTGAAGGAGCTAGTGGCCAGCTGGGGAGTTAGCCCACACCGGGCCCCTTCCGAACAAGTAGTCTGAGCCCACAGGGAGAGCGAGCACCCACAGCCGGGGCAGACCAGGCGCGCAGAAGAGTGTGCGTGAGACCAGACACGCAGGGAGTGTGTCCCACATCACCATTTTAGAACAGGGACATTTCTTCAGTAAAGACTACCTGCAGAAGGCTTCCTCAGGAGCCAGAGGTGAGCGGGGGAAGTTCGCCCACGCCAGACCCCCTCTGGCCTGCAGTCCAAGCCCAGAGGGGGAGCAGGAACCCACCGCCGGGGCAGACCAGGCGCACAGGGGAGTGTGTCCCCACATCGGCATTTTAGAACAGGGACCTTTCTCCAGTAAAGACTGCTTGAAACTGACAGATGACTCCTGGAGGAACCAGAGGGGAACAGAGAAGCCCACCCAAGATGCCGGCCAGTCCCAACAACACAGTGTCCCAACGCATACGGCAAATTAGAAAACAGACAGTAGGGAGGAGAAGAACCACACGCAACCTAGCAACTCTCCAGAGAAAAAGCACACCACAAAAAGAAAACCAGCCCCCAGATTGCAACGACAATAACTTGGAAGAATTTCTGAGCCTTCCAGAAAGAGAATTTAAAATTGCCGTGATTAAAAAACTGACAGAAGTCATAAAGGAAAACAATGATAAGGGAAAAATAATCAACGATCAGAAGAATGCAATTGAGTCCCTAGAGAGGGAAAAAAAAATGGTCAGAAGAAAGAAATTGAGTCCCTAAAGAGGGAAGTAAAAGAAATGCAGGAGATCAAAGATTAATGGAAGAACTAAAGAATTCTGGGAAAAGTAATGAAAGCAGAATAGATGAAATGGAAGAACGAATAAGTAATCTTGAAGACACAGAAATAAAAAGAACCAAAACAGAAAAGGAAAGAGAAGTACGAAGGAAAAAGAACGAAGAAAGACTTCGGGAACTATCTGACTCCATGAGGAAAGGAAATATAAGAGTTATAGGAATACCAGAAGGAGAGGAGAGAGATGTAGGAACAGAGAAAATATTCAAAGAGATAATTGAAGAGAACTTCCCAAATGTGAAGAAGGAGCTGAAAATTGATATACAAGAAGCTAGAAGAACACCAAACTTCCACGACGAAAGGAAAAATACAGCAAGACACATAATAGTAAAGCTCCCAAGAATCCAGGACAAGGAAAAAATAATGAAGCTGGCAAGAGAGAAGAAACAGAAAACATTCAAAGGAAAACCAATCAGGCTGACATCAGACTTCTCCGAAGAAACACTACGGGCAAGGAGAGAGTGGAGGGACATAGTCAACAGACTCCAAGAAAACAGATGCCAACCAAGAATACTCTATCCCGCAAAGCTCTCCTTCCTCTTTGAAGAAAGAATATGGACCTTCCCAGACAAACAGAAACTCCGGAATTTCATTGCAACTAAACCCCCACTCCAAAAAATACTACAAGGAGTCCTAAAGCCAGAACCTCAGAGGGACGAATAACAATGAAAGAAGGCCAAAAAAAAAAAAAAAGTTATTAAAAGAATAAATAAATAAAATCAAAGGAAAGACAAACACAATGGCAAATACAGATGTTAACATATCAATATTAACTCTAAATGTAAATGGACTAAACTCTTCAATAAAAAGACAAAGAGTTGCAGCCTGGATTAAGAAACAAAACCCAACCTTTTGCTGTCTCCAGGAAACACATTTAGCTACAAAAGATAAAAATAGGCTCAAAGTTAAAGGATGGAAAACAATCCTACAAGCAAATGGACCAAAAAAGAAAGCAGGAACAGCTATACTTATATCAGATAAAACAGATTTCAAACTCAAAAAGATAAAAAGAGACCCCAATGGTCACTACATTATGATCAAGGGGACAATACTTCAAGAAGAAATAACACTCATTAACATATACTCACCAAACGAAGGAGCACCAAAATATATCAGACAACTGTTGTCCTCTCTGAAAACAGACATCAGAGAAAACACATACGTAGTGGGAGACTTCAACACACCACTATCAACAATGGATAGATCAACAAGACAAAAAATAAGTAAAGAAACCAAAGCTCTAAATAAGGACCTAGAGCAATTGGGCTTAACAGACATCTATAGAACACTAAACCCCAAAAAAACGGAGTACACATTTTTCTCAAGCGCACACGGATCATTCTCCAGGATTGATCACATACTGGGGCACAAGACAAACATCAACAGATACACCAAGATTGAAATCATATCAACCATCTTTTCTGACCATGAAGGCATCAAACTAGAAATAAACCATAAAAAGAAGGCAAGGAACTTTCCTACCTCATGGAGATTAAAAACCACACTACTGGAAGACCATTGGACTAATGAGGAGATCAAAGAAGAAATTAAAAAATTTTTTGAATTGAACGACAAGGAGGACACCAATATCCTAAATGTATGGGATGCAGCAAAAGCAGTAATAAGAGGAAAATATATAGCAATAGAAGCTCACATCAAGAAACAAGAAAGAACACAAAGAAACAACCTAATCTCGAAGCTCAAAGATCTAGAAAAAGAGCAACAAAAAACCCCAAAACCAGTAGAAGAAAAGAAATAATAAAAACCAAAGCAGAAATAAGTGAAATTGAAACTAAAAAAACAATCCAAAAGATCAATGAAACCAAGAGCTGGTTCTTTGAAAAAATCAATAAAATAGACAAACCCTTAGCCAGGCTCACAAAGGAAAAAAGGGAGAAAGCACAAATAAACAGTATCATAAATGAAAGAGGAGAAATCACAATGGACACAGCAGAAATCAAAAGAATAATCAGTAACTACTATGAACAGTTATATGGAAACAAGTTTAACAATCTAGAGGAGATGGACAAATTCCTACAACTCTACAATCACCCAAAGCTAGATAAAGAAGAAATAGAACACCTAAACAGACCAATTACATTTAGCGAAATTGAAATGGTAATCAAAAACCTCCCCAAAAAGAAAAGCCCAGGACCTGATGGATTTACAAATGAATTCTACCAAACATTCAGAGACGAATTAGTGCCTATCCTTCACAAACACTTCCAAAAAATTGAGAAGGAAGGGACAATACCAAACACGTTTTATGAAGCCAACATTACACTAATACCAAAACCGAACAAGGACAACACAAAAAAGGAAAACTATAGGGCAATCTCCCTAATTTACACTGATGCAAAAATCCTCAATAAAATTTTAGCTATCAGAATCCAACAATGTATCCATAAGATAATTCACCACGACCAAGTAGGATTCATTCCAGGGACACAAGGATGGTTTAACATCCGAAAATCAATCAACGTTATCCAACACATCAACAAAAAGAAATATAAAAACCATATGATAATATCAATAGAGGCTGAGAAAGCTTTCGACAAATTGCAACACCCATTCATGATAAACGCCCTTGAAATTCTTGGGATACAAGGAACATACCTCAACATCATAAAGGCCATCTATGACAAGCCAACAGCCAGTATCATTCTCAATGGTGAAAAGCTGAAAGCAATTCCATTAAGATCTGGAACAAGACAAGGATGTCCACTCTCACCACTGCTTTTCAATATAATACTGGAAGTCCTAGCCAGGGCAATAAGACAAGAGAAAGACATCCAAGGAATCCAAGTAGGAAAAGAAGAAGTCAAACTATCACTATTTGCAGACGATATGATATTATATAGAGAACCCCAAAAACTCCACAGAAAAGCTAATTCAACTCATCAATCAGTTCAGTATAGTGGCAGGATACAAAATCAACACGCAAAAGTCAGTAGCCTTCCTATACACAAACAATAAATCTGAAGAAGAAGAAATCAAAAAAAAACATCCCTTTTGTTATTGAAACAAAAAAATCAAATATTTGGGAATAAATCTAACAAAAGAGGTAAAGGACCTATACAAAGAAAACTATAAAACACTGTTAAAAGAAATAGAAGAAGACACAAAGAAATGGAGAGACATCCCCTGCTCGTGGATTGGAAGAATAAACATTATTAAAATGGCCATCCTTCCAAAAGCAATATACAGATTCAATGCTATTCCAATCAAAATTTCAATGTCATTCTTCAAAGAAATAGAACAATTATTGATGAAATTCATATGGAATCACAAAAAAACCCGAATAGCCAAAGTTCTCCTGAAAAAAAAAGAAGGGAATGGAAGCATCACACTCCCAGACTTCAAACTATACTACAAAGCCATAATCATCAAAACTGCATGGTATTGGAACAAGAACAGACATACAGACCAATGGAATCGAATAGAAAATCCAGAAATAAACCCACAGATTTATGGTCAACTAATCTTTGACAAAGGAGCAAAGAATATGCATTGGAGCAAAGAAAGTTTGTTCAATAAATGGTGCTGGGAAAACTGGGTTGCTACATGCAAAAGAATGAAACTTGACCACTACCTCACACCATACACAAAAATCAACTCAAAATGGATTAAAGAACTAGACATAAGACCTGAAACCATAAAATATATAGAAGGAAATATAGGCGAAACACTACGTGATTTGCACATCAAAGACATCTTTACAGACACATCACCCAAAGCAGTGATAGTAAAGGCAAAGATAAACAGCTGGGACTACATCAAATTAAAGAGCTTCTGCACAGCAAAAGAGACAATAACAAAAACAAAGAGAAACCCCACCAACTGGGAGAACATTTTTGCACCCAACACTAATGATAAAGGACTGATCACAAAAATCTGCAAAGAGCTGATGAGACTCAACAACAACAAAGAAAATAATCCAGTCAAAAAATGGGCAGAAGAGCTAAAAAGAAACTTCTCTGAAGAGGAAATGCAAATGGCCAACAGGCATATGATAAAATGTTCAACATCACTTGTCATCAGGGAAATGCAAATCAAAACTACCATGAGATACCATCTTACACCAGTGAGAATGGCACATATTAAAAAAACTAGCAACAACAAATGTTGGCGAGGGTGTGGAGAAAAAGAACTCTTCTGCACTGTTGGTGGGAGTGCAAACTGGTCCAACCACTGTGGAAAGCTGTGTGGAGATTTCTGGACCTACTAAACATAGAGCTTCCATATGATCCAGCAATTCCACTCCTAGGTATTTACCAAAGGACACAGAAACATCAATTCCAAAGAACACCTGCACCCCTATGTTTATAGCAGCACTGTTTACAATAGCTAAGCTTTGGAAACAACCCAAATGCCCAAAAATAGATGACTGGATCAAGAAGATGTGGTACATATATGCCATGGAATATTACTCAGCATTCAAAAAAGATAAACACATGCAATTTGCAGCAATATGGATGGCGCTGGAAGGGATCATGCTCAGCGAAATAAGCCAAAAAGAAAATGAAAAATACCGGATGGTCTCACTCATAGCAGGAATCTAGAAAACTTAAATAAGGGACCAGGAAAATGAATAACTATAAGAAAGTGAAAATCAAAATCAACAAAAAACTATGAACCAGAGATACTTTTAGGGGGGCTGGGGCGGGAGGGGAGGGATTGGGGTCAGAATGGGGGGGCTGCAATTGTATGGGGAATATAACAATAAAATTTATAAAAAAAAATAAAATAATGCAAAGAAAAAAAAACAATATTTAGGGCTATTAATAATATTTATTAAATTGTTTTAAGTAATAAAAAAATTGGAAAGTCAAAATTCCAATATTCTATTATATAAAATTGAGGGTTGGAATTGGACATACTTCCAGGAAAAGTTTTCTGAAAAATATCCAATTAAAAGGTCAGTTTTATAGACAGTTTGCCTAACAAGATGCAGAATATTTTCTTGGCCATCTGGCATTTCCATCTTCAACGGTATACATGAAATGTTGCCACATCAAATTGGTTAGTCATTGTGTTACCGTTGATGTATATTTACTTTTTAACCTTGGCAGATTTTATTTGAATAGATAACATGTTTATATATTTCTGTAATGTCCTGGTGTGCTCAATTGGTTTACAAATACCCAGTGGTGGTGGGTTTAGAAGCTGCCAAGACATTCAGCACCCATGAGAATCTTCTTTGTCAGTTTGAGCTGTGCTATAGGTAAGGTTAATGATTGTTCCTTCTAGAAACTGACAGTTGTTTTTCCAGTTGTGAGGTGTGTTTCTTACCGCTTCAGTGGTGGGCTTAATCAGGAGTAACAAAACTCTTATTCTTTCCCTTTGAGACCCTCAACACTTCAACATGTGGGACCATAAACTATCTTTTTTAAAAAGTGAGAGAAATTGCAAGTGTAACTAAACAATTTTGGGGTAATATGACCTGTGAAAATAGTTTTATTATTCAACACTTCTGAAAAGTGAAAATGAAATAAACAAAACAAAACCAAAAGTACCACGGGAGTAAGTGGTTTGTAAAGAGAATTAACAAGTCTGCATACTTTTGGTGACTTCAAATACTCAATGTTTAGTCAATAAGGATGAGAGTGTAATCAAAAGACTTCATGACTTTATACCAGTAAGATAAGCCTATAAATGCTGAATTAAGTTTGATTAGCCAATATTTAGAATTAAATTCCTTAAATTTACATTTTTAAGAAACAACAGAACAGCTTGTCTTCATTGCCTTTTTAATTCTTTCTTAGATATATTTTTATACATCTTGATGGCGTTGAAAGGCAATTCAATTATGCTTCATAATTACAAAATATTTCTGCAAGAGAAAATGTCAAACCCTAAAGTTCAGAAAGATTATAGGAACATATAAAGTCTTGAAAGGTCTTTCTAAGGAAATGAAAATTAAAATAAATGTATCAGTTAAATGATTTAAAGTTTAGATCCTAATTTTAGGTAACTCTAAACCTTTCACATATATTTTAATAGTTTTGTTGAGTACATATTAATCTTTTAAAATATCATAAAATCTTTTAAAAATTCTTGTTTTCTTCATTATAATTTAGACTGTGTAGTAGATGAAGGATAGATATAAGCTGATGTCCTTTAAGGGAAATACATTCATTTTACATGTTTTTTTATTTTCCAAAATAATCCCAAATTCATACAGATTCATACAGATTTTATGTGTTAATAAAAGCAAGGACTTTGACAAACTCATTGAGAAATAATCCATAACAAAAGGAGAAAGGAGACACTCAAGAGCAAAGTCTAAGTGGATCTGTCCAGGTAAGTTTCTTCATTCTGAAATATCACTTTCAGATTCTGCAAAAATTTCATGGCAACTTATTAAAAGCTAATATCAAGAAGATTGGTGCCCAAAATAGCAGACAATAACATTTCTATAATAATTGTGATAATAAGCACCCCAAATGTTGGGAATATTGAGTTGTTAATATTAGGGCACACTGGAACATCAGGACCACAAGAAGGAATATACTATTCCCTAAGACTTTCTAAATTTGCAGAAATAATAAATTGCCTGTGCCAAAAGAGGGTAAGGATAAAAGGGAAAACCAGTATTCAACTGCATCACAGCCTTTTGCCCCTAGGAGGACTAGATAGCACTTTGGCTGGTGGCCGTTTTAAAAGCAAAACCACCAACAAACAGCACAAATGAGAAAAAAAAGTCTGGCACTAAATACTCTGTGAAAAGGGTGCTAGTCTACACTATGAGAGTTAAAACAAGAAGGCAGAGTGTCACCTTATTCAATCTCTGCAGGGAGTGTGAACATTAGACAGCTGAAATTTTTCACTGTTTTGGATGTCTGTAAATGACAGCAAAAATACCATTAGTACAAGAAACTCCCATTTTTGAAAGTTCATAGTCCAGCATTTCACCTGCATTAGTACTTGTTTTTACTAACCAAAATAAATCCAAAGATCACTTCCACATTTATGACAAAAAAAATGAGAAGTAAAAACTGTTCAACATTTGTTTTGCAGCAAACATTTGTTATAAAGGCATCACACGCATTGTGTAGCTAGAGTGACATTGCTGAACACCTTCCCTAGGAACTACTTTATGCAAGTTGTGAATTTATTGTTCATTCCTGTTTTTGCTCTACTATTGTTATTTTAGGCCTTAAATGTCATTTGATATTATTTGGTAGGTAATTTTTTAGGTCTGAGAACACTAAAATTTTCTTCCTCATGAATTAATGAGAGTTGCCTTTCATGTTATGCCATTTTGTCTTATGAAAAGTTTTTTTTTTTTAAGATTTATTTATTTATGCACACAAGAGCTGGGGTACAGGCCAGAGGTGTAGGGGTGAGAGGATTCACCAGAGACAGAGTGTGGAGCAGAACATGCAGACTGACTGAAATACACTGCTGAGGGGAGCAGCGGGCGAGACAGGAGAGATCTGCTGTACCATGTGGGTTGTTCCCTGGCCGGCAGGGAATCGAACTCGTGCTGTAGAGGCTGCGGATTTCTTCATAGTGGGGTGCTTAACCCCTTGCACCACCAGGGAGGCCTTATGAACAGGTTTCATAGGAATGTTATCCTTTCAAAGACTTGCGGAAACCTGTATTGATTTGGGGGTTACAAGTCAATTTTTTTGACTGATGAATTTATAAATATGAAATCTGAAAACAATGAGAATATGTATGTATATATTTATAATTAGCAAGCACAACCGTGATTTTACAAACTCTGAAACATTACATGCATACAAAATCTCTAATCATAGTAATGGGAGTAAAAGATCTAACATATACAACAATCCCTCATTGGTATTAAAAACTTTTAACCTATAAATTTGCCTATAATTTGTGGGTTTAATTCTGTGTGGATATGTCAGAATCTCTTTGCTGTTATTCAAATATTCATCACAAAAATCTAGTGCAAATTTCTGTATAATATAGTCAGTTTCTAAATTACATTTAAGGAAATTGCATAAGTAATTAATTTGCTAGCCTTTGTTAAAGAATGTTTCAGATTGTTTTTTTTTTTTCTTTTATGTATACATTAGAACTTACCAGTCAAATGACTTCTTGGAGGTATTTGGCAAAGTAAAGATATTAAAACACAAATAAACCTAACTCCTGTCTACATTCCTATCTGTGTTTTTTCTGGACAAATGTGCAAGTTGGTATGTGTTAATGCTGTCAGTTCTTTGAACTTTTCAGTCATTTTAAGCTTTCTCTTGGCTCACTGACATTTGACTGTTAGCTTATATCAATGGATATGATAATATGCTATTTACCTGTTAAGGAAATGAGGAGAAAGAACTATCAGATCCAAAAACTATATTTTAGAAGGAAAACCTTACCAGCTGCACAATTAACCTTGACATTGCTGATACCTTTGGCAAAGGTGGAATGGAAAAATATTAAAACTGGCTTGAGACAAATGTCAAAGGTTTTGGTCAAGGATGCAAACATCATGTTGATTTTACATCAACACAGGTTTGATTTAGGGAGACCAAAAATATAAATCACAATAAGTCAGACTGTTCTGGAAGACACCTCAGTATTAGATGCTGAAGAGACTCAGTTGAAGTATACCAGAAAGTAGCATTTAGCTTCTAAGAAATCAGAGAATAAATATGATTGAATCTAGAAATTATAGGTTGCTTGGTCTTTCTCTCTTTTTTTTTTTTCACTACCTCAAGGAGTAGACTCAAGTTCTACGATACTATATTAAGCAAGGAGACAGGAATGTTGCAAAATAAAGTCAAACATTCAAATAATCATTTGGAATTTTAGGTCTGCAGTGAAATTAGATAGAAATAATATGAATTTTTAAAAGAAAGTTAATTCAATTGAAAATTAGAAAGATTATGAAATCGAAGACTTAATATCGTATATGTCCACTTATTTAAAGTAAAAACTCATGTCTAAAAGTAAAAAAAAAATCTCTAAAATGTACAAAAACAACATAATTTATTATTCACTTTTTGTTGTAAGAATTTTACTTCATTTTTTTTTTTGAAATAACATTCGTTTATAACCTTATCTAAGTTTCAGGTCTACGGCATTATAGTTCAACATCTGTACTTGCTACATTATTATTTTCACCAAAAGTCTATCTATCACCGTATAGTAGATTTCCTTTTACCTGTTTTGGCTACCCCATCCTTGTAGCCACTATTTTGTTGTCATTGTCTATGAGTTTTGGGTTTTTTTTGAATTCTGGGAGTACAATTTTATATTTTAACACCAATTTAGCATGAAATCATTACCAATGATTCTAAGATAAAATTTTCCACATTTTAAACATCTCTGAAATCTGGAGGTGCCTTACAATCAATGCCATCCTACAATTAAAAATTGGATGATTTTTGTCTTTTCTTTTTTTTTTTTGTACACTCTACATGCGCTTTTATTACAAGACTATCGAGCATACGTGGAAAATTCATCACCCAGTAACTACATCTGAAGCACAAATATTAGGAAAAAAAAAACAAAACAGGTACATTAAATTATATGATTAAATCATTGACCAAATAGAAAATTTGGATAATAAAGCCAGAAAAAAAGTTGTAAAATATAGTTTACAATAATTATTCACATTCAAGGCTGTACATCAATACATACAACGTGGCCCCGGACATGAATTCAATCCAAGTAATTCATATATTAGATTTTAAATAACAGACTGAACTAGAGGCCAACGATAGCCAGCAAATAACCTTATATAAGAATAAAAATACAAAAGTGTATGTATATCCTAATATCATTGCATTGTTTTAATACGTTTTTTTTAAATTTTTGCTTTGCCTGTACATCACAGCTACAGCTACTGACCAGGTAGAGAGTATCATGCATTTCCTAACTGCCTGCCTCCAGCCCGAAGGGTAGCTACCTACTCACTCTTCATATTGTGTGTTATTAAGAACAGATACAGCAGGTCTAAATACAGTAGATTTTTTTCTTCTTTAAGAAACATAATAATGAGGCACATTAAAACTTAATTTAGATTTGATTATATATGGTATTGTGTCTTAAATTTAGAAAAATATATATTAGCAAACATAAGATTATTAAACTATATAAAACATACATTTAAAAATAGTTCTAATATTACACAGTGTAATTGAAAGCTAGAGATCAATGGACTCCTATCAAAGGTCAACTTCCTGCACTTTTGCATAATACTCTCCATGGAAAGTTTGAAGTTCTATTCAGTTCAAAGTTTGTAATCAAAAAGTAAAAAATAGGGCCTCCCCTGGTGGTGCAGCGGTTGAGCGCTGGGTTGTGAGGTTGCCTGCAGCCTCTGCAGTGCCGGTTCAATCCCCGGCCACTGGCGAGGGTCCTACCAAAAAAAAAAAAGTGAAAAATATATTAAATAATCATAGATGATCAATCATTTTATAGTCCAAATGATTACACAGTAGATGGTTGTAAGTGCTTTCTAATTATTCTATTATCTAAAATAATTTCTATAGTATCATTTTTCTTTCTTTTCTGATTCTTATATATTGCAACTTCTTTTGTCCTGATTTTATAGTAAAGTTCTTCACTGATATTTAGAAGAAGACGTACAAAGGGACTTCTACGATGTTAGCACTAATGGATTGCTGTGTTTCATTCTAGTATTTAGAAAGTGGTGTCAGTTTTATATTTATGCTCTTTAAAATTAAGCATAAATCGAACTTTAATTTCTTCTAATTTCACAAACAATATGTTCTTTTTATAAAGTACATTCAATAGAAAGAAAAATATGTGAAACAAAATGTAATTATAGTCATATCCTCATTTTAGGATTAAAGGTAGAATTGATAAGTGATAGAAGTATTTTTCAAAAGGAAGCTAAAAATAATAGATCTTTTGGTTATGAAGTTCAAAGCACAGGCTACTATGGACAGGTGATAATTTTTTTTTTCTTCAAAACAATAGCAAAAAAATTCAGTTGTCTTTTTCTATAGCTGACTCAAAAGGGAGTACTTTGGGTTGCCTCAAAGATTCAAGGCAAGAGGAAAAAGAAGAAAATCTGAGTCTAAGGGAGGAACAAAAATAAGAAAAATTGGAGCTCAAAGAAAGGAAATGGAATTAAAAAAAATCTTTGTGGCAGAGATAGCTAGGAATTTATTTTTATTATTTTTTGAAAGATTTATTTATCCATACAAGAGCTGGGGTGAAGAATTGGGGTACAGGCCAGAGATGCGGGGATTCACCAGAGACAGAGCGGGAAACAGAACAGGCAGATGTACCGAAGTACACTGCTAAAGGGAGCAGCGGGTGAGACAGGAGAGGTCTGCACCACCATGTGTGTTTCTCCCTGGCCGGCCGGGAATCAAACTCGTGCTTCAGTGGCTGCGGATTGCTTCATAGGTTGCATCTTAACCCCTGCGCCACCAGGGAGGCCCTAATCTCTATTTTTATATTCTGGAGTAATGATCCTCTATTATGCCATGACTTTGGTAGAATAGTTACGTAACAGTATAATGTTAGTTGTAATTTGAGGAATGAAATAGATATCAATAGTACAGACATGTTTGAGAGTATAGCTTTTGTAGCAGGCTTACCTAGTTTCAAATTCTGACTGCAGACATACAGCTACCTATTTCTTTGTTTCATTTACCTTTTATTCCAGATTGGGAGTAAAGTATATTAATTTCATATTGTTTTCTGGATTAAATCAGTTAATGCATATAAAGTTCTTAAACCACTGCTAGGCCTATAGTAATATTAAATAAAAATTTTGAGATAAAATGATACAGAAAACTGGAGCAATCTGTGGTAACTCTGGGTTTTACTGAGTACTTGAAAATTAAACTAGCAGCAAGGATTTATTGTAAAGTAGCCATGTAAGTCTAAGTATTCCTTGAAATCCTGAGTGGCATCAGGATGATTCAGAAATTATGACAATTTCGTGAAGTGGAGGCTTGAGTTGATTTTACATGGCTATTAACAAAGGGCAACTCTGGAAAACTGTATGTCTTTGGTCTATTCTGTTTATGTATACAACATAGAAAGAAAAAATTCCTATTGTATCATTCCTCAGATATACCCTCTGTTGACAATTTAATGTACAGAAAATACCTTTTTTCTTCATAATCCTATTTTTTTTACTTTTGAATGAAGAAAATTATGTGCCCAATAATTCTTTTCTTTGCTCCTGAATTGAAAAATTCCTCCATTTCATAAGAAAATAGGGATATAAGGTTCTTCTCACTTTAACTTGATTTATTCTATGTAAATTGTTTTTATATCTCAAGGATGCAATAGTTTAAATGAAAGTATTTAGCCAAATCATCCCTAAAGTGCCTTCCAAGTCTAAAATTATATAATTATAAGTGTTCAATAATACTTTGTTGATTGATTTGTAACAAAAATGTTTTCCTTTCCAAAGCAGATATTTTTCTTTGTCTTTCTTTTGGGAATTGTTACTCAATAGCCCATATTTAATTACCGTTAGGTTACACCAAACAGGTCACAAAGCTAAGAACTTCAGAGTAATTTAGACAATGATTAGCAATTTTTCTTTCTGTTGATAGTATTACATCTTAATTGCATTTATTTGCAAACCTTGTCATGATGACAGGTACTCATGGCAATCTCAAAGGATGGGAGCCCAGTCTATGAAGACAGACTGACTTGCCCACCGTATTTTTAAAACTGCTTATGTCAAAATAGCCAATATATAGTATTTGGTGTTGTAATTTGTGGTGGCAGTGGAAAAGTCATAGATATATCTGAGACTGGAAGGGTCCCAGGACAAGGGCATCACAGAACTCAAGGACACAATTTTGCTGTTCCTACAAGCTGGTAAACAAGAGGTTAAAAACCTGATGAATCTATTCCCAGACATCTGCTGTCATAAATTTCCTTTGTCCATTGTGTTTCTTACCAATTTTTCACCATTCTGAGCTATCTTTCCACAGCCTATTAAGTTGGCTGCTATGCAAGTAACGATGAGTCATAGACCCAAAAGAGTCACAGACCTTGAGATCAGACTAATTTATTCTGGAGCTGCAGGTACACAGTTTCCAGGAGATGTCACCTTGGAGATAATCACAAGCTCAGTACCACCAACCAGGTGTAGCTTATTGGTGCTCATAACTAGCAACGATAGACTTTAGCTAAGTCCACTGTTCTTGCTTTCTCAGCTAATAAAGTATAATTCCTTTGTTCTCAAACCCCAGTCCTAAAACCTATATAGACCCTCAACACTGATACCTAACAGACTCTCATGCATAGAGAAGAAGTGTCCCCTGAGCCCGCCCTTTCTTCTTTCTTCTTCCACTAATCAATAAAGCATGGACTCCCTGCATGCCCTCACTGGTAGCTACAGAATCCTGTTTTCAATCTTGACCAGAGGGTGTCAAGAACCTTTTCTGGATTGGGAGGGGGACCCCTCCAGACCATCCCTCTGATTCCCACCAGGTGGAGCAGTGGAAGCAGCTGATATAAACAGCATATCAGCCTCTGTTATTGGAGATTGGGCTCAGACTGAAGGGTCCCAGTGTGACTTTTCTGTTACATTATCTGGTGGAGGAAAAGAAAAAGAAAGGGTTGACCAGAGATTATGCTAGGTTAAGATATTGATTTCTACAATTCTTCCCCAGCTTCCTGAGAACTTTGGCTTTGTTATTCTTTATGATCTAAATTGCAATTGTAATATCACTTGCAATAAGGAGATGTTTCAGTTTTGAACAAGTGGAACATAAAAGTATGATATATTTAACTATTGGCATTTAAGTTATCATGTGTGTTTCTGGCATAAAAGCCAGTAAACTGAAGTGACTGAGGAGGATTGTGAGTACCTACAGTTGGAGAAATCATTGCAGTATATAACTGAATGGAAATCATAGACATGTTGATAGGTGGTAGGGTTGGACAATACATAAAAAGAAGAGGGAGCTAATAGACAAATCTCCTGAAAATTTCTTTTGAGTTTATATTTTCCTGAAAACTGGTCCCCAATCAAAGTTTCTAAATAAACTGGGTTAATTCAAAATGTAGATGCTCTAGCCTGAGATGCTTTGAATTTATTTATTCAGCTCAAGGCTTTTGCTCTCTATGTATGTTATTTTAGGATTATGGTGCCAGATGTTTCTTGTGCAGGAGGCTGGCAATGAAATTCTTCACATATTTACCTTTGATTCCTATCTGGGAGGCTTTGACTGAATACCACATGACTGGAATTAAAATAATACATGACCCAACTTTCAAACTTTAAATTTAATAACTCCTCACATAGATAGCCTTATCAGACTTAATATCATTGATAGTAGGCAGTTTTCTCAATTTTTGTTGATTCTATCTTCTCTGCAATCATACCCTGTGAAATAAAATTAAAAATATATAATTACAGTCTTCTTTGTAGACTGTTGACTATTTTGAGTTAAAAAGCATTCTGTTCTGGCAGCAGGAACATAGCAGCAGTGGTCTAATTTCCTCTAATCCACTAGGTGCCTGCTTAATTACAGCCTTCCATTTACTAGCTCTTTGGCTGTATTCCATCTTCGCTTGTATATTTTTTTCATTCAGTTTATCATCCATTTCTATTTCATCAAGTAACATACAATGCAGACTGTGCCTGTTTTGCTCTCTAGCTTGCACACATTCATTTGAGTCATTTCTATAATTTCCTTTAGAATTGATTTAAACTTTTTTTGCTCAGAGAAAAAAGACATTTATAACAAACTTTAATTTTTAAAAGGGTTTTTAAAAATGTCAGAGCATTATAGGAAATAGCAGAAAGTTTAAAAATCATTTCAACTGTCAAATTCATGGGTAACAGCAGATACTTGAAAGAAAATGAAAATATTTTGGTGGAAGAGTTTTAGTGCCATTTATTTTGCTAAGAATTTTTATGGAGAGAAAAAAATCTCAGAAGAATCTTCAATACTATTTTGTGTGTGTGGATATAGGTCATAATTGTGCAAGACCATCCAATTATTGAACGAGGTCAATAATTTAAAAATAAAAAATCACCTTTCTAAAACATGAAATTATTATTAGCATATGTATGTATTGATCGTATACATTTAATAGCATGCATGTAAAATAATTTTATACAGCTGAAACAGTTTTGTCACTTTTATGGTATTAAAATATATCTCATATATTAGATTCAATGTTAGATATATTAAAAAATGCATCTCATACATTAGATTCAACATGGTGTTAAAAATGTATCTCATATATTAGATTCAAATATATCTCAACATTAGATTCACTAATTTATAGTGAATTTGTTAACTTAGATTGTAACTCACATGAAGATAGGGATTTTATCTAATGTTTTATCACCTTATTCTGAGGCTGGTACTAATTGGCATGAAGTAAATAAACAGTAATATTGATGTTAATAGATTTATTTTTAGGTGAATTTTTCCTATGGTAAGCATAAAGGTACATTTAAAGATTTAACAACAATACACATCAATGTATATATAATTACTTTTTGTCAAATACAGAATGATTTTAACCTTCTGAGGGTCATTAGCTCCCATGAGAAGACAAATTCAGGAGGATTACAGAAACAAAGAAAATTCTACCTAGAAGTTTAGAATACAAATGTTAGTTTTTATTGCATTTTAAAAAGTTGAAAATAAAATGTTAGATTTTATACATAGGAAAACATAGATAGGAGTTAGGGGAAGGTTAAATGGAAAGTGGAACAGATATTACTTTAAGGTGATGAACGAGTTTGATTATGATTGTGAAGTTCGTTCCATGTATGTTTACAATTGCCAAAATTTATATGAATAATGTAATATTTATACATTTATGTATAATCTAAAATATATACATCTATAATCATAGAAATCTGCACTTAAAATTAATTATTTTTACTGTTTGTAAGTTATATTCCTAATATGCTTGATTTAAAAAATGTTCCCAAACAAGCAAGTAGATAAATAGGTAGGTAGATATATAGAAAAGCTAGATAGATAGGTAGCTAAATAGTTAGAAAGATAATATCTGATACAGGATCTTTTAAAAACTATAGCCAGAAAAATATTTTACAAGGCTAGAAGCCTGACCTGGAAATAATTTTTAACTTGGATCCATGGACTAGGAAATCAGTGACTGTCATTTTCATTTTATTCTTTTACCTTTTCTGGCTATTAGCCACCAAAGAATCAGTGTCTGCAACACATTAGAGGCCAGTAAGAGCCAAGAAATCTCCTTAAACTCTTTAATTACTATTAAGGAATGCATTAGAAATTAGGGTCACACAATAACTCTGCTTTTCTAAACAAATGTTTATATAATGACACTGCAATTCTGTTGTTGCTTTTTTTAAAATGGAGTTTATCTTTAATTCTGTTGTCATTGCTTACTTTTGTTCATTCAGCATCAGAGCTGCCTCATTTTCTGGGACTAGCTTAGTGTTTGGCTATGCTTTGAGGGTATGTTTCATAAAGCTCAGTCTGGTTTCAAATTATGTGATTCTTTACGCTTTCTTATTGGAATGCAAGCTCACTTTTCTAATTTTAGGTCTTAGCAATGATGTCAACATGTTAACTACTGTAAATATTAGTCAATATGTCAGCTACTGTAAATATTATAGATAACAAATAAATGAATTATTCTCTATAGTGGATTTTTAGAGCTTCCTTTTAGAGAATATTCCAGATCAGAAAATATGTGTTTGTGTGTAGACTCTCTTTTACCAAAAAAAAAAAAAAAAGTACGTAATATATTCTTATTTGATTCTTTGCCTCCAATATCTTTTTTTTTAAGATTTATTTATTTATCTATCTATTTATTTATACAAGCACTGGGTACAGTCAGAAGCGCTGGATACAGTCAGAAGGGAGGGTGAGAGAATTCACAAGAGCCAGAGCGGGGAGCAGAGCAGGCAGAAGGACTGAAGTACACTGCTGAGGGGAGCAGCGGGCGGCAGGAGAGGTCTGCGTGCCATGTGGGACCCTCCTCCAGGGTCTGGGGAGCAGCCGGGGATCGAACTGGAACTGCAGAGGCTGCGGGCAGCTTTGCAACCCAGCGCTCAACCGCTGCGCCACCAGGGAGGCCCGCCTCCAATATCTTAAATTAGAATGTCAATGTCATTTCCATTTAATATCTATGGGTATGTGGCAATGCACACTTTTTTATCTTTAGTCCCTCTGTACATTTTTATCTTTAGTCCCTTCATGTTTAGGTGAATTTTTTCATTGTAAGCCCTGTCTTCTCAAGGCCAATATGAGGAATTTACTTTCCTGTCTTTCTTGCAACTTGGCATGAAATCAGAAGACTGCCAATTAGAAGCATTCAAGAGATTTGTTTGGAAGAGAACCTACCGTCATGCATTGGATGTTACCTGATGGGTCAAGCCATACATTTAGGCATGTCCAGTAATACTCCAACATCAAATGAATTCATCCATCCATTAATTCATATGTGATCTCAAGAGAAGTTTCCAATGACTTATTAACAGAGGAGGAAAAAGTGTGGGTTGGTTTATCAACTGTCCTGTGTAGTGTATCAAAAAATGATACTGTTTTAAAATAATACTCATGGATGTCACTGACGGTGGAGAAGTATTAATATACTAATGGAAATAATTTTGAGCAATATCACTGCCCATTTATCTTGGAAGGTCTGAAATAACTTTCATATTAATTCATGGATGTTGGCATGTATCCATTTGGATGTATTGGCATGAAATAGAAGGAACAAGAATGGAAGACTGCTATCAAGGTACATTGAGGAGGATGAATAACAAAATGTACCTAGAGTGAAACTATTTGTTTCCCATTTAAACAATCAACAGAAGACTCTCAATGTAAATATCATTAATATTCAGAAAGAAAGGATTATACAACTAATAATAGCAATAACCATGTATGTAGTCTCATTCTTATTTTCACTGTGGATGTTATGTACCAAATCAACTTGTCCTTCCTATAACGCACTTTTACATATCTTGCTAGTATTAGAAATCTCAGAGGCAGTAGAGTATGAACTAGCCGGGAAGAGATAGACAACTTTCTTAGTGGTATGTTGATTACACTGAACTTATTCTACTATGAATTGGACAGTAATTCTATCTCATTGGAATAAATTACTATTTTTTTAAAGATTTTTTATTTATTTATACAAACACTGGGTACAGTCAGAAGCACGGGAGGGTGAGAGAATTCACCAGAGCCAGAGCGGGGAACAGAACAGGCAGACCAATGAAATACACTGCTGAGGGGAGCAGTGGGCGGCAGGAGAGGTCTGCATGCCATGTGGAACCCTCACAGAGAGCTGGGGATCTAACCGGTGCTGCAGAGGCTGTGGGCATCTTCACAGCCCAGCGTTCAAACACTGCGCCACCAGGGGAGGCCCTAAATTATTATTTTGGATTGAGAAATTTGGATTTACTTTCTTTCTTTTCCCATCCTGCTCCTCCCTCCAGGAACAATATTTGTGGACTAGATGAATGTGCTGTCTGCCATTTTGATATTTCATGTACCAGTCTTTCTGGCCATGGAACTGGTTCAGGCTAGATGAATACTAAGTGAATTTAGAGTTCTAGCTCTATATTCTGTTATTGTAAAGCTACTGGTCTTGAGAAGTGTGTATAAGGTTACTGAAGACACAAGATAGCACCAATCTTATGTGGCTAGATTACCATCTGATAGACTATGGCACTTGCTATGCGTCACTAAATAATATATGGTACTATTCCTTCTAAAGATCAGGGAACAGAAAGACAGTGAAAGTATCATGTGTTACTTTATGCCATATGTCCCACTAACAAAAAAAAAACAAAAAACTATAATTCACTGTCTAATACCTTTGGCTTTGTTAATTTGGAAGTCTTAATATTCAAGTAAGGAAAATTTCCATTAGCAATGTGCCTGTAGCACTGAGCTGAATTTCATGACAATTGCAAGGCTCTAGTGAATAGATTAAGAATGGGTTTTAGAATATTGCTATGGTGATTGACTCTGATTATCAAAGATAATGTACACAATGGGTACAAGAATAAATGTTTGATATACAGAAAAAAATATCTGGCTTTTGTAGTGCTATTATAGAAAAGTGAATGGAAAACTCAGTTGATAGGTACAGAGTGGAGGACCACCAAGGCCTTTCAATCCAAGGAATAAAATTTGTTTTATCATGCCTAGAAAGAGCCCTAAACAATCAAGGAGTTGATGGGGGATTAGGGTGAGGGGAAACATTTAATACATAGCAGGAAAGAAAATCAAAAGTTGAATGAGGGATGGAGGATCTATTTATTCCCTACTGTGTCTTACACACATTTAGTAATATTTTCCTCTCTCCCTTCCATCTATTATTCTGTTTATAGATTTTTATTTCAAAATTTAGTTCATAAGTTAGAGAATAATGTAAAGGTGTTATTATGATGGACTTATTAGAATAATGGCTCACATCAAGGTATCTTAGGTTTGAAAATGGATGCAGAAACCTATGATACTTTGGGTTTGCCACTTATTCACAGTGAAGATACTTGTATTTTCATAAAAGTTATAATAAATTTGACTGGAGCATTTTTCTTTGGTTGGAAATTTAAAAATGAAAGTGATATTAGGTGGTGGTCAAGACATGGATAGTAGTGCATATTTGTCATTTTTGTGTGTGTGTCCATCAGCAGATTTCAAAACCTCCTCTTTTGTTTTTGAATTTGCCTTAGAATCCCACCACTCCAATGTAGAAGTCTCTTTCCTCTGATTGTTGTGTAGCTGAAAGAAAGATATATGACCCAAGTGCTGTCAGTGAGACATACAGCTCAAGCATTCTATTTGGAAGACTCTTACATGGAGAAGAAGGCACCGGTAAGATCTTTCTGGCAATTGTGTCATAATCTGGAGGACAGATTTCAGTTTTTACAGCAAAAGTAGCAGGGCCCATCATGGTTGTGACCATTATCAATACCTAGTTTTTTTTCTGTAAACTGTCCCCTGGCTCAGGGCCTCCCCCGTGGCGCAGCGGTTGAGCACTGGGTTACGAAGCTGCCTGCAGCCTCTGAAGTGCCAGTTCAATCCCCGGCCACTGGCGAGGGTCCCACATGGCGCGCAGACCTCTCCTGCCGCCCGCTGCTCCCCTCAGCAGTGTGTTAGTCAGTCTGCCTGTTCTGCTCCCCGTTCTGCTGAATTCTCTCAACCTCCCATGCTTCTGACTGTACCCAGGGCTTGTATAAATAAATAAATAAATAAATAAATCTTTAAAAAAATAAAAAAATAAAAAAATAAACTGTCCCCTAGTTCTGTAGCCTCCAAGCATAATTCCAAAAAGTCTGGGGCCACCTACTCTTTAATATATTCCTTTTTTAACTGTACTCATAGAATAGATTTATTGTTTGCAACCCTACTAAAGCGTACCAATAATGTGTGACATGAGTCTTTGTGTGTGCATACCTGTGTTCATGCATATATGAACATATATTTAGACATACGTAACACAACTTTTTTCTATCTATTTATAATAAACTCCCTAAACATAATGGATCTAAAAGGAACAAAGGATCTAGATAAACAATTGATATATAATTGTTCATTGAATTAATTCAATTTTAATATTTATTTATAGAAAATAATAGATTGTAAGTCTCAAAAACACCCAACTGAACCTTTTGAATTAGTGTCACAGGATTTTTCTTTTTTTTTATATAAATTATTATAATTATTTTTTTAAGATTTTTTTATTTATTTATATAAGCACTGGGTACAGTCAGAAGCATGGGAGGGTGAGAGAATTCACCAGAACCAGAGGGGAGAGCAGAGTAGGCAGACTGATGAAGTACACTGCTGAGGGGATCAGTGGGCGCAGCAGGAGAGGTCTGCGCGCCATGTGGGACCCTTGCCGGTGGCCGGGGATTGAACCGGTGCTGCAGAGGCTGCGGGCAGCTTCGCAACCCAGAGCTCAACCGCTGCGCCACGGGAGAGGCCCGATTTTTCTTTTTTTAATTTCAAGGTATTACTATTTTTACTTAGTAATGAGAAAATACATAATTTCACTCTATATTGTTAGAGGGCATATAACACATCTATGATTGTCAAAGCATTATTATTTATTTATTTAAATTAATTTTTAACTGAGGCTAGACTTTTTATGCTTTCCTCAATGTCTGGATATTTTCAATACTTTTTTTGTATTCTAGTAATTCATATATATTTTATGAAAGTAAATCTATATTAAAAATATAAATGTTTGCTATGATTTTTTTTATTGCTAGTCAAGTTGAGAGACTAAGTAACTGAAACACACTGTAAATGAATTTGAGATCACCCCGAAACAAGTAGTTTTTAATTACATAGCAGCTAGATGATAACAAAATCTTTTCACTTGTTTAGATGATCCAGCTAATAACTCAGTTTTTCCATTGCAATGATTGTCTCTGAATGGTCAGGTTCTTATTCAGGATGTTATTTTTCATTATCTTCTCCTAGATACTCATACTTGAATTAGTAATCTGAGGGGCAAACATTTTCTGCAGGTTTGTAAGCCTAAATTATTATCATTGTATTTCTCTTTTAGTTTAGGGTAGACTCTAGTCAAAATGAAAGAGGGGAAAAATGTACAAAACAATGGAGATGTTTCCCAAAATGTCTACACCTCAGCCTCTTGCAATTCAAATAATATTTTTGGGGTTTCCTGCTTTTATTTCCTTTGGTTTCTAGTTCTTTATTTCAAGCATTTGAAGAAGGAGTACTTAAAATGAATAGACCAAAGGAATGATGTCCTAGGTGGATAACATCCAAGAGCTCAGTTTTGATGTCCTCAGGGCACACAGAGCTAAATAACTGATCCTATAAGAGTTTGGGGGAGGTATAAGGAGCCTGGCAACAATCCTGCTATTCTCACCAGAATTTGTCTACACTCATGTCATCAAAAGCGGTTATATAAGAAAGAAAAGAATTCCCTACTTTGCTCCCTGGCTGCTCAACAGCAATGCAACAAATCTCTTGGTCCCTACTACTGTTGGATTTTAATTGATGGGGTTGGTGCACAGAATAAAGCCACTTCAGCACAAAGGACATGTGTTGGCATGTAATCAAGAATGGTAATTTTAATTTTATCTTCATTCCAAATTAGTAAGGCAAAAAAAAAATTATAAAAAAAGAAAAGCCCTGTTGTTTTGTCAAAAAAAAAAAAAACCTTTAAAAAAAATTGTTTTTCAGAAACAAACAAACAACTAAAATCTTGCCTCTGTACTCTTAAAGTGGTTGGTTAATAAGCTCTGGCTCACAATTTCAATCTGGAATTTCCCTAGACTACCCTCTTTATGACAGAGGCTGGATTTTACAGTGGCGTTTTATGTGCCTGGTCTACATTTTAAAACCCAGTCCTGTTGTTTAGGACCAGAAATGGACACAATTTAATTCTGTTTATTATAGAAATCAAGTGCTTTTGGAAAGAGACTTGTGAGCAGCTGTTTAATATTGTCTTTCTGCTAATATAGAGGTTCATTTCTCTTGCCCTCTGAGGAAAAAGCAATTCATGAGATTCTGGAGGCTCTTTTCCGCAGAAATATAGGTCTGTTGCCAGGATTTACTAGCAAAATGATTTGCTATTAATTGGTAGGGTGGCTGCCTCTGACAGGTGTCAATTTAAGACTTGTACTCCAGTAGGAATTTTAGGGATTTTGCAAAAACATCAATAATCAAAATAGAAAAAGAAAACATATTTTTTGTTAAACAGTTTCCCCACCAATTTTTAATGTTATGTAGCTGAATGCAAAATGAAGAAAGTTTTTGGAATAGAATGGGCAGATTGTCTGCCTTCCTCAAAAGCTATGTTCAGCAGTGAAAGAAATTACATTTTCTTTTCAAAACAATATGATTAAGAAGGTGAGTATGTTTGAATATGAGATAATGGCTTTAATAATTATATTTATAATGATAAATAACTGAAATTGACAGTCTCTGTGTGAAATTCATAGAAGGATGGTCTTAATTATACCATTTAATTCTTCCGACAATGAAATAAAAGAGACTATTAAACTTTCTGGGGGTACAGTAGGAAAATTCTCCTTTTCCTCTGGGTTCTATTGGCCTTGTAGAGGAAACAAATTAATATCAGAGAGATTAGTAGGAGAAAGAGAACAAATTTAATTACATACATATGGAGAATTTATAAGGCTGTAAATTCTAGAGTAAATGAGACAGACTGAGGATTTTCATTCCTGAGTTAAGGAATGGGTCAGGGGCGTAAGCCATCAAGGAAAGAAAGGATACTCCATGACGAGGAGAAGGTGACTCGTATGACAAAACCAAATGCTCTAGATGTTTGTCCTGCCTTAAGATACATTTCTCAGCTAAAACCTCTACTTCTTGATATAACTTTAGTTCTGTGTAATCTTCATTCTTTAAAGGAATGGTAGCAGCCTCTCTTGAAGCCCACCAGGCCTTGATTGCATTTAGCTCCACATGGTATTAGAAAAAGATTACTCCTGGTATTTTAGAATGACCTGATCTCACTGGAAAATTAAAATCACATTTGGCTCCTTACATTATTTTTTGAAGTTTGGTATTGACATATAAGTAAAAATGTACCTTAAGTATGAAAGCTTCCCATATTTTCTAAGGGTCAACCCTGGCTCTATCTCCACTGTCTCAAATCTTAGGGCCCTATATTTGTGAATGTCAAGAGAGTGACAATTAACTGTATTGGAGAATTGCAGAAAAAGCTTTAAGTCAAAGAGTAACATTATCTAGAAAATGTCCTTATTCTTAAGAGAAACTTAATCAATGTAAACTATAACTGAACTCCTTTGACAGCTGACATAACATTGAAGAATTATTCAGTGAAGTAGGATTTATACTATATATAAATTTTGTGCTGAAAACCCATTTAGAATATGCCTTGATGAATATACCCCGTGGATTTCTAAAAGCATATGGGTGGTCTTGTAGGTAGAGTGTGCTTTGTGCACCTAGGTTACATGCCTATAGTGATAGTTCATGGGCGCCATGGTGGTGGCAGAGTAATGGGGACTACAGATGAAGGGAAAAATCAAATATTGTACACAAATGAACAGTGATGGAAGAGAATAATAAACAAATCAAAAAAATAAAGTTATGTTGGTGGGGCAATTTGTCTCTGTTTCACAATTACTTTGTATTTTGTTTTACATGATTTTTGGGAAAACTAGTTTAGATTTTTTCATTTATTGCTTTCTTCCTGGAAATAAAAGAATAATCTCAAAATTTATTGCAGAAACATATTTTGACTGAGTTGTACAAATGATTCATAGGAAATTATTTGAGTCAGATGTTTGCTACCTGCCTTCCTGAAAAGCTGAAGAATTGGGGTCCTGCTTTAATTTCTGTCTGTTCATAGCACCCTGTAAATTTGCATTTGAAGATGGCCTACTTTCAGTCCCACCCAGATAAGGAGTCATTGAATGAAGTGGTTATCAAATTAATCTTTTGATGGAAAGGTTTTTGAAATAAAAACTGTTAGAGACACACTTATATTTTCTTATGAAAAAAAAAACTTTAATGAGAAATTTATGTGCCTGAAACATTTTAGATCCTAAGAAAGCACATAGTTTCAAGATATTAGAAACAAGGATGTTGGAACAAAAGGGAAAAGAAACTTGGGGACATGATAACTTTGGTGCTTCCATCCCTACTGTAGATTATTTGTTCATGAGAATTAGGGTTTTTCTGTTTGTTTGTTTCACCCTATAAACAAACATACACACTCACACATACAAATACACTAACTAAATATTTATCCAAGCAAATTGGATGGAAATATTGCATGAATAGGTCTCTCTCTCTGTCCCTTCTCCTTCCCTTCCTCCCTTCCCCTTTCCTTTTGGGTTAGAAAGTTGGGTTTCATGCAACTTTCATGTATATATATATATATATATATACACACACACACACAAATACTAAGATACCCTTTGAAGAAATAGAAAATGGAGTTTGACTTCCTGTTCCATGATCTATATTCACAATTTTCTTCTTTAATAAACAAAAAATTTAACAGTATTTATCTTTTATGTCCATAATCCTACAGTTTTTCTTTTAATCAGACTAGATTGACGATGCTTGGAATTACATAAGAAAATGAAACCTGACAAAGAATAGTAGTCAAAAAAGTGTTATTTCCTCTCTCCTTTTCCTTTAGTGAATGAGGCAAAATGGTAGCATTCACATAGCAATTATAAGTGCTTTCTAGACACTTTGAAGGTCATGTTATTTTTGTATTTTTTTAAGTGAAATTTCTAATAGAAATATATAGTTAAGCTATGGATTACTATTTGGGATGGAGGGGATTAATTTACATGCTCCATGTGCAAGTATGTTGCCCTTAGTTAAATAGCAAAAAGAATCAAATTAGTTGATGTCTTTTAAATGGCAGTACAATTTACATTTTCAAGAATTTATAATCTTTGACCAAGCAGATGTTTCTCAGTCTTCAGAAAACTGGAATTCACACACACACACACACACACATAGATATCTCTTTCTATATATATAAATATATATATATAGAGAGAGAGACAGAGACAGAGAGAGAGAGACCATTATTTTACATGGGGAGTGATAATTCTCATTTTGTTGTTGTAAAGAAATTGGTGACTTTCTTTACTTGGCTGTATCAATCTGTGTTCACAATTTGGGAGAAAATCATCATCTGAACCATTCACTTTTGACCCCATTGAACTGACAAGTGGGAATGCCTTTAAAACAACTTGAACTTTATACATTAGTATGATCCAACTCTAGACTTGCCCTATATTTCAGAAAAAAAATGTGTGTAATTTTCATCAATTACTTTTACATATGTTTCTAGTCCTCTGTTATGGCTATATCAAGAGGTAAATTTCTTGGAAATAGTACCAGACAGTGATCCTGTTTTAATAAGATTTCAGTCTAATTATATGTGCTCTAAGGTTCAAATAACATGTGGATCAACTGCCAAATTTTGAGGGTGCTTAGCTGAACTGAACTCCTGAACTTCTGAAAAAGTTCACCTTTTGAGATTCTTCTAGAGAAAGCAAATCTCTTGCTCTGCTAAGGAGTTATTTATAATTATTTTGCAGTCTAGCCTGCTACATCTGACCAGCATATACACTTTTTACCTCACTTACTAGTAAGTAAATAGAAGTGTCAATTTCAGAAAATGGCAGTATTTTTTTTAAGGAAGTGAATGAATATTTTGAATTGTGCCTGTGGTAATCAAATTGGAAAATAAAAAATGGAACTTTTTATGTGTGTAATTTATAGTAAAATTAACTTCATTGCCAGATGATGTCATCTCTTGTATAAAAGATGTTTTTAGATTAATAGAACAACCAAGCTTTATATATATTTTATAATTCTCTCCCCATTTGTTTTAATATATATGTGATTTTATCCATTCCTTGTAAAATGTCTTATTAATCTCATTTTACAGGAAAGGAAAGATTCTTAGAGTTTAATGTCTAGCTGAGCATCTGAGTAAGTTCTTGGATTGAGATCTTCGGACTTTTGGTCTATCATATATTTCACTGTGCTATAACTACCTTTATTCTCATGATATTAGCTCTTTTCAAGAAACAGAAGAAAAACACTGAATAATATGGACAGAGCTAGATTTTGTTTGTGAAGCACCAAGTGCCAAGTGCTAAGCCACCAATACGCTGGAGTTATAGGGGAGTAGAAAAGTCATGTGTTGACCTCAAGCACAAGTAACAAATCATTCTAACAACAGTGTTTATTTAGAAACAAAATAGGGCCTCCCCGGTGGCACAGCGGTTGGGTGCTGGGTTGCGAGGCTGCCCGCAGCCTCTGCAGCGCCGGTTCGATCCCCGGCTGCTCCTCGACCATCGGAGGAGGGTCCCGCATGGCGGCGCAGACCTCTCCTGCCGCCCGCTGCTCCCCTCAGCAGTGTACTTCGGTCCTTCTGCCTGCTCTGCTCCCCGCTCTGGCTCTGGTGAGTTCTCTCACCCTCCCGCGCTTCTGACTGTACCCAGTGCTTGTATGTATGTATGTATAAATCAGTCAATCAATAAATAAATCTTTAAAAAAAAATAGAAACAAAATAACATAAGAGTAGACAGATTAGAGAGTGCATTCATGGCCAGAACAGGTACGACATCCCCAAATCGAAGCTAGCAGTCCCCTAAGTAACCTAGGCTGACTTTCCCCTCATTTCCACCAGAGGGGGAAGTAAGTTATTTGTTAAGAGAAATGCACGCAAACTGGAGCCCCTACTTTGCTGATTTGCACATGTGTGGACAGCTCTCTCTAACCTCCCTGTCTCACTTCAATAGAGTACTAAGTATTAATTTTCACACTTGAAAAGAAAGTGCCTTCCAGAAGCTGGAAGAGGTGACCCAGTTTCCTGTTTTCCAGTTCCAGTCAGTCTGTTTCCCTTATGAAATAGGAGGTTCTTCACCATACTTTTTTTTTTGTTCTCAAAAAAATAAAAATAATAAAAACATAAAAAATTGGATGTTCTTATAGATAGATTTAGAAGACATTTTTAAATTTTGTTTACATTCTTAAAAGATGGAAAAATAACTATTTCTATCAATATCTGCACACACAAAAATGTGAAATTCTATATTATCTGAATTTATTTGAGCTGAATCTAGAATATAGCCATTCAAATTCTGTCACAGATCCAGTTAACATAATATTTTGAATTACTGCAACTGTATGAAAAGTATTTCTCTGACTGAATTTAGCCACTTAAGAATTTTTAAATACTAAGCATGGATAACTCCTCCTCAGAAAATTGAAATGATAGAAAAAAGCCTTAATAAAACCCACAAAGAAACACTGCTGTCATCAAAACTTAAGTGTCTACCAGAACAAAAAAAGGTTAAAGTGATTCCTAGAGAATAGAAAGAAATGATAAAACTTTATGCCACATCAACATGTCTCAAATGAACAAACAATTTAAAAGTATGGTTGTCTACAATGCACAACTAATTACTTAGTACTTACCCCATTAAAATACATCCTGATCCTGGTAAGTAAGTCACACCCCCAAATGTGGAATTCCTTCTTCTAGAGAAGTGGTATTTGTTTTGTTTCTTTCCATTAGAAATAGAAACCCTATTTCTTCTGCTGAGATATTATTTTTATTTTAATATGATTAATAAAAGGAGAGAAATTTTCAGAAATTTCAGATGCTATTTCAGAGATGCTATAATTTATAATTTTGCAGTTTGTTTTCCCCCTTACTCCTTTAAATTAGTATAAAGAATAAGAACTCTCATGTAATAAAATTACAATTTCTTCAGGTCAAATAAGTGGCTATAATCATAAAACAAATCCTGGGCCTCCCTGATGGCGTAGGGTTAATCTCAGTGTTATCACCACCATGGTCTGAGTTCGATCCCCAGCCAGGGAGATAACCCACATGCACAGCAGACTTCTCCTGTCTTGCCTACTGTTCCATTTATACATGTATTTCAGTAGATGCACTTATTCTGCTATTCACTTTGTCTCTGGCGAATCCTCTTACCCCCTGGACCTCTGGCCTATGCCCCAGTTCTTCTATAAATAAATAAATAAATAAATAAATAAATGTTTAAAAATAAATAAACCAACCAAATCCCAACAATGAAAAACGAGTAGTAAATCTCCTGGCTTCCTAATTCCAAAAAGATTCTTTAAAGTCATTCATTATTAATCTTGAGAGGTAATAGAGAATTGTACAGAATAGATAGTGCTTCTTCATGGCCCTGATACTTATGGAATTTTAGCTTAAGTCATATTTGTTACATGTTTTCCTGTGTGATTTGGGAGAATGTTTTTTTCATTGGGGTTGGGTCAGAATTTGAGTGAGGCCAAGGCATGGAAAGATGATAAAATACTGTTTTTCAGGCAACTGGTAGTTTGTAAGATGGTTATCAAATTGGGGTCATTTCAGGTCACTCTTGGAAACAGGAATGGTGAGTGAGCTCAGCACCTAGTAGCTACCACTAATACCACATTTGGGAAATTTTGCTGCAGCAGCTGAATCAACAGCTGGGATTCTAAAATCCCTAACTTGCACATAGGATTTAGCTTTCTCACCCACAAAATTATGGTCCTATATTTATCATCTGTGTGTCACTTTATATTTATGAAATTATATAAAAAAGGATTTATTGGGAAAGTAAGGAAATATTTTTGATAATAATTTAAAATCATGAATCCTAGGCTTAGTAGAAATACAGTTCTTGGTAAGTCACGGTCCATTAGACATAAAAATAACTTATCAGCAAAGAATTGCCATTAGCTAATAACTTTTGAAAGAAATCATTATTAACTAGAAAAACTATGAGCTATTGAAAAGGCTAACCCTTTTACCATTAATAGCAGAAAGCCTTTCTAAATTGCTGTAGAGTTCATCCAAGGCTTTATTCTCTTTAACAATATCTATCAATTTTAATTTACAATGAGAAGAAAAATGAAAGTTAATTTTGTGGTACCTTTGAATGCCTTTGTTGTTTGTCTTGTATTCAAAAGACATTTGCCTTTTTGTTGGAAGTTTTGAAGGAATAACTGCCAAAGGCAGGTCTCTTGGCCAGGTGTAGAACAGATTGAGAAAAAAGGAAACCTGATTCTACCAGGCTAATATACACAGGTGATGTGCAAATCTCCTGCCAACTGTAACCATAGGTGTTGCTAGCCCCCTCTCCATAAATAAATAGCCTTTTAAGAAAGAACTTCTAGATATTTTGCTGCTACCTCAGAATGATACTGGCCTGAAACAAGGCAAGAGTAATCAAACACAATGAGTTCCCCAAACAGGTTATCACTATAGACTGAGGCAGTAGTCTGGTCTGGGGAACAAAGGACTTGATTTTTTTGTGTGTGTGCTTCTTAGAGTAGTATGTCAGTTCTCATATATACACTTCTTTTGATATATATATTTTTACAGCTCTGTAGTGTGGCTGTTTCAAGTTCAGTTTATAGTATTTCATAGCTAAAAGGGACTTTGGAGATGATGCTCATACAGAAGAAAACCGTTTTCACATCTACCTTTTTTTGGAACTATAGAGTCACATATCATTTTTCTTACTTTTGCAAATGAATGAATTGGAGACTTTTTAAAAAATTGAGTTTGGCTAATTATCAAATCCTATTCACTGCAAGATTAGTGAAGGGAAAAGTCACGTAGAATTATGCTCTAAAGGTTTAGTCACTCTTTTATCCAGATTTTAAAAGTATATTTATTCACTTTCTCACATTGTTAATTTTTGGACAGTGTTTGATTTCTCCCCTCAGATGCAGTCTGGGTAGTCCACCTGTCGTCATATTACCTGAGCCATGTTCATGGCCCCAGTTCCCTTGTCTCTTACCTCCCCACTTTTAGCCTCTTTCCCTCCCCCTCTCCTTCTCAAGATTTTGGATAAGACTCAAGATGAACTTTTACAAAGACACATTTTCTTTCTCTTAATGCAACTTGAGAGTGGGGGCCTCCCTACTGGCACAGGGGTTAAAGTCAGTGCTATCAAGGTATCGCCAACCACTGAGGCCTGAGTTCAATCCCCAACCAGGAAGGTGACCCACTTGGCCCAGCAGACCTCTCCTGTCTCACCCACTGCTCCCTTCATCAGTGTATTTCAGTAGCTCCACCTGTTCTGCTCCCCACTCTGTCTCTGGTGAATTCTTTCACTTACTGCACCTCTGGTCTATACCCCAGTTCTTATATGCATAAGTAAATAAAAAATAAATCTTTAAAAAATAAAGCGTCTTGAGATTATTAATCTGATGTTAAAATTCATAATTACAGATAAGTTTCATGTTTTTCAAAAAAGATTTCTAATGTCAATAATGTATTCTAATTAAAAAACTCTGAAATAAAAATAAGCAACTCTCTCACCGTGGGACTTTAAAAGTAAAGTCAGTATCTCAAAGAAATTATAAACAAATTGGCCCTCTTAAGATTTTCACTCTTGTCTCAAAACTCATTGTCAGTAAGACTCAGCATTTTTTTTTTTTTTTTTGCGGCTAGGAAAGCACAGTTCTTAATGGCCCATTATTCTCCACCTTCCTGATGCAGACAAGTGAATGCAACTCCCTGCCTCACAAAATATGATTGATTTAGTTATATGGGCATAATTGTTCTATTAGGAAGAATCAGTTCTTCAAAACTTAGGGGAATGAGTAAGTTAGAGGTGAGGCTGGCTAGACTTGCCTTAATATGGAGACCATCAAGTGAGGAGAAATCAATTGACATCTATTTAATACTCTATGATGTGTGAAAACTATTCCAAGAAATTAAATTGCCTTTTTTTCATTTTTCCTTCTCAAAAGGGAGAATTCAGAAGTTTTAGTTAAAATGTACACTTCACTTATGAAAAGGTAAATGTGATTTCAAGGTATATGGAGCTTTTATTAGGAAACAAAACTTCATTCTAATAACATTTTATAAATGCTGTCAGTACAGATTATTTGTAGATAAGTTTGTTTTACTTGGGTTTACAAAGGACAGCGGAACGTCTTACAGAAAAAAAAAGTTGCTAGTGTAAAGAAAATTATAAATAGGATTGTATTTTATAAATAATATGATGCGCCACTGATAGATACATAGTGCCATAGAACTGTGATAATAATGATACATTGAATTTGATGTTTTGCAGGTTTTGCATGGATATGACTTTTTACAGAGACACTAAATTACTCATTTGGAAACAGTTTCAGAGTCATCTTAGTCATGTATAACAGACCTGGACTTGGTTCCAGACCTTTTAGATCTTGAAAATATCTAGGTAAACCCACTTAAATAGAACAAAGTTAGAATTTTGAGATTTCTGATTTATTTAAGATTAAATCTTTAATTGACTCATATTAAAACAAACTGTTGAATTACATAAGAATTTGCAAGTACCTTTTAATATAAAGAATTTAAACCATAAACATGTAAAAATTAAAATTGGAAATTACTTTTTTTTAAAGATTTATTTATTCATGCATACAAGAACTGGGGTGTAGACCAGAGGTGTGGGGGTTGAAAGGATTCATCAGAGAGAGTGGGGAGCAAAACAGGTAGATGTACTGAAATACACTGCTGAGGGGAGCAGCAGGAGAGACAGGAGAGGTCTGCTGCACCATGTGGGTTAGTTCCCTGGCCAGAGGTGTATCAAACTCATGCTGCAGTTGCTGGGGATAGCTTGATGTGCTATGCCTTTAACCCCTATGCCACCCCAGAAGCCCAGGAAATCACTTTTTTCCCTACTCTTTTTACGGCTGTTTGTTGTAAATCATTTCAGACACACCTTTATCAGTTTAACCACAAAGGAACATGCACAGAGATACATCTATATCTGTGTGATACATAAAAAGTGTTTGATTTTTTTTTAACATACAAGAACTGGGGTACAGTCAGAGGCATAGGAGGGTGAGAGAATTCACCAGAGACAGAGCAGGAAACAGAATAGGCAGACTGACGAAATACACAACTGAAGGGAGCAGCGAGCAATACAGGAGAGGTCTGCTGCGCCATGTAGGATTCTCGCCGCCAGGCCAGGGTCGAACCTGAGCTTCAGAGGCTGCAGACAGCTTCATAGCTTGGCACTCAACCCGCTGCACCACCGGGGAGACCCCTGATTCATTTCTTTTATAAATTAATGGTAAAATAGATGACAATTTTCATCTTTCTCCTGCAACTTGATTTTTACCTTGATAATACATGCAGCTACTTTCTTATGTTTATAATAGCTACTTCGTTCTTCTAAATTACTACATAGTAATTGCTTAGTATAGAGAACCCATGATTTATGCAACCATTTATATATTTTTGATGGATACATTTAGTTTCTAATTTAATTTTTACCAAGTGATATATTGTACATAGATATCTCTGTAAATATATGAGACTATTAAAAATAAATTCCTAGAGATTACTAACACTGGAAAATTGCCTTTCATCAAGCTTCTACAAAATTTTGCTCAATAAATCTACCAACATGCTACACTGAAAAAAAAATTTTAAATTCTTTTTGTGTCATAGAAAATGGATATTTACATTAAAAAAGTACTGTGAGGCTTGACCAAGATGGCATCAAAGGAAGATTCCTGTTTCACTCTTTGGAGAATAATCTGAAAGTTATCTGGGAGGACATTACACCCAGAGGGTCCCGTGACTTGGGGCAAAACTGGAAAACAACTTCAGCATTAGAGACCTGCACAGATCATACCAGAAGGAACACTAAAGTCTTTTAACTCATTCAACAAAAGGTGGGTGGAGAAAGATGCTTGGAGCCTGTGTTCCAGGGCAGAAGTCTATTATGGAAACCTTGGAGTTGTGCTTTCATTTGGCCAGCAGCCCCGGGGAGGGCAGAGCTGAATGATAAGGAGGCACCTGCCTGACTGAGGGGAGATAAATATGGAGGAGCGGAGGTGGTCCAGTGTGCTGGGCCCACAGTGAAAAGGACAATATGTCAGGTTATATTCTCCCTTCCCTAACCCTGGGGGCTGGTACTAACCTTATGAGGTATATTAACAGAATGCAGACTGCAGAGATTCAGGTCTAGACCTGAGTTTTCAGGGAAGAGGGTAATTTATGCTACCATAAATGTGAGCCAGCTCCCAACCCCGCAACACTCAACAGTGCTTGTATATTTCCAGCCCAATCATCCACCCCCTGACTCCCTGATGTATGATGTACAGAAGCCTGCAAAGACCAAATATCTAAAATCATATGAAGCATGGACAAGTTAAAATAAGTAAAGCCAGAAAACCCACATTGCCATGTGTTGGAACAGTAGGAATTCTTAAAAGTTCTAAGTTACTTCTAAGGATACTATTTTTAAAAAAGCAAATTCTGAAGCAACACAATGGGAAGACAGAAAAATACATGGCACCTTAATTCCTCAAAGGCCACAAGGAGAGAACAACTTTCTAGAATTCAACCACAGAAACACTGACGATCTTCAGTTCTTATCAGACCTAGAGTTCAAATTTGGCGTAATACAGAAATTAAAAGGAATGAAAGAAATCACAAAAGCACCAGTCAAAAATGTACTAGATAACTCAGGAAAACAAACAAACAAACAGATGAATGTCCTGAGAAATAAAATTAAATGAAAAGAAGATAGAAATTCAAAACTTTCAATATGAAAATAATGGAGATGTGAGATGTAACTCAATAGGTAAATCCTTTTACTTATGGCTTCTTCTTTTTATGTGATACTGAGAAAAAATGCATTACTTTCAAGCTAAAAATAAATTATCTATGTTTTTCCTAAATTCCGTTCTTTATTGTACTTGAATTTATTAGGTATAATCTGAAGTAAGGATTTTATTAAGTTTTTGTCAAAAGTTTCTAAACAATGATCTCTAACTTTTTTGTTAAACTCTTCATTTCTTATTGATTTCAAAGGCCAACACAATCATGGCCAAAATACTTAATTGTGTTTAACATGCATGCGTTTCTGGACTCTCACTTCAATTTACTGATTCACTTGCATGTATTTCTCATGCAAGTCTTCCATATTTCCTAGTAGTTTTTCTTCTAGTAATTTTATCATTTTTATTGAGATATAATTGACATGTAACATTTTGTGAATTTAAAGTGTTTCACATGTTGGTTTGATACATTTATATGTAGCTGTGTTTTCTGTTGTATTTTTTTCAGTCTTTGCTTTCTTTGGTTCTCAGTTTTCAAAGGTTCTGTTGATATATTCCCAAGTTCAGAGATTTATACCTCAGCTGTGTCCAATCTACTAGTATGTCCACCAAAGTCACCCTTTATTTCTGCTATATTGTGTGTGTGTGTTTTAATCTCTAGTGCTCCTTTTTGGTTCTTTCATAGGCTTCCTATGTCTCCACTTACATTGCCCATCTGTTCTTGCATGCTGTCTGCTTTATCCATTAGAGTCCTTGGCATATTAATCATAGTTGTTTTAAATACTTGGTCTGATAATTCCAAAGTTTCTGCTCTGTCTGGCACTGGGTTTATTCAGTTTCTTCAAACTTTTTTTTTGTCTTTTGGTATGCCTTGTAATTTTTTCTTGATTACCAGACATGATGGAGTGATTGAAAGGAATTGCTATAAATGGCCACTTAGGGGTCTCAGACCCCTAGACCAAAGAAAAAAAAGAACAATAACATATCTGACTTCTCTCTCTTTTTTTTTTAAAGATTTATTTATTTGTTCAAGAGCTGGGGTACAGGCCAGAGATGCAGGAGGTGAGTGGATTCACCAGAGACAGAGTGGGGAACAGAACAGGCAGATGGATCGAAGTACACTGTGAGGGGAGCAGTGGGTGAGTCAGGAGAGGTCTGCTGTGACATGTGGGTTGCTCCATGGCTGGCTGGGGATTAAACTTGTGCTGCAGAGGCTGCGGATCACTTCATAGTGCGGCGCTTAACCCCTTGCACCACCAGGGAGGCCCCTGACTTCTCTTTTCAGTGTTGTTTTCACAGACACAACAGAAGTTTGACACTTATCTGAAAATGTTACACCTTGAGCATATGCAGAAGTAATTAACTTTGAGCTGAACCCTAAGATTGCTAGAACTAAGAGACCACCATGGAACAAAAGAAACAGCAAAACTAGAGGCTAATCAGACTGGATTTACAGGCATAAGACCAAATATCTAAAATCTAAGGACAGGAACCCTAAGAATCAGGTTATCTGAAAAAACCTCTCTATACTTCTCCAACTTCTCCATATATTTACCACCTTATGACTAACCAATCAAAGTTTACCACATCATACAGATCCCTCATTCTTTTTTTTTTTTATAGAGATTTATTAATTTATGCAGACAAGAGCTGGGGAACAGGCCAGAGGTGTGTGGGGGGATGAGAGGACCCACCAGAGACAGAGTGGGGAACAGAACAGGCAGACTGACCGAAGTACACTGCTGAGGGGAGCAGCAGGCGAGTCAGAAGAGGTCAGCTGTGCCATATGGGTTGCTCCCTGGCTGGTCGGGAATCTAACTTGTTCTGCAATGGCTGCAGATAGCTTCATAGGTTTCATCTTAACCCTTGTGCCACCAGGGAGGCCCAGATCCCTCATTCTTATAGATATATATTTTTTCTTTTCTTCCTCTGTTCCATTAAAAGCCCTTGTCTGCTTCAGACCTAGGGGAACAGATATGAGACTTTCTTCCTGTCTCCTTGCTGGCTGACTTGCAATATATATATATATATATATATATATATATATATATATATATATATATATATATAAAATTTTTTTTCCTGAAAAGCTGCTGTTGTAGTATTGATTTTTTTGCACTTCAGGCAATTGTGCAGTAACAAACATAGCCCTATGATTGGGTCTCAGTATTTTAGTGAGTCTCCGCCTCTCAATTGTGAGTTTCATAATAGTTTCTCCTCTTTCTCCTCCATAGGTGGGACAGAATGTCTACAGCAGGCTGGAGTTTGCTCTAGGCTCCAGTTTGCTGGAGTTGCTATTTCCCTTCTCTCCAATGGAAGACTAAAAGTGAATTTAGGTTTTTTGCCCCCAGACCAATTAGGCTCTGGTTAGGTAGCTCTATCAAAAAGCAGGTCTTATTAAGGACAAGTGCTCTGGCATATTTTAAAATATTTTCATTTTCAGTCCTTCTCAGAAGTCTGAGGGCATTTTCCTGCCATACATACTGTGGGAAACTGTCAATAACCTGGAAGTAATTATCACAATATTGTGAGGGCCCTCTCAATGACTGAGTCACATTGGAGTTTTTAACAATCAGAGTGTCCACAATGAATTCCAGCAGTTCATGGATTACAGTTTAGGTTTTTCTACCCCAGTACTACTTCAACAGCATTTCCTCTTACCACTGGTTATTGTTCTTTATAAGAAGAATAATGATTTCACTGATGATTATATAAAACTTTAATAATTAATAGCTCTAAAAGTATTTCAGTTTATACCTTTATTTTCTAGTGGAAAATTTTATCATTTGCAAAAATGAACATTTTCTAAGACTTCATATTATATATGTATATATATCCTAAATGTGTATAATTTTGTTCTTGATTTTTTTATAATTTCAAAGTTTATTTTTTAATATTTTATTTTATATAATTCTTACATCATTTTTCATTTTTGCACAATGTATACATTTTCATTTTGGTTATATTCCCCATACAATTGCACCCCCCCCCTTATTTTGACCCTAATCCTTCCTCTCCCTGCCCCTCCCAACCTCCCCCTGGTTTCTAGTTGCTTGTTCATTTTGATTTTTACTTTGTATTAATTAGTCTTTTTCCTTGTCCCTTATTTAGTTTTTCTAAATTCCTGCTATGAGTGAGACCATCTGGCATTTTTCTTTTTCTTTCTGACTTATTTTGCTGAGCATGATCCCTTCTAGCTCCACCCATGTTGCTGCAAACTGCATGTGTTTATCTTTTTTGACTGCTGAGTAATATTCAATTGTGTATATGCACCACATCTTCTTGATCCAGTCATCTTTTTGGGGGCATTTGGGTTGTTTCCATAGCTTAGCTATTGTAAATAGTGCTGCTATAAACATAGGGGTGCAGGTGTTCTTTGGAATTAATGTTTCTGTGTCCTTTGGGTAAATACCTAGGAGTGGAATTGCTGGATCATATGGAAGCTCTATATTTAGTAGGTCAAGAAATCTCCACTCAGCTTTTCATAGTGTTTAGAACAGTTTGCACTCCCACCAACAATGCAGAAGAGTTCCTTTTTCTCCACAATCTAGCCAACAATTGTTGTTGCTAGTTTTTTTAATATGTGCCATTCTCACTGGTGTAAGATGGTATCTCATTGTAGTTTTGACCTGCATTTCCCTGATTACAAGTGATGCTGAACATTTTTTCATATGCCTGTTGGCCATTTGCATTTCCTCTTCAGAGAAGTTTCTTTTTAGCTCTTCTGCCCATTTTTTGACTGGATTATTTTCTTTGTTTTTGTTGAGTCTCATCGCTCTTTGTAGATTTTTGTGATCAGTCCTTTATCATTAGTGTTGTGTGCAAAAATTTTCTCCCAGTTGGTGGGGTTTCTCTTTGTTTTGGTTATTATCTCTTTTGCTGTGCAGAATGTCTTTAATTTGATGTAGTCCCAGCTGTTTATCTTTGCCTTAATTATCACTGCTTTGGGTAACGTATCTATAAAGATGTCTTTGAGGTGCATATCATGTAGTGTTTCACCTATACTTCCTTCTGTGTATTTTATGGTTTCAGGTCTTACGTCTAGTTCTTTAATCCATTTTGAGTTGGTTTTTGTGCATGGTGTAAGGTAATAGTCAAGCTTCATTCTTTTGCATGTAGCAACCAAGTTTTCCCAACACCATTTATTGAACAAACTTTGTTACAGTGCATATTCTATGCTCCTTTGTCAAAGATTAGTTGACCATAAATCTGTGGGTTTATTTCTGGATTTTCTATTCAGTTCCATTGGTCCACGTGTCTGTTCTTGTTCCAATACCATGCAGTTTTGATGATTATGGTTTTGTAGTTTGTAGTTCTTGAATTTAATAGAGATTCTTCCTATAGTATTTCTTCTCCCTGTATTTTCTAATGAAAAAGTAACTATTTTATGAATCCAGAATTGGATCATTTTATTCTTATTTTCAACTCCTCAGGGGTATAATTGAATATAATAGTCATCTATAATTTTTAGATTTCCAGTATATATAGAATTGTTTGTATAAATGCCTGGCAATACCATTAATTTTTTTTTCTTTTGATGAACATTGAAAATATTTGTACTGTTATTTTGAGAGAGAGCCAATTTTATTTTACTAATGTTTTCTCTTGTTTATGCTTAGTCTCTATTTAGTTGAATTTTTTTTCTCAGATTGAGAATTTGTGCCTTTAAGATTCACTAATTTCTTTTTCTTTTTTAAGTTCCTTTCCTAGCATGTTTCAGTTTATGGACAAGGGGATTGTTTTCCTGAATTCAAAGTTCAAAATATAGTAATGTTTCTTTCATTGTACTGTATTCCAAGACACAATGTTATTGATAAAAAGATAACAGTATGATTCACATTCTATATAAATATCTTGTGTTAAAGTTATCATTCTATGTAAGTGTCCAAATAAAAAAGGCAAATTATAAAATGCAAACTAAGAAAACACAAATGATACTTATTTACATGAAGAGATACTGACATGTTTGTAATTACATTTATTAAATTTGTGTGGTATCATTTCATACTCATCAGTTTGGGAAAAATGAATATTCTATTTCTCCTTTTTTTTGGTGGCCACATGGTATATTCTCCTCACTTTAATATTTTTTTCAATAATAATAATTTTAGCTCACAGTTTGGGCTATAAAGTTTCCCATAGTTTGAATTTTGCTGATTGAATCCTGTCGTATTTTAAATAAGCTCTCTGTTCCTTTTCCTATACACTGATCATATTGAGGTTTGACTTTTTGGGGAGAAGTTATTTGTCTTTTAATTCAGAGGTAACACCTTTCCCAAGATAATATTTTAAAATAAAATATTTATTTCTCAAATGACTAAACTCCTGCAGTTTCCTTCTCAGTGACAGGGAAAATGAATCAACTTAAAGCAAACTTATAAATGAATCTGACCATTATCTTTGGACTATATATGAACCAAGCTTTTACATAGGTGAAAAAATGTAGGCAGGGGACAAGAAACAAAGAGGAGATAAATGAAAAATGAGAAAGAATGGTAATGATAGTGGAACAGTGTTCCTTTTCTCCTTTCCTCCGTTTTAAACACCAATTCAATTCCAGATACATTTTATGCATTAATGAACTCTACTCTAGATGTTCCTTGAGTTGTATAAGCTCAGAGGAAAATGTTAACATTTTATACCCCCATCTCTTAAAAAGAGGTTACATTTTCTTGGACCCATATAGCTTACATATTACTCTAGAATTGAATTTCAGAGGGTATTTTTTTAGTTATCCTTAAGACTATATGATACGAGAATCCTTGCCTAAAATTTTATTGGTAAGGACTTCAATAATACCTATGTTTCTCCTTTGGTTATATGGTATAACAAGAATATAAAATATAGTTAAAATAAGAAAATTTAATATAGCTTACCCCTACCATATATGGTCATTAATTTTATATTTCAAAATACATTTTCTATGTTTATATTTTAGAATCTTGCAAAGAAAGTAAATGCTGAGCTATTTCTATGCTTGAAAAATAAAAATATGATCTAGTTATAATTATTGATGTAAATTAGAGCTGTTGTACAGATCTTAAAAAATTTTGGTGACTGTTTTAATAATCTCTTAGTTATTACACTGTGTTTGGGGGCTCATATTGTGACAGATTTGCCACTGTGTTATAGTATATAGTTAAATGTTCATAGGACAATGAATTTCATTACAGTTGAAAATTCAATATTCCAGGTAATTGTAATGTTTGCCATCAATAGTATTAATTATAAGGCTTTAAAATTTGTGAATCTCTTTCATTTAATTCTTATCTTCTTTTCATCTAGTAATATACCTCACTAGGTTACTTCATAGGTAAATAGACTTCCACTTACAATGATTGAATCTATTCAGAAATGTGGGTCTAAATTGGGTCAAAAGGAAATCTATTCAACCAAAACTGTGTATGAATGAACATATGAAAATTGTTTCTGATTGACTGTGTTTTCTAAGTTAACAGAAAATCTAATTTTTATCATATTTCATTCATTTTTTTCTTGACAACTCAGGTATTTAATTTCAAGTGGTTGAGAACTAAAATTTGTTTATAATTTTAAACTCTTTGTGCTTATAAACCTCTGATTCCTGACATAATTTCACAAATCTGTTACATTTTACTGTCATTTACAAAAATATTTTCCTTTGTTCTTTATAATTGTATTCTTTTGCAATTTTATCATTTAATCCAAATATCACAAATTCTACCTATGTGCTCCATTGGCTCAGAAAGAAACATTATTATTTCTAATGCTACTTACTTACACAAAAGTTCTTATTGAATTTGATGTTTCAAATAACACACTTGACAATTTTATTGTTGTCAGTGATAAGAGTGCAGCTCAAACAAAACAAATGTCCTTTGCTGTCAAAGACAAGGATATCTCATGTCTTGAATGCCATCACACACAGGAAATTGCTTGCACTGGTTTGAAACAGGGATTTCAGAGAGGAAAAGGAAGTGGCTTCTTGATAAACTACATTCTTTAAAAATTGTCCATCAATCAAAGATGGAAAAAATTCTTTAGATTAGATGCTTACTCTTTTAAAAGATGTAAATGGCTATGTCATGGATTCTCTGTGCAAGAAAAACCCAGGGATTGTAACAATCAGCAGGGCACATTCTGAAACTCTTAATGAGTTTCACTCATTTTTGTTGAAATATTGTTAATTAAATTGCTTGTAATAAAATGAAATTAAATGGAAGCATTCATGTTAAATATAATTTTAAATAATGTTGGATAAATCCCATGGAAAAATATGTGCAAAATTAGAAAATAAACTTTGTTCTATTTTTTAATAGGATCATAATTTATCATATATGTATTTAGGTGAAAAATACAAGAGATAAATCATTGAAATACTTAAAAAATCACACACCAGATACACAGCTTTGAATATATTCTCTCCACATTTAGTGTTATTAATGTCTTCTTTTATATGGGGTGAAATCTCAGTTGGCTGGCAACTGATTATTAAGGTGCTTGTATTTTCAGAGAAACAAGATATTTTATTGCATTTTCTCTCCTTTGTACCTTATTTTAGTCTCTTTTTTTTCATGACATACTATTAAAGTGTGCCAGCATATTTTGAAGAGGAAAAGTCTTCAATTTTCAATTGCCTTTAAGATGTAGAAAGAAAATTAATTGAATGCATTATATGATATTATTGGCTAAAAGACTTCAGTGTCATTATTTTCTGTTCTTAAAATATTGCCAGATATCACAAAGACAAATCTGATTTATAAGACAAGTCCCAGACAATTAAAAATGAGGTTAGAAAATAGTTGCTCACAAATGAGTAGGATTTAATCAATAATCCTTGATAACACATTCTCTCAGTAAGTTATTGTGGAACTCCTATCTATTTCATGATAAACAGATATAAAGAAAAATGGAGGAAAACATCCATTATTTTGTCTCTGAAATTAACAGAATAAGAACATAAAGGTTTAGGAAGCATTTGTGTATTTAGGGCTCCATGTGAGTGAGGTGTGAGATGAATTGGCTAACAAAGAGCCTATGCTTAAACCTGTAACTGAACTGGAAAAATATTGTCACTAATGGAAAAAAGGGCAGAGGCTTTACATCTTTCCTGTATTCCATCTTGCTGTGAAGTCAATGGGGCGAGAAATATAGGCAAGTACAGAACAAAGATTCATGACTTAGAACTCACTGAGAAACAGTTTAACATCTTAGAAAGAAGACAGAAGGCATCCCTAGTCATTAATTATGGAAAAGTCACAATAAAAAGCATTGCACTGAGCCTGTTATCCAGCAAACTGGTAGCATTTAGCTGGAGGCAATGTTATATAGGGCTCTGAGCAGGGATTTGGATGTCAGACAACATAGGCTCATTTTCTGGTTTTGTCACTCCAATGTTTTGTAACCTTGGCAAAACCAATTAGTCTTTCTTAGCCTTAATTTCTCCATATTGACAAACAAAGTTAATAACTATAGTACTGAAGTACATATGCCTGAAAATCAAGTCAATTTCTGCTGCTTTAGAATCTGTATTTATGAATCTAATATATATTGGCTTATAATAATTTCCTGCAAATCACCAATAGATTAAAATCGTCATGATACTCCATTAGTTACTGATAGTCTTCTTAGAATCCCAAAGTCAAGATCTGTTCAGAGTGATGATTTTGAAAGTTTACAGTCAGTTAAAAGGCATATACATGCCAGTTTTCTTAGGTAAAAGAAAGAAGATCCATGCTTGAAAAATCAATGAATCGATTCCCATCTGTTAACTATATTAGGTATGAAAGTTTAAACTGTCCAGGAAAGTTGATGAAAAGTAGATAGTATTATCATCTTTTATCTCCAAAAGTATTTGAATGGTATTAACTGAAACTTCTTGTTCCATGGTATTGACTGATAGAACTTTACACAAAACTCTCAATATTCATGTCCATTAAGAAAAATATTTCTTGGGCCTTCCCTGGTGGCGCAGCAGTTGAGCGCTGGGCTGTGAAGCTGCCCGCAGCCTCTGCAGTGCCAGTTCAATCCCCGGCTGCTGGTGAGGGTCCCACATGGCGCACAGACCTCTCCTGCCCCCGCTGCTCCCCTCAGCAGTGTATTTCGTCAGTCTGCCTGTTCTGTTCCCTGCTCTGGCTCTGGTGAATTCTCTCACCCTCCCATGCTTCTGACTGTACCCAGTGCTTGTATAAATAAATAAATAAATCTTAAAAAAAAAAAGAAAAATATTTCTTATGAAAACAAACTTCATTCTACATTTAAAACATTTGACTTGATCTTGCAGTTAGTATCTAAGGATCATGCACAATTTTTCTAATGAATTACTATAATTTACATAAAGATAAACATTGAATATAAAATAAAGATGGATTTTTATTAAATATTGAGAAAATAATAAATAGTTTATATTAACTGTTTATTGTAGCAAAAACATTAAAATCTATGAGGTGAACTATTCTGCTCTATGCCTCTCTGATTCCCATTGACATTCTTTCTGTTCTTCAACTCCCTCAAACATACTCCCTCTTCTTAGTTTTGTATTTGCTGTTCCTTTGGACTATATACTGCTCCTGAAAATTTCTCATCATTAAGATCTTTGTCCAATTTTCTCTTTTCAGAGTCCTTTGTTGCCTACCTTAGTAATTTAATTGATGATTTTGCAAAGAAGCTAAGGAGTCCACTGATTATTCTGAAAGCTGTTAAATAAGTGAAAATTTTAAGCATCTATCCTTCATTTCTATACTATATGCTCTGAACTCAGATAAAGTGTTGATGGGGGAGCATTTTATATTCATCTAAGTATTTTAGATAACAATTAACAATGAATTAGACTATCACCATTTCACAACCCTTTATGAAATAATGGCTATAACAGTGACCATCAATGGGTGCTAAAATCACAAAAAAGAGACAAGCAGATATTGTGACCTTTCTAATAAAAAAATTACCATGACTTTAGTATGGCTTGGGCCCATTTTGCCTTTTAAAAAGTTTATATATATTTATAATATCCACTTAAATTTATTTATACAGTTTTATTAATCTAATGATAATACTAGAGCAAATAGCTTAGGTTTCAATGGCTATATCCCTTTAATGCAGAATTCCACCTGACTACTATGAAAATTTATCTGCAGAATCTGTATTTAAATAAGGTTTCACACATGCACAATCAGTAAATTCTGGACCCAACATACTAGCATCTCGGACAGGAAGTGAAGTTGCTTCTCTGTCCTAATAGAAGGAAGAAGGAAGTTCTCTTTGCCCAACCATAGTTCAACCAAACAAAAAAATGTCAAAAACCAGTGAATGTGAAGCCACCGCATGTCAAACTCCTGGCTTCCTCTAATGAACTCCTTGGTTACAATAGTCTCTCTAAAATCTATGTGTTGGTTTGGGCTTTTCTTCTAGAAAGAGTGTACATGTCTTTCTATGAGACTCCACTTTCCAAATTGTCTTTTTGTGTGTTTGCAAATAAATCCATTTTGTTGGCACAATAACTGTATACTTTCTGTTTGAGATTAACACTACACTATGCCTAGGCTTTTACCAGATTACTCTACTTCCAAACTTCAGGCAATCTCCAGGGAATGCATTTCCATCTGTTCTGGTCACCGCTTGCCATATCAAGCAGCCATCTGGTTCTAGAATCCTAATCTTTACTCTGCTCACAGTTTACCATGTGCTGTGTAGCACATTTGTCATTTCATCCTTTGTCTTAAGATTAACTTCTCGGGCCTCCCCTGGTAGTGCAGCAGTTGAGCGCTGGGCTGTGAAGCTGCCTGCAGCTTCTAAAGCGCCGGTTTGATCCCCGGCCCTCAGTGAGGGTCCCATATGGCGGCAGACCTCTCCTGCCGCGCCCACTGCTCCCCTCAGCAGTGTATTTTGTAGGTCTGCCTGTTCCTTTCCCTGCTCTAGCTCTGGTGAATTCTCTCACCCTCCTGTGCTTCTAACTGTACCCAGTGCTTGTATAAATAAATAAATAAATCTTTAAAAAAAATTAACTTCTATCTAGCGGCCGTTGCTGGGTCAAATTGTTTCAGGTTAAGTTTGGGCAAAGAGCCAAATTTTCAATTCCCCACAGAACTGGCTGAGAAGAGGTTGTAATGTTTAACAGGTTTTACCGAAGACTTGGGAACAATAGAGGAGAAATATAATATGAAGAACTTCTTAAAAAAACGTTCAGTAGATCCACTTTTGGTGCCAGTCAGCATTAGCACAGCTCCTCCTACCCTCCCACAGATTCTGACACCTAGAGGAACTGGGTAAGTTTTTGTTATTGTTGAATTAATTAATGGAATTATATTTCATAGACTCTAGTGATTTAAATGTGTTCAAAGAGTTCTTGAATGAGGAGCCTTTTAATCTTCTGTCAACTTGCATTAGAATTCAGCTTCCTCCCCTCAAAGAAAGTGACTGAGAAAAATCTCTCATCCAGGACCCTTCTCTTTAAAGTTAGTACAAACTAAGCATTTTCTCCTATATCTCCAAGCACAAAGATTATTTCTGAAGTAGTGATTGTTATACCACTTTCATTATGATAGAATAGCACCTACCATACTTTTAAGTGCAAAAATACCATTTTTCATGTTGGGATGATATTGGTCAGTAGCTCCATTCTTGATTTTTTATTTCCCTCTCTTCTTTTTCTGTCTCCTCCTCACAAATCAGTATTCTCTCTGCTTTCCTCCATGAAAAATTCCTTCACTGACTTTAAAATAAGAATTCTCCTCATCAATCTTAATGTTATATCCATTATGCTCTATGATATTATTTCTACGACAACAGAGGGCATTAGAAGGTAGAAGGTGATATATTTAGATTGATGAAGAGAATTCCTTTTTTTTTCATTTTTTAAAAGCATTATTTATTTATGTTTTTAAATTTATACAAGAACTGGGGTACAGACCAGAGCACAGAAGGGTGAGAGAATTCACCAGAGACAGAGCAGGGAGCAGAGCAGGCAGACGGACTGGAAACACTGCTGGAGGGAGCAGCGGGCAGACAGGAGAGGTCTGCTGTGCTGTGTGGGTATCTCCCTGGCCATGCTGCAGAGGCTGCGGACAGCTTCACAGCTCTGCACTTAACCCCCTGCGCCACTGGGGAGGTCCAAGAATTCCTATTTTAATATTACTAAAGGAATTTTGCATGAAGGGACACAAGAAATAGTGAATTGGAACATTTTAATTTGTTAAATCAGAAATTGGACAGCTATTTGATTTAGGATATTGATGCTATGGATGTTCATATTATCAAACAAAATGATAATATTGTATATTATTCTAACAAAAGGAATAAAAATATATGTCTTTTGTCTATTCTAGAATCAAAATTATAGTGGTACTTCCCATTGCTCACATAAAGTCCCATAGCTTAACTGGAAAAAAAAAAAAAGTGTCCAAATCTGTGAAGTAAATTTAAGCGTTAGGAAGAAAATCCCAAGTACAAAATTTTCTTCTGAAGGAAAATGCCTTGAATCACTTTAAAACATTTGATAGAAGCTGTGAATCTCCTTTATGAATCTTTGAGCAAAAAACTAAATAGTAAAATAACTCAAATTTAACATCTACTTAGGAAAACAGAAATATTCTTGTATGTGTACACTAGAGCTTGTGTTGACTTTGTTACTAATGTAGGAGGCATCAGCCTCATAAACATAGACATTCCAGCAAGTGGAGAGATACAAACTGGGAACATATTGTTATTTAAACTTTGTGACAAATATTGTTGCAGGTGGCAAGATAGGTGCAAAATTTTCAAATTATCACCTGGTTTGTTTGCAAGAAGGAAAAGTGTCATGCTGCTTAACGGAAATGTTGTGGCATTGTGATTCTAACACCTACTCTCTGTGCAAGACAAGCCCTTAAACTTTCCATCTGTGATGATGCCACGTTTCATTGAGAAGAATTGATGCCAACTGTACAGCTGTGTGATGACAGCCAAAATTAAAAAGATTTTGTAGTTCAAGGATTACAGCCTATTAAAAAATTTTAATTTTAAAAACTTAGAAATGTATTTTGGTCAAAAGGTTATGTTTTTGTTGAATTTCTAAAATGAGTCCACAGTTGAATTGGTAAAGGATTCAATATTCAAACGTTCAGCCCCAAAGTGAACACAAAGACAAGAGTAAAACGAGGATGCTATTGTCACGTTAGGTTTTTTTGCATGAATGTATTCTGATTTACTCGAAATATTCAAGTGATGGTTACTTGTCCATTTCAAATACTTCTATTTCAGAGCACTATCTTGTCACATCTGTAGTATTATCTGTTGCCATTTGCCTAACTGCCCTGTTCTGGTGTATTACCAATTCTCATACAAGAGAAAAAAATACAGTGTTTTTAGATGTTGGGAAATATTATTCAATATATAATATTGGAGTGTATCAAAGAGAGTGAATATTACAAGAAGTCTATGTGTATTGGTTGCTCCACTAACATTGCTAGTTTTAGTAGCAAAACCATCATTTAATTTCATATCAGTGTAAAATTTTATGAGTTATTATAGGAAATATTACAAGTCAAATGATATTAGGAAATACCCAGATTGTTGGGAGCAGAAGGTATTTGGTAGTTAAAGTCCATGTAATCGGTATAGTTGCTGATTGTCCAAGTGCAGTGTCCAGAATTTCATAATCTTGATTTTGCTTATAATCTCCTGACCCTATTCACACATCCTTTACCAAAGCCTAGCTCAATGACAACATATTCCCTTTTTCTCTCAGGAAACCTCCTCAATGTTCTCTGAAGCTTAGGTCTGTGAGTCCTCCTAATTTATTACTTTTGCATTGCTCCATTTCATGCAAGCTCTATCTCTTGCTCTATTTTATTCTTTCTTCTATCTTTAATGAATTAAATATGCAGGAAAATAAACCAGATGTCTGCATGTATAGGGACCAATATTTGAGAGTCTATTCTGTAATTTAGGATGAAAATTCAATCCACCCAAATACTTTAAAGTCCCTAGTTTGATTGATACACTGTTTATATTATGGTTTACATATTAAGTGCCTATAAATTTTGTATTTTGAAGATGTTATACCACTATCATGTTAATGGTAGTTCTTTTTATTATCTTGTTTTTTTTTTGTGACTACTTAAACCACCAATGTAAATGTGCATGCACACACATACAGACCCATACCAAAACTATAAATTTTCCATAATTATACATATATTTTTTGCTGTTGTCAATATTTTCATCTGTCTACCATTTTGTGCACTGGAGAATTTTCTGTATTTTTGGTTCCAAGAATCAGGCTTTCACTTGTACTTTTTTCACCTTCCATGATACAAAGAGAAGCTTGAAAGATGCTGACATATTGTATAACTGACAACTGGATGAATTGAAAAACTGAAGCCCAGCAACCAAATTAATCAAGAAGGAGAGAGTAAAAGGACAGCCTCTGTGACACAGAGACTACATTAGGGCAGCTGAGGCTGCTGCCATCGAGCTTCTGAGTGATAATGGAGCTGGTAGCTATCACGGCTAGATTGCTTTCAAAAGACAGTAGACTGGGGCAATGTGTGCTTGTGCATTTAAGGGAAGAAATGTCCACCCAAAAAGCAATGTTGCAAATTGTCTGTGGCAATGAATTAGAGCTTTATTCTCCAAACAATGAAACCTCAATGTGATTGAAAGTGAGTGAAGCATGAAAAAAGAATTCACGTACAAAATACTCCCTGAAGAAAGAATGCTGGTGTAATGACTGCTAAGAGCATATCATTTCTAAATATATCCTATCAGTTTCACTAGGAATTGAGTCCTAGTTTGTAAACATTTAATCAAATAATACATTTCAGGATAAAATTACCCCGTTTTTTTAAGATTTTATTTATTCATTTATACAAGCACTGGGTACAGTCAGAAGCACTGGAGGGTGAGAGAATTCACCAGAGCCAGAGTGGGGAACAGAACAGGCAGAAGGACTGAAGTACACGCTGAGGGGAGAAGTGGGCAGCAGGAGAGGTCTGCACGCCATGTGGGACCCTCGCCAGCCGGGGATTGAACCGGTGCTGCAGAGGCTATGGGCAGCTTTGCAGCCCAGTGCTCAACTGCTGAGCCACCAGGGGAGGCCCATTTACCCCTTATTTTAGAGAGAAACTTTGACTCTGATTACTATAATAAATTCTTGTAGTCTTTGTTCCCTATGTATCACTTGTGCCCAGAGTTTTAGTAACTTTTAACATATAGTGTCATTGTGTTACTCTAAATAAATTATCTATTGAGTATGTAAAGTTTTCTGTGGAATTTGGATTTTGTTTCATTGAGTTTAAAGTAACTTTCTTATTGCCGCTGAGAGTAAAGTTTACCTTTAGAACAATGTAGATCAAGGTAATGTCCTGTGCCTGGAATTTTACTTCTAGAAAGGGAAATCTTTGTTAGAAAAATTTCAGTTATCCAGGGAATGTATTTACCTAGTTATAACTAACATAACAACAGTTTAAATCTTCCTCCAACAACTAGAAGACCAGTAGAAGTAATGTTTCTTTGTATTCTTTTTCATAACTAATTTGAAATTAGTATTTAAACATGAACATATTGAGTAGTTAATGTGATGTTTAGGGCAGATTCAGGCCAAGGAAAATGCAAAAATAAATATTCTAGATATGATTCTTGTTAACAAGTTTCTCAAAGTTTCTTGAAATGCACTTATTTTTTTTCAATAATGTGACTTAAAGTTTTAAAAGTCACATCATGATACTTTTTTGCTGAAAGTTTTTGATATTTTTTCTATACCTAGAATGAACTAAAAATCGAAAGTATGGTTCACAATATTCCAATTTACCTCGTCTCTGCTTCTGGTCTTTTCCATCATTTCCTCTTCTCTCACAGTTCAGTTCCCTTACTTGGATCAAAACTTCTTAGGACACATGCCTTCTCATGATATTCTCCTCTATTCAGATGCCCCTTCCTCATCAAGATACTCCCTGACCATAGGATTTAACAAGGTTTTCCCACTCCATAGCCTTAAGTTAGTCTCCATCCCTGTACACTATTTAACATTCCTTATAGTACTTATGACTAGCTGAAATATTTATTTACATCAAGAAAAATCCCAATAGAATTAAGTTCAGGGGAAAAGACTGTTAATGTTAATAGCTGTATTCACTCACATAGAGTAATCGTGAAAGTGCCTGGTGAGTATTACATGAATGGATGAAGTTCTGGAGAGACCTGAGCAATTCAGCATATGATGCTACAGTCCTCCACAAAAGGGTAGTTTCTGTTCAACCAGAAGGATACAGAAGGCTCAGGAAGTTAATCAAAATGCTTTTGTAGAGCTTTAGTACTCTTTCCCATATTGCAAGATGGGAAGAGGAGGAACCCTCACTGCAGCCATAACTCCATCCTAGTGAGAGGAATATTCATTTCCGATCTGTTGCGTATTCCAGAAAGGCCAGTTATGGAGTAAATATTCAGCCCCTAAATTCAGGATTGAAAAAAACAAATGAGGTGGTTTTGGCTACAGTCACAAAACCAGCTGGTGGTGACAAAATGGCAGTACTCTAGGAGTTTAACTTTGCAAAATGCCTAGATACTAGCCTACTGAAGGTGGACCTTCAAAGCTGTTGAGCCATGGCAAAAACCCTGCAGTTGGCATGTGAAAAAAAGGCAAACTAGCATTGATTCTGAGATCATTTTAATCATCCTAACAAGGTATCACAGAAGCAAGAGGGTGGTCTTCTTGCAGCAGCTGAGCAGCGGTGCTACTTGTGACTGGACCTCTGTCCCTCAGTTGAGTTTCCTTCCCTAGGGCATACCAGAAACTGTAATCACCACCTCCACCAAAATTGATAGCAGTTGTGAAAATCCCAAAAACAGCTCACTGATGCTTATTTCAACAAGAAAAAGCTGTGTAAATCCTTACACTGAGGAAGGTAAAACCTCGGACAAGGAGGGAGACGTAGGAGATGACAGAGCGTGCAAGGTTGCAAGATGTGGACTTGCAAATTCTGCCAAAAATCAAAGCTGTTCATCAACTCCAATGCTACTTGTGCTGTGTTTGCACTCACCAATGGAATTTACTCTCACAAATTGGTGTTCAAAGTTTCCTACTAAGAATCTAATTAAATAATGATCATTAAAAAAAACACCCATTTTTAAAATGTTTTACCCAGTCCCATTAAATGAATGCTTATAAAATATAATCTGTCATTTAGATGCAGGAAAATATGCAGAATTTTCCCTCAATTGAGATCTCAATACTGAAAGACCTGAATTAACATGCTAGTTTTCCTTGAATTTATACATCAGATTCAGACCTTAGCATTCTTTCCTTGGAAATGAATGTTCCTAAAAACTTGATTCTATAAAAGATTTTGAAAGAAGTTGAAAGTTTACATAAGTAAATCTCATATTATTTGTGCACAATTTTATAGATATTGACGAGGCTGTTTTTTCATGGAAGGATTTCTTAAGATAAAATGTGTGTATAATAGGTACACTTGTAAAATAAAAGTAGCACTTCTGGTTATCTTAAAGTGTGGCTGGGTTTCAAACTTTGCAAAAGCTTTTCTTTAGTGTGCCAGAAAGCCAATTGCAAAAAAAAAAAAAAAAATAGTCAGGACTAAATATACACATGTTACGCACTGTATCACACGTTGTTTAAAAAGCTTAAGCCACATCCGTCTTATTTTAAAGACAGCACTTGCAAATACTAAGAGTGCATTGAGAATGTTTATTATCTACCAATTTTCTTCTTAGCTTGAGAGACAGTGCTCAATATGATAAATTACCTTGCTGGTAGAAAATCCATTCCAGAGAAGCCCTCTGAAGTGAATACCTGTTAAACTAGAAGATCTTCAAAATGAATACATTTTATAATGAGAAAAATAAATTGAAAGGCAAAGTACTGAAATAAAATGTCTGATGCTTGTAGAAAAATCTGAAACCTGGTAGTAAAATGTATCTTTCTTCAACCAGACCTCGTTAAAAAAAAACGATATAATAATAGATATAATATGAAATGGCAAATGTGATGCTTAAGATGTTTTTACTGTATATAATTTTGTTATTTATTTCACTTGATTAAAGTACAGCATTGTAGAGTACTCTGAATTAACTTAAAAATTTGATTATGTACATGGAGTTCATGAGAGTATATGATTCATGGATGTGAAATTTCAAGTTGTATCTCTGGGCAAGGTTTAATTTGAATTCTTCCATTTCCCATTCACCCTCTGGTTTCCTCAGAGCAAATATTGCTTAAGAACATGCCTCAGTAACACTTCCTTAAAAACACAGACATTCCTGGATGAAAAAAATATGCTGTACATATAACATTTAAACAAGTTGTCTTCTGTGCAAACCTCTCTCATTCCCTTCCTCTCTCACCCCTCCACCTTTACTTCCTCCATTCTTTGCTCCTCTCAGTATGTCTCTGCTCCTGCCTCCTCATTTCCTCCCAGAGAAATTTTCTTCCTGACAAGTTACCTTTAAAGTGACTCAGTGACTGTTTTCTTATTCCTCTCAAGTCATATGCCGTGGAGTTTGTCAGAAGGAAGACGCTGCTGAACTGCTGTAATAAGAGAAGCTCTCCTAAGTTGAAGTTTGCAACATAAAAGCACTCTAGGAAGAATGAAATGGCAGCTGGGAACAGCACTTTAGGCACTGGAAGCAATATAGCAGCTGTTAGTGGACAGCATTCCTCTTATAGACGTCTATGTGATTTTCTTAGCCAGGGACACATCTGCAGGGCATTATGAATCTGCCAGAAGATTAAAAAATTCATTTACACTTATCGAAATGTCTGAGGGAACTATTTGAAGTGTGAGAGTCTTTTGTAGCTTTTACGAGGAGGCCTTTTCAGAAGCAAGAAAAGTCGTGTATTGGAAGGGCTAGTTTTAAATTTAAACTTAAAAAAAGTTCTTATTTTAGTTCTGGAATAGTAGAGTGAATTTTAAAAAGTGAAAAAGCATCATTATTCTCTAAGCTAATAAAATAATTATTAGAATATTATCAGTAGATCAAACATTAGAAGTAATGTTCCAACTCATGCTATCCTTTATATTAATTTCTCTCTCATTTATCCATGTTTATATATATATGAATACTTATGTACAACATATGTACACAGCATATGTATTCTAAAATATTCTAAAATAGCACCTATCTGAGACATCTGCTCAAAAGATGACTATTTAAATGATATTTACATAAGGTTTTTATATTTTTCAAAAATATATCTTTTAAAAAATTATGTATTATATTTTTAAGGTCGTATTAGTTTATAACATTGTATAACCTTTAGGCATAATTTTCATGCTTCAAAATCTGTGTGTAGTCTATACTGTGGTCACCATTAGAAGTCTAGTTCTTCCTCACCATACAATTGATTCCCTTTTTGAACTTTCAGTACAGTAAAGTAATATAGGGCAAAATTTTGTACTGTGGTACACACTGGGAAATTTGAGTTGTGAGAATCTCAGGTCCTCCAAAATTATCATAGTAATAGAATGTCTCTTTAATTTCAGTCAGCATGCTTACCACAGTGCCTAACACAGAGTGGATGTTCATTTTTTTAGTCATTAAAGATATTTATTTTGAATGTTAAAAATTTCAGGTGGCATGTGGAATCAAAGTTATAATGTGAAGAATATAATTAATTAACATTAATTATGTAGCATTTTTAAACATAACATTGAAAATAAATTCAAATGACATGACTTTTTACAACATATCAAAGAATTGATCGTGTTCTTGGGGTAATATAGATAATCAGCCAAGAGATTATTGAGATATATATATATGATATATATATGACTAAGAATGGGCAAGCACCTCTCCCAATGAAAAGTCATGATCCCTTGCTCAGCTGTTAGATGTGAACAAATTCTCAGATTCATAAATCATGAACTGAACTGCCATGACCTCACTACTCCTCTCCAATAAGACATTTGGTGATTCATTTGAATAACCATACCCTGGGAAAAGGAAACACTATATCTTTAGAGGATGCTTATATCCAAGATCTGAGATGACACATATTTAGGATGCAAAGTTTTGCCATAGTCCCCAGTTACATGAGAGATATATGTGATGTGGTAATAAAATGAGCTCAGATACATTTCACAGTAGGCCCACTGGACACTCTGGCCTCTTATGTTATTTCTTTGGTATCTAATGGATATACTTAACTGTTGGTATAACCCTCCAACTTCTTCCTTGATCTTTAGAATAAGAGCTAGAAGGAAAGGAGGAAGCTTTTTAAACTTATGCTCTCCTCAATGTGTAAATCAAAAAACAATGGCCAATCACTAACTGGTATGGAGTTAGGGTAAACTCTGTAGAGTAGGTTCCCCGTGGAATTAGACATTAGTCTCTAGGTGAGGTTGAATTTCCAATATGCCTTTTTCCCTCATTCTATCTACTTGTCTTGAGAACAATCTCCTGATAAGTCATTTGAACATTAATTGCCCACTTAGGTTCTACTTAGAAACTAAATCTACCATATTTGAAATATTAACCTCTACTCTGCCTTTCATTTTCTGTCCTCTCATCCATTTTATTTTTTACATAACTCAAAATAACTTCACATTATATTTCTAAATCATTATTTTCAAAATTTTAAAGCAACCACCCTAATCAGATTCTAAGCTATTCTGCATTTCAGATATTTTGCATTGTTCATTTCTTCATCCAGCTAGAAAAGGACCTAAACAATAGCAGAAATTAAAAAGAGTTGTCAAATAAACAATCATAGGGAGAAGTAAATGAATTTGAAAAAGCAAATTTTTATTTTGATCTATTCCTAAAAATCTTAGTTCTCAATATTACACATGCGTTTTTCTATTACTACTTTTAATGTAGATTCAAATAGAATCAAGAAAATATTTTAAATTGAGTTAAATAAGCTCATAAGAAGGAATTTAGGAGTACAAATGAATGCAAGTTTAATCTAGAGTTATACTTTGATACTTTTTTCCACAATTTCCAAATGAGTTCTTTTCATTTTATGTTGATAAACCTATGTCTTGAGTGTTCTGGCCTTACCTGCTATGATTTACTTATACTTTGAAACATAGCATATTCTGAATTGCTCCCTACTGGTTAACAATCATTTTATAAATGGAACAGTATAATTTTTAACTATCCCAAGATGCCATCAATATAAAGAATTATAACTTTTTGCACATTTAAGCTCCTGAATCTCAATGTAAGGTGGTAGATATATTTTATTATACCTAGCAAGATTTAAAACCCACATAATTTTTAGAATTGAGTAGATTTTTGAAATCATAGAAGTCTTTATAGAAATATTAACTTATATAAAGATTTCCTTTTTTCACTTAAACTAATAGAATTGTTAACTACATGTTTTATAGTAGCCTTTAAATTATAATGAGATAACTTAAAAATAGAGTACATTAAACTAAGAAGCTGACATGTAATGAGAGAAGGTAGACATTTTGAGTTTATCTGAAGCTGCCATGTGCATTATTTAGAGCCATGAGATTTAAAACCTTGAACCATTATTATTGGACTTGAGTTGATGGGAATAGGAAAGCCACAACAATGAGAAAATAGTGCTTTTAAAGATATCATCAAAAAATTAAGTGTATAGAGTAGGCATTAAGAAAACTGATCTGTAATCCCAATTTTGCTATTTTTTTTAAAGATTTATTTATTTATACAAGCACTGGGTACAGTAAGAAGCACGGGAGGGTGAGAGAATTCACCGGAGCCAGAGCAGGCAGCAGAACAGGCAGACTGATGAAGCACACTGCTGAGGGGAGCAGCAGATGCGGCAGGAGAGGTCTGCTGCGCCATGTGGGACCCTTACCAGTGGCCAGGATCAAACCAGCACTGCGGAGGCTGTGGGCAGCTTTGCAGCCCAGCGCTCAACCACTGCGCCACCAGGGAGGCCCCCAATTTTTCTATTATATAGCTATGTGATTTAGGATATTAGTAATGTTATATAAAAATAATTCTATTTTATTAATATTAAGTGAATGAAAATGTATATTTCTATGGTTCTTTTAGAGGACCTTACATTTCTCTTTAATCCCACACGTAAGCCCAACTGAGTCATAAAGTTGCAGTTGCTCTCATGGTCGTGATCATCAAATCAGTGCCTGGAAACTGTACATGCTTTACTTTTAAGTAACAGTCCATGGGTGAAATTAAGAGTTCTGGAAGAATGTTTCCTGAATGTTTGTATCCAACCAAATTCATATGATAAATCCTAATGAACATTTTGATGGTATTTTGAGGAGACCTTTGGGAGCTGATTAGGTAATGGGAGTGGAGCCATCATGTCTTCATAAATAGGACTGCAGTCCATATGGAAGAAAATCCAGAGAGCCTTCTTACCCTTTCTGCCATGTGAGGTTACAGCTACAGGAGTTATTAATGAACCAGAAAGTGGACTTTCAATAGACACTGAATCTTTGACCTTGAACATTTTGGTCTCCAGAACCATGAGAAACAAATTTCTCTTGTTTATTAGCTGCTAGTCTCTGTATTTGTTATAGCCACCCAAGTACTCTAATAGATGAGTTACTTCCACATTAGAAGATAATATAATTGTGGGCTGAGTTTTAGACATGACAAAATAGGAAATAAGAGTAAACTGTAGTGAAAGATGAAGCTTTGTGTTCTAACCCTTCAATTCCTGAGTGTTAGTGTTCAAATTTGGGATAATAAAACTGCCAGATAAATTTGGGTATCTGAGAGTTTAAAGGAGCCATTCTCTGGAAATTTGTCTGTAAAGACTGGAAAACTATAGCCTTGCAGGCATTCCATGTGTCATTATGGCATGAGAACACCAGAAGATAGATTGTTCTCAGAGTTGGATATAGGATAATTGCACAGTCTAGTTTGCCCAAGACAGTTCTGATTTACATCTGCTTTTCAATAGCATTTGTCTCCAACAACATGTCCTAGTTTCAGATGATAAATTAGATGATTGCTCTAGTTGCAAGTGGCAAATAGGGTTTGAGCTAGCCCAACCAACTTTCCCATAGCATTAAATTGAGGTAAGAATATAGCTGCATTTTTCTGTGTTCCAGTCAATTTGAGACTCAGCAGTTGAAAGAGGCATACATATGAAGATTGTATGTAATTTGGGGCACTTAGAAGATTTTACATAGCAGTACATACAAATGGGAGCATAGTAAAAAATTGACCAAGTGACAATTTGTTAAATGACCTCTCCCTACTGCTATCATATTGACACTGTCAAATCCCTGGGTAAAAGGAGTCATAGAAGGTCCTAAACTGACTGACTATAACCTGAAATGGCTACTTCTCTGAGATTGGATAAGATTAAGTTTTTGGCAGAAACTTGAAATAAAAGTTTGAAACTAAGTTCAAACCAAGTTCAGTTATAGTTAAAAAGAGAAAAAAGACATACAGAGATTGAGAAATGTGTACTCACTCCCAAGTGTTTTTCAAACTGTTCTCTGAGGAATCCCACAGGTCCTCAGACACTAGAACCCTGGAAGGGTCACTGGGGTGAGGAATTTGAGCTCACCACCCTGCATCAATCAGTTGAATATCTTCCTACTTGTTAAAAGTGTTTTAGATAAAGAAAAGATTTAGCTACTAAAATAATAATGTTAGACTCACCTTTGTTCCTCTATTTTTCTCAGTTCATTTCTAACAAATCCTACTGCTTTTATTTTTGAAAGTGTTATTTCCAAGTAGTCCCACTTTTTTAATCATCATGTTTGAAGCCATAATCATTTCTCACCTGTGTTGTTGCAATAACCTCCCAACTGGCTCCCTTTTCTACCCTTGTTAACCTAAAGTCTACTCTCAACAGAACAGCTGGAAAAATCCTTTTGAAAAGATAAGTAAAATCAGGTCACTTCTGTGCTTTTGACGTTCCAATGGTAACCCATATCACTTGAGTCCTACATGACCTTCCCCAGATGGTAACTATCTCTCTGATCATATCCCCTTCCAAACTTCTGTTGCTATATCTGTTTGAGCTATTTCCTGAGTACTTTAGTATGTGCACAATTATGCTAATTATGTTTCTACTTCAGCTTTTGCATTTCTTTTTCACTCTGACTAGCCCATCCTTCTTCCAGAATAAACACTAAAATTAATTTTAATAGGCACTAGACCCAATGACTTCTATGAGAATTTTAGGATTTTGGTTGTATGATTATAAGAAATCCTTGTATTGAAATAACTGCAACTGAATCAAATTCCTTCTCAAAACATTGTAAAGGAGATGGACTCTGTCTGTATTAGTGCTACAGTATCAACTTTCATAATGTCTCTTTGTCTCTGGAAGGGGGTTTTTGACCACCGATGTCACATGCAAAGAAATTACAAATAGTGTACATTCAATGAGCAATATTTGTAAGAAAAGATCACCACTGGTATCTTAAATCATGTAGGAAAGAATTAAATAATTGAATTTGTTATTGACAATTATAAACTTTGATTTTCATCATAATAAATCCTTAAATTAATTATAACAAATCATGCCCACACTTTTCACTTTATTTAGATATTATGTATAACAATTTAGATATTATATGTAACAATTAGGTTAGCTCATGCCCCAAAATTAACACCCCAAAATGTTAAGCAACCACACATTATTCTTTGAAATAGATACTTGGATACAAATATGTCGAGACACAGAGCTAAAATTTTAAGGACCTAGTTAATTCATGCTTTGTCATGTAGTGGGCAGCCACTAACATGGCCCCCTATGATCCTCACCTCCTGGTGTTCATATCCTTAGTAATTCTGTACCTGTGACTGTGAAATGGACTTAAATTGACTTGCTTCTGGTGAATAGACTGTAAGGGGAAGCAAGGGCAGCCTTTCCAACTTTAGGTTATAAAAATTCCATGGGTTCTGTCTTGGATGCTCTCCCTCACTCTATTACATTGCTTATTCTGGGGGAATTCAATGTTCATGCCCTAAAGCAGTCATTTAGAGGATACCTCATGTCTGAGCTTGGAAGCAGATCTCCTGAACCTTGTCAAAGCCGTGTAAGTGAGTATGGACATTGATCTTATGAAGACTAAGAGCCATGTGAGAGGACTCAGAAGCTGTCCTCCCCAGTTGACCCTTGAGATGACAGCAGCTCTCACTGATATTTTGATATCAGCCTTGGAAAAGGCACTCAGGCATAAAAACCTAGTTAAGCTACTCTCAAGTCTCCACTCCTTAAAAACTATGCTCACTCATAGCAGGAATTTAGAAAACTTAAATAAGAGACCAGGAAAAAGGCAAATCAATACAAAGTAAAAATCAAAATCAACAAGCAACTATAAACCAGAGACACACTGGGGGGTTGGGGGGAGGGAGCATTGGGGAAAGGAAGGACTAGAGTCAAAATAAGGGGGGAAGTGCAATTGTATGGGGAATACAACCAAAATGAAAATTCATACATTGTGCAAAGATGAAAAAAGATGTAAGAATTATATAAAATAAAATATTTTAAAAAATAAAATAAATAAAATATTTATCTTATTTAAAAAAAAAAAAACTAAAGGTTAATACTCATGTAAGTTAGGTACTAGTAAACTAAGAGTTAATAAATGCTTGTTGTATCTATCAAATGATGTCATAGGAATATGATACCTAGGTATTTGTTATTTAAAGACAATATTATTTCATTACAATATTTTTTATTCAGTCATTTGTAGCTATAATCATACTAGATTATAAGAAATTTCATAGTACCCAGAGGGTAAGAATAGTGAACTTGAGAAGAAATATAAATTTGTACACTGTGATAAAGCAGCTAAATGGCAAATTTGGCACATAATTTTAGTGTATGTTAGTTTTGTCTAAAACACTAGTGTTTTAAAAAGTAAGTTTCCTAAATAAGTTCCCCAACTACAATCTGAGTGATAAAATTAAGACAAACAAGCAGAATGACTGTTCTAGGCCTCTTGCATAAGAACGGTCACCTAGAGGATATTTAGTTGTGTTCAGATCCGGGCTGCCTCAAAAGGACAGCAGTAGACAGGATGGTCAGAAAGCAGCAGCCTTGATCTTCATGACTCCTGTCTTTACATTCCAAGCTTACACCATTGCCCTTTGAAATAACACATTTTGATCCTTCTGGCCCATCCATGTTGCTAGAGTTTTAATTGGTCAAAGTCCATTGATCCATCACTCATGGCCTCGCTATAATATAGCTCTGATACCAGGAACCTGTAGCATCACTGATCCTTTTATTTGTATAAAAGGAGAAATCTTTCAACATTATTTATAAAACTGGCACCTCCATGACTCAAAGCAGCAACCTGCAGCCTCAGTTTTCTTCCAATCTTTTACAGGCTTTTTGTGCATATAGGAGCTTCAGTATTTTTATCTCTACCACTTTTTCACAACTAAACTTCAATGTGCATTTATATATAGAGATACAAGCAGACAAATATATGATAATATACACATAAATGCAAAGATAATTTTTCCCCAGTTAGAAGTAGTTATTTAAGTTAATACAATAAGAAAAAATAACTATTTTTTACTAGTGACAGATAACATTTTTAAAAAGTATATATATATATAAAGTATTTTAACTGTAGACTAAAACTGATCAATGTGCTTTTTTCTTGTTAAAATATGCAATAGAAAATTTTCTATTCATATACCAATGCATTTAAATAAACAACACATACATGCACACACACAAATACACTTTTCTCTTTAAAGAACATTTAGCAATAGCATGCTGTTATTTGTTCAGGTATTTTAATAAATCATATTTAGAGTTTTCTGATCATAGACCCCAAATGCATTTTTAGTTAGGTGTTGGCGTATACTAAAAATTCTCAGAATGTATGTGGTTGAAAAATGTGGGGTTAAATAAAGTGAAATCAATTCTATCACTTCAGGAGATATTTATACATATGGATATACAATGGGAGCTATGGAGTACAGCATTCCTCAAAAAAGTGGAAAATAATATTTTTTGATAATGAAACATATTTTGGGAAATGTAAAGAAGGAAGAATGAAGGAGTAAAAAGGAAGAAAAGAAGTATAGAAAAGAACAAAGAAAGATGATAGAAAAATTGGGGGATATATATTACTTTTCCAGTGGGCTAACAGAAATTTTAAAATTCATAATTCACTGGTTAGAATATAACTTGTATACCATTGTGCTTTTAAATAGATTATATTTACCACATCCTTATAAGTTGGTCTAGAGACAGACAGATTGATGAGAGAGAGGAAGAGAGGAGAGAGAGATTGAGAGAATGTTGGAGGAAGCATTTAGAAGAAATCAGCAAACCACTTTAGGGGAGATAAATAGTGCGAGGATAAGCATCTATTAACTATCCAATTATCCATGACTGGAGATTGGGTTTGGGTCCAGAGCCTCAATGAGCATCTATTCATTGGCAACAGCTAGGTGGAAACAGGTGATGAGAACACATGCCACACTTCCACTACTTAGTCATTTTACTTATGCCCTTTCAAATAACAGCATCATTTTTGTCTTTGTCATTGTGTAATAACACAATATTAACCAATACCCTTGAATCATATTGTAAAGGCCAGGACTGGGCACAGTGCAGGTTTTCTGATCCCATGCAGACCGGGTAAAGGAGTCAGAGTCCTCAGTAGTTTTGCAGGTTTTTTATTTGGGGTTCACCAGGCATATAGCAGGCAGGGGTGCTGGCTGGCGGGCTGGGAGGCTGGCAGGCCTCCCAGCCCCCAGCAAGTCTTCACTCTATCTGGACTCTCTGGCGTTCGTTCTGCTGCTTCTCGGCTGCTTCTCGGCTTCTGCTGTGACTTCTGCTGCTGCTGCTGCTGGTGGCGCCCCCCCGTGACGCCGCCCTTAAAAGCACAGTCTTAGCTCAGCTGAATCCCATCTACCTATGCCCACACCCTATTCCAGGTGCCCGCCATCAGGCATGCATTCAGGACAAGGATCCATCATCTATCCTGATGGCGGAAGGGCAGAAAAGCCTGATATTTTCTTTACCCTACACATATGTAGTGTTGTATAGCAACATTACCTCCAAAAAACAATACAATTAAGAAAAATAAATAAAAATTTGAAGGCATTTTCATTTGGAAAATCCTTTAAGTCATCTCAATAAACTTAAAATTTAAATAGTCCTCATGCATCTAGGAAATAAAATAGAGATATTATTAACCAAATCTCTAACCTCCAAGACATAGGAGGGCTAGAAAAGAGAAAGGACTATAAGTGTTGAGTGATGATAAAAAATGTTGAATATTAAGTCAAGTTAGGGTAAGTGATTATCAGGCTTTTCTGCCCTCCCGCCATTGGCATTGATGACGGATCCCTGTGGTCCTATGGGCATGCCTGATGGTGGACACCTGGAGTAGGGTGTGGACATGCATAGGTGGGCACACCTGGGCAGAGACGAGGCTTTTAAGGGTGGCACCACGGAAACAGAACAAGCAGAAGAGAGAACAGAATGAGAGAAAGAGGAGCAGAACCAGCAGCAGAGAGCAGAGGGAGCACCCGAGAGCCCAGGAAGAATGAAGACTTGCTGGGGAGGGGAGGCCTGCCTGCCTCCTGGCCCCCCACACCCGGCCCCCTGCATGCTGCGTACCTGGTAAAAACTCAGTAAAAAGCCAGAAAAGCTACTGAGGGCTCCAGGACCTCTCCTTTACCCAGCTGCTTGGATCATAGAGACCCTGCTCTTTTCCTTCCTGCCTCTACACAGGTAGTTCTTAATTACAATTGTGACTAACACAATATTTACCAATTGATATTTTATTATGCTATACATCTTACAACCATTTCCCTGCATAAATATTAAAATGCACTATTAACTATGTGCTGAAAAAGCTTTCCAATCAGAAGTTAAACAGTAATCCTGTTATTAGAAAAAAGCAAAAACAAACTACCCAATGACTTAATTTGTTCTCCCTTCTTTCAGGTATGCACTTTTAGATTTATAATTGCCCAACTCTTTCTCATGAATTAGGACTCAATGCACACATTCCTTCCTTTGAGAGTCTTTTCCTAATCACTAATCCCTCAACATACAATACTGTCCCCTCATCATCTATATCATGTCAACACATTTCAACTTCTGTAAGTCCTCTTTGACTGAATTTTTTTTTTATTTCATAACATGTTGGTTATCTCCTCCTAATAAAAAGTAATCCCCATGTGGACAAGGTTTGAACTCTATAGCCTTAGTATTCAAAGGAAAGAAAAATATTTCAAAAGATTGCATAAAGGTAATTTCTCTGCTCACAGAAAGTTATAATTTAATTAGAGTGGTTTGAAGACAGTAGAGTGTAGAAAAGAGACTGACCAGTAAAATGTACTTTGTGGACAGTTTTGGTTCCAGTATGATAGAAATTGATGATTTAAAACAATTGGGGAAGACTTCATAGAAGATGTGAGCTTTAAAATCTCCTCTGAAGAAAGGCAGAGAGAGGAAAGGGCATTTCTAGAAAAGAAAACAGTGTACACACAGACATTTGGGTAAAAATTAGTCTTAAATGCTACTAAATGCTTTATTCATACCACCTGCTTCTAATTTCTTTCATTCAAGAGTGTCATTTGAAATTGTCTTCCTGAATATTCTACAAACATGAAGCCATATATTTAGCACCTCGACATCCTGAAAAAAAGAGATGTAAAGGCATCACTGTCTTTGTGCTCAAGTGTGACACTCAATAAGCCCGTATTCAGTGAAGTGCTGTCTTTCTGACAAGATAGATGAGGCAGCAATATCGTGAGCAGCAATTGTAGACTGTGTGGGTTGTGACTTTCACAGCAGGCATTTGTCAGGTTGTGGATTTTGTTTGGGAAACCTTAAGCACATTTTCATGAGGATGTCTACATGGGTTGGCATAAGTTTCTCACTTTGACTTAGGCCAGCAGATACACATCGCCTCCACTCACCTTTTGATTTAAAAGCCAACTGTCAATTTATCATTCTTTCCATCTGATAAAAAAAACTCTAAGAGTCACTTTATTCCACAGGATATTTAGTTACGGGAGGAAAGCATCTGAGTATGGTAATTTTGGAGAAGAGGATGTGGCACAGCCAAATTTTACTTGAGACTACTTTTGTCACTGCCTTGTGTATTTGTGACATTGTGTGGAGGTGTGTGTATGCCTTTTCCTTTTCTTTCATGCTATATTGACAGGAACCTGTGCTTTTCTTGATGATACAATGTTGAAATAGAAAGCAATCCATTTGAAAATGCTATTTTAAAGAAAAATTGACTGACAGAAATAGAAACCACTAGTAGGAAAGATAAAGGTAATAGAGATATGTGGGTGACAAGAAAGTTTTGATTACAACATAGCAAGGAGGTATCCATTTCTTGATTTCTATTAAGGCTATCTCTACAACCATAGAGCTAACCTACAGTTCTATGCACCATTTATATTCAGAATATATGATCTTACCCTTGAAATTTCCTATAGTCATTAATAATTTTTTTATGGCCATTAGTGACTTTCTTAAATCTCCTATGAAACACTGCTATAAAGTATGATGATATACTAAATATTGGATTGTTATTCAAAATGCTTTCCCAAAGTGTATATAATATTACATTTGTGCCATATTTGTATAAATGTTTCATGTAGACACTAAATATAGCTGTCACCCAATATAAAAGATTATTTTCTATTATGTGGGTGAAATGACTTATTAGAAAAATAGGAATAAAACCATTTCAGCAATATTTTAAACTTATTAGAGATACTCAGTTTTAAAAGGGTTATTATGTAAAAAGGTAACTTAGGCAATGATATTTTGCATTTCCATTAATTGTAAATGATAAAGCAAGTTAAAACCAAATTAATGCTTAGTTGAATAAGTCCATCATTCTGAAATATTTCATTACATTCAAAATATAATACAGTATGTTTGCCTATTGGGTATTGAAAAGGAGTTTATCTCTTCTGCCAATTTTTTTTTTGCTTTATTTTTGTTCATTTGATGAGTTCTTTGTAGATCTTAGGTATTAGCCTCTTGTTTGGTATGCAGATATTTTCTCCCAAGTAGTAGGGAAACTTTGTTTTAGTAATAGTTTCTTTTGCTATGTAGAACTTTTTAGTTTGTTATTATCCCATTTATTTAGGTTTTTTTGGTTTATTTGCTGCTGGAGTCCAGACACCAAAGTTGTTCCTGAAGCCAGTGCTGAGGAGTACTCTGTCTCTGTTTTCTTTTATGTATTTTATGGTTTCAGGTCTTACATCCAAATCTTAATCCATTTTGGTTTAATTTTTGTGCATGGTGTGTGTTAGTGGTTTAGTTTCATTTATTTTTTTTTTTTTTGAGTGTGGGTGTCCAGTTTTCCTACCAGTTAACACGAGGGAAGTATACATTAAAACCACAATGAGATACCACTCATGTACATGAGAATGGCCCATACCAAAAAGACCAGAAACAAGAAGTGTTGGTGAGGGTATAAAGCAACCCTTGTACACTGTTGGTGGGAATGTGGACTGGTTCAGCCCCAATGGAAACATGGAAATTTTTCAAAATATTAAAATTAGATCTACTATATTATCCAGAAATTCCAGTTATTGTTATCTGTATGAATAATGCAAAGCACTAATTCAAAAAAATATATTCTTATGTTCATTGTAGTACAAAGGGCCAACACACTTCTGTCTTAGACGTACATATTATTACTCCATGAACTAATAACACAAGAAGACATTATCATACAAGACTTTGTGGGTAAGCATAGAATAGAGAATTGTCATTCTGTTGTTTACTAGGATTTGCCTGGTGATGTGGCCAGTGTGTCATTTGTCCCAATCATGTATGCTTATCTTGATTGTTTCATTCTATAGGATAATTGCTTTAGCATTGAATGTAAGAAAAAAATCTGACCTGAAATATGAGATGCAGTAAGTTGAGCATTTTTGAAAAAGGACGCATGTCATGTGGAGATTTTTTTTTTTAAGATTTATTTATTTATTTATACGAGCACTGGGTACAGTCAGAAGTGCCGAAGGGTGAGACCCTCCCAGGGGGCCAGAGATCGAACCAGCACTGCAGAGGCTGCGCCACCAGGAAGGTCTCTAGAGATAGCTTTGAATGAGCATTTGAAGGTGGCTGGAAATGTGGCAACTATCTACACCCATATGCAGAACTAATCTTCAGATAAGGCCAACATATTAAATGAAAGTTAAGCGGTAAAATTAAGTATACAAATAATCAGAATCCAATTCTGTTGTTCTCCACATAGCAGATAACATTCCTGAGCTTACATTTTATGTCTCTTTTTGCCTTCTTTCCTTGACAAGTAATGTGAAGGAATAGGTTTGAGCAGAAGACCACAATACTCGGGTTCTTACACAGTTTTTCTCATTAATTGTCAACTCAGCTGAGGAGAATGATATCAGTTATTTAAATTCAAGAATAAGCATTGTTCCTTTTCTCCTAACCCCAAGTATCAAATTGTTTTAATATTGGAAATTACAATGAAGTATTCTTTTTCTCTGAATTCCCTATAAGGGGCAGGGAAAGAGCATCCAATAGAATTGAAAATAAACCAGATTTTGATGTAAAAATTCTAACTCTTGAAAATAGTCCATGCACCATATAACTATATATGAAATTAGCCATTATGCTTTCTTATTTGTAGCCTTTTAATCTACACAACTTTATTTCAAACTATACTTTCTTATTATTTTTAGTCTTTCTCTAAACAAACTCTACCTTCATACAATAGTTGGTTTATTTTTTGTAATGTATGTTAATTATTATAAATTTTACTATACTTCCTTATTTTTAATAAAATTATTTTTACACTTATATTATGGGGGCTGATTGAGAGTTTCAATATCTTATATATTTTTTTTCATACCATCACTCTTAGTGGACTTATCTGATTGATTTTTTTTTCTGGTTTTGTACTTCAATATTTCTCTTATTGATAACTGCAGAAGCACTTAGATGTAAAAATAATTTTACCATTACAGCCATGCTAGGTGCATTGTTCTGTAGTGAATAATTCTCTTTCATAATCATAAAAGTGCCTCCAAAGATAGTTTTGTACTATTTCTTTTGAATGGTTTTTTGAAACATAATATTTTCATGACCACATATAATTTCCTGAAGTCTTTCATAAAAGGCTAAATGCTAGCTAGCTTTTATCTCACTTACTGATACAATTTTTCACATTTATATCACAGGTTTTAATTTTCTTTCAGCAATTTTATTTTTAAACTTCAAACAGTAGAATTCTATGAAGCCTCCAAACCATTGATCTGACTATTATAAGTAACACATCATTCGTCGGCATGATCCCCAGTGTTACTTTCCTTCACATTGGTTGCAGTTTCAAATGGAAGAAGGGTCAAAATGAGATCATTGCAATCACTTTGAGTATGAATGAGCAGTTACTTCTGCAAGCTAGAGCCAAAGCTTGGTATTTGAGTATGGCAATAAATGCAGGGACATGTTAATTCCAAAGACCCACCAGACTATGAGCCAAAATATGTTTAATTTTAGGGATCTGTACATAGGGCAGATAATAATGAAAAAGGCTGAAAGACAGGTTCTAGATCTTAAAACTGAGTTCTATATCCAAAAACTATAACCATTATTATTTAACATGTTCTGTAAGTTCTAGTCAATATAATAATAATATTATATCCAATAAGTGGTGAAAGTATCAGAAGAAAATGAAATCTTTAATTACAAATGATATGGGTATAAATTTGTGTGAAATTGCATCTCAACTAAGAGCCCTGAGAAACAATTATTTATATAAAATGGTAATGTAGTCTTTTTTTATTTCTGCCCATAAAAGAACATGAGCAGTAGCAAGTTCAGTGCTGGAATGAGTTCCCTGATGTCTTCAGAAAATGTGTATCCTCTTAGTATTTTCTCCATTTTGATTAGGGTGTGATTGTTGTTCATGTTTTCAAGAAAGTTGCTGGGTCCCAAATAGCAATATCTACTCTAGACTAGAAGGATCAGGACAAAGGGGTAAGGAAAATAAAAAGATCATGAGTGCCTTTCCTGATATTTAAATGTTTCTCTTAGAAATTTCATCTAGGAATTTCCATTTTTACAGACTATGTCCCATGACCATCTTTACTCTCCAAGTGAACCTAAAAGACAATTTTTAAAGCTGCTTTGACACATAAAATACAACTAGGAATATGGTAGTATAGGAGACAGGGAGGACCATTGGGTAGGATAATCTCTGCCACGATTAAATATTAGAAAACCAAAGAGAATCAACTGACAACTCATGGAAATAACATGTGATGTGTTCATTACAAAATCCAGATACATTCTTACGTACCAGCTATATTCAATGTGAAATGTGGAAACACTAACAAAAACAATGAAAATATACATGTTTTAGAAATTACTCTAAAAAGAAATACATGATGCATCTCTATTGAGTTGAAATATAGGCCAGATTCTGTTTTTTTTTTAAATGATTTATTTTTTATTTATATAATAGCTGGGGTACAGGCCAGAGGCTCAGGAAGGGTGAGATGATGCACCAGAGACAGAGTAAGGAACAGAACAGTCAGATGAACTGAAAGCACTGCTGAGAGGAGCAGCGGGTGAGACAGGAGAGGTCTGCTAGGCCATGTGGGACTCTCCCTGGCTGGCCAGGAATTGAACCCGTGCTGCAGAGGCTGCAGACAGCTTCACAGTGCTGGACTCAACTCGCTGCGCCACTGGGGAGGTCCATATAAGCCATATTCTTGATAAAAAAAGAACCCACTTATAGTTCAGACACATATAAAATGAAAGTGACCAAATGATTATATTGCTGTGACTAAAGCCTGGTCACTTGACAATGGTGTAAAAAGTTATAGAAATTAATTGGGATGTATTTTATTTACAGTACAATATAACTAAGCACTGGGATTGTAGAGAAACCATAATTTTCATTTACATAATTTACCTAACACTGATGTTTTTATGCTATTTTGATGTTTTCTCAAGATGAATACATTAATAATATATACATAATTTCATCAATATAAGATATATTAAATCATAAATTGTAAATCCTGCTAGAGCCCTCCAGTAGTATTTGTCCTGATGTACATATAAAATATAAGGTATGCATACATATTTATACAGGTTATATCTTTTCAGATTTGGTTACTATATTCTTCCAAATAAGGTATTTCAGCTTTATATACTGTATTGCTTTGTTAACTTCCAAGAGATTTCAGCAGTTCTCATGTTTCTATTTATTCTTAAATTGTCCAAGTGAATATATTTTAACAACCACAAAAATTCAGTTAGCTACTTGAAAACAGTTACAATTTGGGAAAGAAAACCATTTTTAAATCACATTGAATATGCATGAATCTTTAAAAGGTCTGACCTTACTTAAACTAATGTTGCCATAAGAGAACAATTGATCTTCAGGGGGATCAATTATGATAAAAATCACTAACTCCAAAAAGGAAGTCTTATCTTTAGAAGTAAAAATGAAACAATTTCTCTGAATTATAATAATCTATATGCCATTAGAAAGATAAAATACCTTTACCACAGAGAAGATACAGAAATATATATGAGAGAATTGATTAGGTGATAATTAGTTTCTTGCTCTTTAACTTTACTGTTATTATTCATAGAATAAATAGACCTTATATGCCAGAGCTAGAACTTTTTCTAAAATCTATGAACCATTTTAAAAGAATAAATGCCTTTATTTATAGAGAGCAATTTTAATAAAATTTTCTTAACTCAAACACATAGTTGATTCATTTTGGTTGAAGTTAATTCAAGATATAAATTGATCATAATATGGATATATTACCTTTGAATTATTAGGGAATGAAATACAATTTTTTTCAGCTTAGGGAAATACTTATTGATATAAACTGCTTATGATTTATCTCTATAATCTCAAAAACAGTGGCAAAAATTCTAATTGACCTTGTAATCTTGCTTGTTGGCAGTGGAGCATATCTGCACAAGTCAATATATTTATATGAACATTAAAAGTCATTTTGGCCTACTGAGACATTTGTAATCAAATATATAAAGTTAAGAAAACAGATCCTCACTCAAGTCTTTGTTCATGTACTACACAATATTTAAGTAACAATCGAATGGTTAAAGTCTGACTTTTTAGCTTCAATAAATTTTACACAAACATTTTAAATTTAAAAGATTAATAGACTTTTTTTTATCCTTTTAAAAAGAACACCTTGTACATAATAAAATGCTTTCCTTTTTCTCTAAGGAATGATATTGGTGTATACAATTGCTAATTTCTGTAATTCAAGGACTAGCAGAGTCATGGAAAATGAATTTGAAACAGTTAAATGAAAGTCATTCCTGAGTTTCTAGAATGAAAAGACTATGAGAAAAGATAATTTTAATGGGTTTGTAAAAGAAATGTTATGATGTCCTGATTCTGGCAAATGTTTGGATGTGATTTCTGCTTGGACCTTGTATTCATTTGCTAGACTTGCCATAAGAGAGTACCACTGACTGCATGTTTTAAACAACACAAATCCATTGTCTTACAATTCTGGAGGCTTGATGTTCAAGATTAATTTGTCAGTGTTGATTTTTTTTCTGTGGCCACTCACCTTGCTTGTAAATAGTCATCTACCCTTCGTATTTTCACATGGACTTTTCTCTTTTTCTGAGTCCTGATAGACTGTTCTTAGAGGAACACTAGTTAAAAAAACACTATGTTCCACCCAATAACCTCATCTAACTTTAATTATTTCAAAATCTAGAAACCAATATAGTCACATTCTGCGTTTTGGGGGGTTAGGAGTCAACATAGGAAGATGCGGATACATAATTCAACCCAAAACAAGTCTTAAAGCAAGAGTTGAATCTTTCTGCAAAAGGAATCATCATCACAATAGGCAAAATTATGGAAAAAAAAATATTTTGAAATGAATACATTAATTTACCATTAATTTACATTAAAAAGTATTTGATTGTTCCCAATTTGTACCAATAACACATAAGACATATGATAACACTAACACATAAAAGCAGGAGCGATGATAAATGGGAGTTCATGTGTGCACACTCACTCTTGAATAACTGTTGTAAAAAAGAAAATGAACCTTCTTTTTACTTTGCAGTGAAAGTGTAAATCCTCTTGGATCTCATAGTTATCAAAAAGAGGCACTAATATAGGTTTTTTGAAAAATGAAGTGGTATAACATGAACTTTTGAAAAGTAGGACATATAATACATACTATATTCTAGAAAATAATATTCTCTAAGCAACAATTACTTCATTTCCAGACTTTTGATATTTGCTGAGTTATGAACTCAACATGAGAATTACAGTTAAAGAAAACAGTAACTAAGTAAGCAAAATATGTGTAAACAATTTATAAAATATCTATTGGGGTAAAAGTATGTAAACTGCTCTTGGATACTGTGAATATAAGGGTTTTTCATGATTAGAGATTTAATAGCTTTTAAAAATGGAAAATCATGTTAATATAGAAAGAGAAACTTAGGGAAAAATGTATAGTGTTCTTCTCTCTGTGTTATCAGATGTTTTCCAAAAATAAAATGACAACCAGAACAGTAAAACACGTTTACCAAACCTCAGCATGCCCTTTGAGATATTGATGTAGAGAAAATGATAAACAGATAAAGTAGAAACATACTAAAAGATAAGATCTAGAAAGGGAAGTGGAGAAAAATAAACAGTATTTTTGAAATATTGCATGCCACTGTCACTTTTTCCTTTTTGAAAATTTTTGTGTCCTGAGAACCTCTTATAGTTCATCACATTTTTGTGATGATGGCAGCAGAACAGCAATTGGGTGATCACATTTTGACAGACTTCAGTAACACACAAATAGCATTAACACAAGACCCTGGCAGCCAACTGTGATGTACCAGACAACACCAATCAATCACAATTTGAGTTTCCTTTATTTTGACAAAGCTTCCTAATACAAGTCATCAAAAGTAATTTAAAACTTGATAGTCTTGTTGCCTTATTTTTTAATGGAACAGGTACATACTTCAGCTATTTTCTCCTTTATTAAAAAACTGACAAAGGATCATAAGGTGCAACTACCTCAAATATTTCAGGCTCAGTGTAAAATATGAACATGTATGACAATAAATGCATCAATGATGAAATGTCTTGAAAAGAAATATACATGAAACTGTCAGAAGACAAAAAGTCAAAAAACAAAACAAAACAGAAAACATCAAGGAGCAGGATTGAAGTTAGAAAATTTATTTTGTTCAGAAGGAAGTATTTACTTTAAAGAAGCCTGGTGTTAGTAGTCAAGAAATCCAATTCCGAGTTTTTCTTTGTGAACCAATTTGTGGGTAAAGTACATTGCCCACACTTTATACATTTAATACTTAAATTTATACATTTAGAAAGTAGGAAGGAACTTCATGTTTCCATGGTTCTGCTTATAATCTTCCAACATTTGTTGAACTTTTTCTAATGTATATTTGTTAAAAAGAAGACAAGAAAATACAAATACTTGCTTAATTTTATTTTATTTGTATTGAAATATAGCTGATAAATAACATTTGATTAATTTCAGTGATATAATGATTTGGTACTTCTATATATTGTAAAATGGTCACTACAAAACTAGTAACACAATTACCATAGATAGTTGCAATATTTTTGCTTGTGAGGAAATTTTAATGACCTCTTTCCTTGCATCTGTCAATATGCAATACAATGTTAGTAATCTTTAGATGAAAAGATTACCTACCTTTTTAAACTCCTGGAAATGGCAAATAAAATACAAATGACCAGCATATTCTCTCTCCATCCCCTATATATGTATATTCACACAGATACACTTATATATATTTACAAATATTACTTCTGGCTTGATAATCACTGTTATCAACTCCTACAAATAAAAGTATCCAATATCATCAAAATTACCTTGAGACACTTATCAAGTACTCATTTGACCATAAAGTAAATGAATATGTGACATTGAAAATTATTTCCTTAGATCTAGTGGATCTTAAAATAGTCTCTGTAAATATTTACTGCGCTTCTATGTGCAAAGATCTGTCCTAAATTTTAGCAATACAGTTGTATACAAGACAAGCCAGGTTTTTGTTCTAGCCGATCTAAAATACTAGTGGAGGGCCTCCCCGGTGGCGCAGCGGTTGAGCGCTGGGTTGCGAGGCTGCCCGCGGCCTCTGCGGCGCCGGTTCGATCCCCGGCTACTCCCCTGCCACCGGAGGAGGGTCCCACATGGCGCGCAGACCTCTCCTGCTGCCCGCTGCTCCCCTCAGTGGTGTGCTTCGGTCCTTCTGCCTGCTCTGCTCCCCGCTCTGGCTCTGGTGAATTCTCTCACCCTCCCGCACTTCCGACTGTACCCAGTGCATGTATAAACAAAAAAAAAACAAAACAAATAAATAAATAAATAAAACATGCCTCTATTAAAAAAATAAATAAATAAAATGCTAGTGGAGAATGATTTAAAAAATAGATTAGAAGAGATAAGCAAAATAAAAAACAATAATAAAACAAAACAGTAATAAATTCAAATTCTGGCTACAAAACCAAGGCAACCAGAGAGGGATGGTGGTGGAGAGGAAGTAGAAAGAGGGAAGGGACCCAATTGGACATAGTGGGCGGGGTGTGAAACTACATTTTTTTAGAAACGTTAATCTATAACTCCCAAAGCAGATACAACCGAAGTGAATCTACTTCTTCTCAAAGTAAACAAAGAAATAAAATCATTTCACAAGATGGTGAGTTTTACAAAACAAAATTAGCTAGATACATTAAGATGGAAGGAAAGCAGTAATTTCCATTGTTTCTAACTTCTCTTATCATAGTAAGATTGACTTCTTTTTTTTTAAGATTTATTTATTTATTTATCTGTTTGTTTATTTATTTATTTATTTATACATGCACTGGGTACAGTCAGAAGCGCGGGAGGGTGAGAGAATTCACCAGAGCCAGAGCGGGGAGCAGAGCAGGCAGAAGGACCCACGTACACCGCTGAGGGGAGCAGCGGGCGGCAGGAGAGGTCTGCGCGCCTTGTGGGACCCATCTCCGGTGGCCGGGGAGCAGCCGGGAGTGCCTTGTGGGACCCTTCTCCGGTGGCCGGGGAGCAGCCGGGGATTGAACTGACGCTGCAGAAGCTGCGGGCAGCTTCGCAACCCAGCGCTCAACCGCTGCGCCACCTGGGAGGCCCGAGATTGACTTCTTGGATTAACTTCATAGGATTGACTTCATAGGATTAACAGTCAACATTTTTTAAAAAAAGTGCTCAATCTTGTATAACCAACAAACACAGAGGGCAGCCCAGCCCAATGAAAGTAACTTTTATGGTCTTCCTTTCTGAACTAGACTATTTTCCATTTACATTTAAAGCTGAAATTTAAGGTATTAAAATGCATCTCTAGGGCAAATTCTGGAGATAAATTTACCATATTAATTAATGTACTAGATGTTGAAATAATAAACACACATGAGGGAGGCTGAATATTATTAAGTGGATGTGTTTTGGGCTTTATCCCCTTCCTGTGTTATAGAGATGGGGTTAGTTTAGAGAGTTTATGCCATCAAATTATTTTTTATTATTAAAGTTTCCTTTATTAGATACTTCATTTATTACCAGAGGCCGAAAGACATATAGATAGACACAGAGACAAAGACAGAAGTTGCGAACAGTGGAAAATCTTGAAGTATTAGAAAATATTACATGCTAAAGGACACTGCAGTGCCCTTGATTTTCTCTGTGATAATTGCTGAATCAAAGAGCATCTTACATGGTCTGTCATTCCTTATTTCATTACATGAGCTGGATTTTCTAGTCTATAAGTCCTTGAGAAGTCCATCTGTTCTCTGTTGGAACTCTGAAATCGCTACTGCACTTGGGACTAAGCAGAATCACCCCAGCGGAACTGTACAGGCAACAGTTTACTTAAAGAGTTGCCTAAGCAGGTGCAATTAGAAATTCTGGGCTAGGTAATTTCCTGAGTGTAACTGTAATTTCAAAGGGAATTAGCAGGTTCTAAAGTGGCATGGGAAAAAGATAATTATTAGTGACCTAAAATTGAAATTAAACCTCAGTTCTAAATAGCTATACTACTATTCTAAAATTATAACTATGACAATAATAGTTATGCTTATTGTGTTTTAGGCAAATGCAAAATACTTTACACTTTATTTCAATTAATATTTGTAATAATCCATGGAAGTAAGTATTATCATAAGCGCAGAGAAGTTAAACAATTTGTTCAAGTGTACTGTGAATTTTTGACTTCTGTTCTTTTTCTTAGATACTTTGTGTGACAATGGGCATCTTACCTAGTTTTTCTTAGAGTCATAGATCCAAAGTCCTCATGTAAAATAGGAGTGGCAGTGTTTTGTTAACCTCACATATATGAACATAATATGTGTATTCACAAAGATATATCTAGCTCTATCTCTGTTTCTTCTTTCCTCTTTGTCTCTTTCTAACTTCTACCTACCTTTCTTATCTAATCACTTACCACAAGTCTGCCCTGATAGGTTCTTAATAAGCTTAATAAAGCTCATGTTTTCTTTATTTGTGGGATTGACTTACTCTAATTTTCAGCTGAAACCCAAACTACCAAGGAGTTGGAATGAGTAAGTGGTACTTTTGGTTTACTTTAGATCTGACAAATTCATTGAATTTACTTAAGATGAAATCAGGTCTAATCTGTTCTGATTCCTTAGATGATGACTAGAATACAAAAAAGTCATTAACAAGCACTTATAATTCCTCCATATTCATACTTTTTATTCATACTGATAACAACAGATAACAGCTGTTATCTGTTCCTTTTGCAGATGAGCCAGAGGATTAAAGAGGTTACTGGTTTGTGCTAAGTCATACAGAATTTCAGTAAGGGTGTGGTTGTCTACCTACAAAACTCAAGATATATATTTTTTTTAATCTCAGATCACCTTTGTTGCAGACCTGAGGGTAGCACTTATGACTTAAATCTCTAGTATTCATGCACTTTGAATCTGGAAAAGCTGTGACTTATTATTAGCCAGTGGAAATATGGAAAATGTTAAGGCATTTGTAGATGTAATCAATATCCTAACTAAGTCGATTTTGCATTAATCAAAAGACAGAGTACCTTGGGTGACCTAGTCATACAAATGTCCTTAAAATAGGGGTCCTTCCAAAGCTCAAAGATACAAAGATGCTTTTTGTTAGTTTGATAAAGTAATCAACCATATTAGGGAAACCTATAGGTTAAAGCATTGAGGATGACCTCTAGGACCTGAGAGCAACATGTAACCAACAGTCGAAAAAAACAACAACAACATAACACAGGCTCTCATTCATATGGCTGCCAAGCAGAAATTCTTTCAACAACCTAGATCAGCTTGCAAATGGATTCTTCTTCAGTCAGGTTCCTGGTAAGAATACAATCTGGCTAACACCTTGATTGTAGTCATATGCATGCCTGTATAGAGGATCTGACTAAGGTGTGCACAGATTCTGGGTCCACAGAAATTGTGAGGTAATAAATATGCACTCTTTTAAGTAGCTAAATTTTTAGTAATTTATACTCTAGCAATAGAAAATTAACGCAATCTCAAACCTAGATATTCAAACATTTGTGAAAAGTTTTCTATGTGTGTGGGTCTCCCTGATGGCGCAAGGGGTTAAGCACCACACTATGAAGCAACCTGCAGCCTCTGCAGCATGAGTTTGATCCCCAGCCAGCCAGGGAGAAACCCACATGGCACACCAGACCTCTCCTGACTCGCCCACTGCTCTCCTCAGCAGTGTATTTCAGTCATTCTCTCTGTTCTGTTCCCCACTGTCTCTGGTGAATCTTCTCACCCCTCACATCTCTGGCCTGCACCCCAGCTCTTGCATGCGTAAATAAATCTTTAAAAAAAAAAACCCTGCTTAAAAAAAAAACATTTTCTATGTGCAAGATGGACCATATTGATTAAATAAACTATTTTCTAGAATACATGCCCTGAAGAAAATCATAACTTTAATAGTAGAATTGTGTTCGTATTTTGGCACTCTGGTTTCTGCTAGAGCATTCTATTAGCTTTTATTAGGAATCCTGAGTTAATCAAAGCATGGCAGCAGGCCTCCCCTGGTGGCGCAGCGGTTGAGCGCTGGGCTGCGAGGTTGCCCGCAGCCTCTGTAGCGCCGGTTCGTACCCCGGCCGCGAGCTAGGGTTCCACAAAAACAAACAAAACAAAACAAAAAACATGGCAGCAAAGTAGTAGCATTTATTTTCTGAATTCTGACAAGGATTGGTCTATGAAAAATATTTTCAAATGGAGGAACATTAATATGTATGAGTTCTTTCCTAGATATGAAAACATGATATCCAAATTGGATAGATATTTTTATGATAACTTCAGATTTGGTTCCATTTGAAGATTATACTCCTGAACTAAAGTATCTCTGAAATTTCTTTGCAAATTTAAAAATGTGTCATTATTTATTACTGTAATATAATATGTCTCAATATTTTCTGAATTTGAGCAACATAGCCCCTAAGTTGAGGTAATAAAAATAAATAATATCAATTCAATACATGTCAAAAAACAAACTGCACACTGAATAAAACTAAGCAGAAATGAGGTTATTGCAAGACATTTGATCTATATGCCAGAAAATTCAAGGCTGTGGGAGCCATCACTCTAAGTTTTTCACAGACTAATGGGTGTTGGGGCACAGGAGAATATACCACTGTTCTGGGTTTTTCTCAGGTTGTACAAGTCAAATCAAAAGATCACTAGATAGGTTAGCAAAGGAAAACAAAATCAATTCAGTGACATAAATGGAAAATTTATATGACTGTAAGTTTCAAAGTAAAATGAGGTGTTAAGAGTCCTGAGGCATCAAGGAGGAGATGACTTCATCTTTTACTCTGAGAGTTAAAAAAAAAAATTTTCCAGATAGGGAGGACATATTCACTGATCATACTATACCTGGTTGTTATCTCCCAAACTACATTCTTCTATGTCATAAAAAGGTACCAGTGATTTCTTCTTCAATTAGGAAATGGACAGAAGACTGAAACATGTGCTTATACTTTTATCAGTCTCTAGAGCTTACACTTCTCTTAAGTTAAAAACAATCTGCATTCTTTAATTAATGGTAATGCTATCAGAAGGACTAACAGACTTACAGAGGTCTTGAATGACCTTAGTTTCCTATACCAAGGTGACACATTGGAAAACTGTTTTCTATAGACATATGGAGAAAAACTTATCTGAACTTTTTGGGAAGACTTATCTCATAGGACTTTGTAAGGTGTACATACAGAAGCTATTGGTCTTACTTCAGTTGATTAATTACCTATCTGGATCAGGGTAGCTGAGTCAGGAAAATGGGGAAGTCCAGAGATGGTGTGAATAGACTTGGTATTTGGGGATTGGTTTGTGTATTCTGTTGATTCCTAAAAGAGCTGTAAATTCCCATAAGGTTAGGTCAAGTTTCTTTGTATGTCCGAGTTAAACATTTTCATTTTGTCCCTGAAATAAATGATCCCACTTTACTTTGATCCTATAGTACTAATTCACAGAAACTATATTAGAAGAAATATTCTTTGGATCCCAGTATGAAAATCTTCGGAGAAAAATATTTGCAATTTTATTCAAAATCATACAATATTAAATAAGTGTGTTCTAATCATGATCTAAATTTGTGCTTAACTACTATAGGATTTCAACATTGAATTTCATTCAAATTTGTTTTCATTCTGTAAAAAAATGATTAAACCATTTGATCATCCTTTTGTTTTAAGGCACATCAATTTAATTCCAGAGAAATCCTGTAATTTCTATATTCTAGTGATTCTGGATCTTGGGTTTTGAAGAAAGTACTGAAGATAACATTTTCTTATACTTTGTTGACCTCAAAACAAATAGCTTTTGTGGTAAATAGCCCATTTTTTTTGTCTTTCCCAAAATATAGGGTAAGATATCCAGGTACTACAAAATCTAGGTATTAGGAAATGTTAAATATGGGCCTCCTTGCTGGCACAAGGGGTTAAATTATGGCACTCTGAAGCTATAGCTACGGCAGCAGAAGTTCCATCTCCTGCCGGTGCTAACCCATAAGGTGCAGCAGACCTCTTCTCTCTCACCCACTGCTCCCCTCAGCAGTGTATTTCAGTCAATCTGCCTGTTATGCTCCCCACTCTGTCTCTGGTGAATCATCAATGTGACCTACCCCTTTATTTTCTGAGATTGTCGCTCCTACTAGAAGTAGCTGTTAGGCTTGATTTCCTCCATTAATGAGATCTATTCAAGAGTGTAATTTTACCAATAACACTCTCGGAGAGCTTTTTGATTCAACAACCCCAGGCTTCAAAATCTTAGAACTATAGTCCATGTGTACAAACACGTATCATGAGAGATTCTATTTCCAACCAGCTCTCCTGCTAGTAGTATCTGTAATCTCTGTTACAGAACGAAAGACACTAAATTAAAAGAGAAACTAAAGTGGACATCCTTTTCTTTTTAGTTTATTTGCATTTGGAAGATCCTTATTTTCTGTGCAAATGCACGAGAACACATGATTGTTTGAATCTACCTGCATTTCATTATCTTATGAAGTTTTTATTTTTTGCTTTACCATTATGGAAGTTTCTCTACAGGTCTCTGAGTTACTGTGTTTTGCTAGTTAAATCAATAAAACCCTTTATTTGAAAAAATAATTGCATTACAGTGTTGTCAATAATGAATGGTTATTGTAGGAAGGCACTCAGAGAAAATAATTAAGAGGTGGAAATCTCTTAAGAGATTTTTGCAAACCAATTGTAGATGTAATCTATTTATGTAAATGATGAGCTTACACTGTATAGCACCTTTCATCTAAACAGATTACTGGGCACTTAACAACTGTGATTATTTTACTCCTGAATTCAGTCTATTCTTTCTCTGAGGTTGTTTTCATGATAAAAGTTGAATCTGCTTAACTAAGTTCCACATGGATTATTTAGGCAAGAAATATAAAATAATGAACTATTTGCGACAATTTAATTGCATCATCATGGTGCTTTGGTGCACATTTCCAAAACTTTGGGATGTGCAAAGGCTATAATTTAGGCCTAGGGGGACAAAAATAACCAATTCCTTCATTAATTTCCTGCCTCATGACCATTAGTTAACAATAATGGTCTACCACTACCTCACCTTTTCTTTGCTTTATATAAACTTCTCTTCATTAGACCTTTCTAAATGAGAAATATGACAACTTTCATTTGATATGGTTATTGCAAATTGCTTCTTACCAAATTCTAGTTATTTTTAGTTATTTTATAGGACTCTTATCCCTATAGTTTATAAAATTTAACATTTAAAAAATTCCACTTTGGTCATTTATTCTACCAATTAGTAGTATCCTATTATTGGGGTTCAGTGCATGACATTCTTGAGTCCCTCTCAGAAAGATTTTGGCAATCTTTCCCATTCAGCAGTAGCATAGACACCAACGGGCAAAGAGCTGTATTTGAAAGGGGAGGGGTTATTAAGAAAGAGACATACATCTGCACAGGTGCAGGTGGACAGTCTTAGGACAAGATCTACATTTTCTTTTTTTTTTTTTTTTATAGAGGCATGTTTTATTTATTTATTTATTTGTTTGTTTTGTTTACACATGCAGGGGTACAGTCAGAAGCGCGGGAGGGTGAGAGAATTCACCAGAGCCAGAGCGGGGAGCAGAGCAGGCAGAAGGACCGAAGTACACTGCTGAGGGGAGCAGTGGGCGGCAGGAGAGGTCTGCGCGCCATGTGGGACCCTCCTCCGGTGGCCGGGGAGCAGCCGGGGATCCAGCCAGGGATCGAACTGTCACCGCGGAGGCCGCGGGCAGCTTTGCAACCCAGGGCTCAACCGCTGCGCCACAGGGGAGGCCCAAGATCTACATTTTCAAAGGAGCAATTCATTAAGAAAAAGACAACTGCATAAATGCAGGTGGGCAGTTTTGGGGCAAGATCTGTGTTTTGTCAGAGCAAGGGGTCTCCCTGTATAGTGTTCTTTGGAGAGATTCATTCCTTTTGTGGAATTTTATTACTTTGGGGTTTGCATTGGGTTTTTTATAACTGATAGATAATCCTTTCTGACCCCACCTCTGATCCTGGAAACTTCCATAGCCAGTTTAACAACTGGTAGGTTAGGTAATCAACCCTACCCCTACCACCAGTTTTTGACCTTGTGAAAAGTTCCATCCTAAATTTTTCTGCTCTGAACTTCCATCACTATCTTCTTTACTTATTTTCTTTTGGTGAAAGTGTGAATTTTTTTTCTATGTGAAATGTAGAAACTAACATAGTGGTTGTATATTCAAACCAAGATGAATTTGTATTTAAAATAATATCAAGTTGTGCTGTTGTGTGGACTAGAATTCATAGCAAATGGAGATGAGGAATAAACTGAAAATATGTGACTGATGTGCATTATTCAGAGGATGATCTGTTTAGGACAGTGGACAAAAACATTAAAAAATATGTGCGATGTATTTAAAAATATTGTTAAGGCTAGAAGAAGTTGCTGAGATGTGCTCTGGATTAGCACTAAATGAAATGTGGCAGCTAATTGGATTTTCAAAAATTGACCCCAGCAGTAATTTTGCTGGAGTCTAGTCAGGGTGAAAACAGAAGGTATTACAGAGGCCCAGTCACTGAGGACTAACCATGTTCCTGGCCTGTGCATACAAAAAGAAACAGGGCATGGCCTTTGCTTCTAATTAATTGGTATATTTGAATTTAAATCACTAATTGCAATGACAAAGAAAAATTCTTTATGGTTTGTTGTCACACAGAATTAAAGCCCATGCCTGAGGATTAGACAAGGAGAGGTAAATAATATTTTTTTTTATGGCTAATTTATAGTTTGTAACTTTAAATATATTTTCATAGTAAGATAAGCATACCTTTACTTCTGAACTTGGAACCTTCTATTAGGGAGAGTAATAAAATTCTGTCAGTGCATGTACCTGCCTACTTTATTTATTTCTTTCTGTCTTTGAGAAGCAATTGATTCTTAAAGCATGACATTAGATATATCTCCTCAGCAGAGTTGTTGGAAGGGATGATTTAAGGACAGCTTGAGATTACAAAGAACTTAAAAATTACGTTAAGGATAGAAAAGTATTATACTATAAATGGCAGTTGAAATTGAGATGTAGTTAAAATAAATAAACTAATATAGAAAAAAGTGAGGAATAACCTTATCTTGGGCTTGTGGTCCAATGTGAAAATTTCTTCTTTCTTGTTAATGATAATATTATTCAAAGTGAAGGCTTTCTTAGGACATGTACCTTTTACATCAGTATCATTATCATCATCAACATTTTCATAATTATTACAACTGATCACATTAGCATTTCACTCTGAAATATTCTTAATAACACTTCATATACTGACAATGTGAGAAATAGGCAACTCCTAAATGTTTATAGCTCAGACTTTCTCTGTCCTGGTCTATTTATGAAAATGCATAGTAAAAAGGGAAGTGGAAGGGAAAAGGACAACCATTCCCTTGAGATTTCTTTCAGAAATCTAACTCATTGAGTTAGGGAAGCAGGAAGGATTATAGTTTCTTATTAAACTTTGACTTCTTTTTATTTTTCTAAGTTCTAATTATGGATTGATATTCTTATATTACTTTGTATGATTAATGTTAGAATTCACCCTGAGTTCCAAGCACTGCATAACACTTCAGTTTACAGTCCTTTTAGTTAAAATATGGTTCAAAAACATACTTTTATATGAACACCTTGTTATATAATTCTGTCGCTCTTTACTCATGATTTTTGGCTTAGAGTGTTCAAGTACTTTGAACCCTTTGCTCATTCTAACTGAGAAAGTAATAGGGTCTCCCTGGTGGTGCAGGCGGTTGAGCACCACACTGTGAAGCTGTCTGCAGCCTCTGCAGCTCGGGTTCGATACCAGATGGCTGGGGAGAAACCCACGTGGTGCAGCAGGCCTCTCCTGCCTCACCCGCTGCTCCCCTCAGCAGTGTATTTTGGTCATCTGCCTGTTCTGCTCCCTGATCTGTCTCTGGTGAATCCTCTCACCCTTCTGCACATCTGGCCTGTACCCTGGTTCTTGTATAAATAAATAAATAAATCTTTAAAAAAAAGTAATAAGTGCTTACTAGAAAGAATTTGGACAAATAATTTACTTGTTATTATAGATGCAAACCTGAAAAGAACAGTACATTTCAACCTGATCATATTATGATCCTAGTAAAGGTGAAGGTTAAAATCCACCTATTCCTTTCTGTTGCTGAAAAGACTTTGAGGGCCCATCCTTCCCAAACTGATTTAGACTCATGGATGCCTCCTGGATTACCTATGACAAGGCATTTTTTGCCTTCTAAGTGATAAGTGGAACTGCTTGTTCTGTTGACCAATGAGAAGAAAATGCTTGTTAACTAAACTTTAAGTTTCTCTCCTTTCCCCAAACCCCTTAACTTTGAAGTATTCCCTAGCCTGATGCAACATGCAATCTTCCTTAATACCTCTCCCAAATTATTTTTGGGGCTGCCAGGTAAAATGTTTCTAATCTACTATTTACTATCATGCCATCCCATTTCCCCATTCATTTTAGCCATATTATTTCTTATGAAAGGAAAACGCTTTTCAGCCTGATGTTTGAGATTCTTGAAGAGCTCATGGTCAGAGCATTTCCATTGCAATTGTCCCCCTCCACACATTACAATAGTCTCTTTGCCTCTCTTGTAATATTTCTTCTAATAAAATACTTCTTTTTAGCCTTGCTTTGTGATACTGGAGCTGGGCTTTGTGAATTGTTTTGCCAACTGGCACAATGTTGAACTTCATCAGTAGAGAACAATGGAATTAGCCCAAAAAGGTGATGGCTGTAGGAAGATAATTTTTCTCCAGGTTCAATGTCTCTATTTTTATTATTGAATCTGGGATACCAAAGACCTATGCAGATAAGCTCCTGTTGTGCCCTGAGGTCATGTTCTTCCCACCAGCAGCCTGCTAAAGACTCCAGCCTCCTCACATCCCAACAGCCACAAACTATTGTCAGCCCAAACCTTCTGACACATTTCTTCACCATTGTCAGGATGTATGTCCCAGTGACACCCATGCTGTCTGTCTACTGGTTGAGGGGTCACCCCACACCTCCCCCCCCACACACATGGTTTTCAATTGTGTCTGATTTACTAATTATTTAATCCCTCACTGTGGACATTGACTTCAGAATCCTGTCAGCATATTCTACCACAGAGGAGTAGTGAATATTTACTGGTGAACAGGTAAATGGAAAAAGGAGGCACTATTTCAATGGTAATGTTGCTTCTTTAGAAAAGGGGTAGAGGAGCTTTGAATGAGATTACCACACATCCCAGGTTAAGTTAGTAAAGAAAATGTGTACATTGGGTTCTTTCTAGTGGAAAATCTGTTGGCACCAGAAGGGTGTAAGAACTGGGACATCAGAGAAAATTCAAAATGTTAAATGCATGAAGCTCAGGAAATTATTTTAACTCTAGAAATAGCAGCAAGCACACTGGGAAAGTTTCAAGGAATATAAGAGGGACATACTTAAAAGGAGACAAGATCATTGAAGCCAATGATCTGCAATACCTGCAGATTTTAAAAAAGAAGACAATAGTCCCTGCTTCTTTTAGAGCTTGTATTCTAGCAGATAAACTCAAACCTGCTACTTTAAAATGGCATTAAAAGGGCAGAGATATTTGAGTTATTACTAGGTTGACTTGGGTAAGAGAAACCTCACAGCAATGAAAAGGCATGACTTAATGGAGTAAACCTAAGAGAGGCCCCTGAGAAAGGAAGTGCTGAGAAGTTTCCTGTTAAATGTCAGACATGAAGTCGATAATTAAAGTGCTCATTGAGGAATAGAATATTTATTAACATGGTAAGAAAATAGTGTGATAGATTTGAAGAGTCAAAGATGATTTATTAAAAAATTATTTTACAGAGGTAATGGTTTATATCACTGTATATGTTTCAGGGGTAAAAGTTCATTCCTCATCAAGTGTATGTTACTGTACATTGCTTAGTACTGAAATAACCATAATTCCCCATCACAGTCCATTGGGCTGCTACCCTCTTGTGTTTCCACTCCCCATCTTTCCCATCTTGTAGCTTCAATTCTACAGTCAGATTTTTCCAGAATTTGTTTTGGTTTAGTTTTGTTATTCCCTTGTTTTGTTTTCTTGTAGTCCACATATGAGTAATGCCAACTGGCATTTGCCTTTCTCCTTGACGTTTGGTTTAGCATAACCCCCGCTTGTTCCAACCATGTTGCTACAAATGGCAAGATTTCATCATTTTCACTGTTGAGTAGTATTCAATTGTGTCTATAAATGCCACTCATCTTCTTAATCCACTCATGGTTTTTGGGCACATAGGTTGCTCTCATATTTACTACTGTAAATAGTGCTTGAATGAATACAGCCATTCGTATATCCTTATCAGATTAATATTTTTGCAGTTTTTGGATAGCTACCTAGGAGTGTAATGGCTGGATATATGGTTGATCTACTTAAATATTTTGAGAAATTTCAATACTGTTTTCCACAGGGCCTGGATCAGTCTGCATTGCTACCAGCAGAGTATGAGGTTCCTTTTTCTCCACACACTTGCCAACACTTCTGATTCTATTTTTTTTAATATATTCTATTTTTCACAGGTGTGTGGTGGTATCTCATTGTAGTTTTGGTTTGTATTTCCCTGACAGTGATGATGAGTATTTTTTCGTGTACCTGTGTTGGCCATTTGCATGTCTTTTATTTTTTGGAAATGTGTCTCTTTATATAAAAGATAGTCTGACAATTCATTTTTAGAGTAGTTTTAATAGGACATATATCCATAGATAGCACACTAGGGAAATATACATTGTTATACACATGCTATGTAACTACAAGTAAATAATATCAGTGTATGTAGAATCCTAAGGAAAGGCATAGGAAATGCACCATTTACTAATGGGAAACTAGGCAGGATATTAACAAATGGAGCCTAATACTGGGTGCTATTTGACTAATACTAATACTTGAGCATTTAATACTCACAATCATTTTAGAAAGTGAATATCTCGACATAAAAGGAAAGAGAAAAAAAGAGAAAATTGTTTAGTAGAGATGAAAAGACGATTAAAGTCGCTGAACCTTCCTAAAAGGAGAAACAACAGAGGAAAATAGAACACAAGGGGACACCACAATAGAGAAAAAGAAAAGCATTGCCGTTTATGAGCTGGAAGCTACAGAAGTATGGGGAATGGAAAATTTGTCAAAAGGATGAGTTTTGAGGTGGGTATTTTGTCCTTTTCAGAATTGTATGACACGTGTTTCAGAAGGATCAGTTATAATTTTAATTCAAGATTTTTGCCTAAATTAATCTTTAGTTTGGTTTATTTTTAGTTTAGCTGGCAGGCTACACAGGGATTTTCAAAGCAATAAATGATGTTAAGTGGGTTAAAATACCAGATGGAGAAGAAAAGAACTTGCCCTGTAAGACCTGGGGAAATCCAGACAAAAGAATTATTACCTGGTATTTGATAAGTTTCCTCTGGTTATTCACCAGAAGTTACCTGAGACTTGTGGTAATTTTGTGGCATCAGTGGCCCTGCTTTGGGCTGACCAATTTTGTTGGGTATTTACTCACACAGGGATGGGTAACTTTGGTTGTTTTATTTGGAAACTATTCTCCTTTGTTCTCTTTTGTCCCCATGCACACTAATTCTATTAAATTTCTTTTATACTAAGAGTCTCTTTTGCCTTTGTGCAAACAGATGACTGGACCCCTTTAGAGTGTGCAAGTTTAGTTTAGGGGTACTCCTCAGTTGGGTGTTAGAAGATTTAAAATTTTTAATTTTAATTTCTTCCTGGACTTTGCTAAGGGGGAAAGGAATTAACAGTACTTCAGTGTAAATCTTTTCATTTTGTGTTCTTTAAGGAGTATTTCTGCCATCATTGAAATGATTACAGATGTCTAGTAAGCTCTATCAGATTTTGAGGATAGAGATGATATGTAGGAATTATTCTAGGAAACTATTTTATTTTGTTTTGTTTTACTTCATTTGCCTATATGGGATAGTGGGATCAATTTTGTATAATATTTTGATTTACTGTAACATATTCTTGAGGCAAAGAGGGAAACCACATCCAGTGGCCCTAGAATGATATTCAAAAATGCTGGGTTTGGTACAAGACAATTCTATTAGGATGTGGGAGTGGGACTAGCCTGAGAGAATAATAGTCTTCTCCACTCATGGCACAGCCACATCCCTGCTTTTAATTATTAAGGGTTAATTGTTAAGACCCAGAGGTTAAGACAATAAAATCTGGGGAGTGATAGAATATAATTTATTTGCCTATAAATCTATTTCACAGAGAAATCATTTTATTCCAGTCCCCAGGAGAGAACATTATTGTGAAGTTAACTTTTGCTTTTTTGCTAACCTCCAAATTCTTTCCCTTACTAATTGCCTAAAGCAATTTATGAGAAAACAAATTGCTCAACCTGATAATTATTGCTGTGAATTGAGTCTCAGATACTAGTGTTTTGAGTATGGTAATTGGGTATATCATATTTTGTTTTTAATAAATTTTTGTTGTTTCCTACGTATTTAATTTTAGATTTTTGTCAATTTTGGACTTAATCAATTGAAGTCACTCATGCATACACATTAATATTAATGATATTCAAACACTTAGCCAGTTTTAATGCCAAGTAAACGGACACTAGTTGGAAAACCCAAACTATGTGACTCAAGTGTACTGAATGAAGCAATTTTAACAATACTGTCTTTGTTCAAACACTTAAAATGTTTCATACTTGAATTAATGTTTAAGTAAAATATTAGTAGTAGTAAATAAGTTATTTAAACAGAGTAGGATATGGAAAAATATGCATCAAGGTTTTACAGTTGGCATTTGTCATGATGATTTTCCTATGACTTTTCCCACTTATTTATATATTAATTATTCTGTACTAATTATTGCTCTTATAATAAGAAAAACTTTGTATTACTCTAAATATAAAATTTAATATAAAAGGAAAATAAGTGGGTTTTGGGATCTTAGTAATTTTATATTTAAAAATTATAGTTCATTATATATCAATTATTTCCCTTCTGCTGGCTTGGCTATGTTTTAATTTTATGCTTAGGTGTGAAAAACATTTAGTTTATTCCAATTAATTCCCTCTTGTTGGATATTTAATTTTACTGCCCAATTAAACCCGTATTATTGGCTATTGGCGTCATGCCAAATTATTTTCAGTTAATTCACTGGGTACTTGTAGTGTACAACTTCTTAATTCAGATGAAAAGTTTTAAAGGAATTAGAATATAATTAAATATAGCTTTAAAATCCATATACACTTATATTTTAACTATGCAGAATGCAATTTTATCTTTTAGTTATTTTGATCATATTTTAAAAACATATATTAGGATCACCAATAATTAATATTGATTATAGCATAATGATTTTAATATTTGTCATGAAATAAATTGGTCTTTTCTAAAATCACTTGGTTTTCTCTAGCATTTAATATAATTGAAATCTGTTTGTAACTCTATTACTTTAGTACAGTCCTAAATCATGCCTGTTCATTATCTTTACTATATCTTATTCCACTATTATTTTCTTCTGCTGTGTCTACTACTTATTTCCCCCTTTTTCTCTTTTATAGCTGTTGCCTTCTTTCTTTCTTGTCTTTTACTCTTCCATTTTTACTTTCTCTTCTTTTTTCCCCCCGTTACTTTCTTATGTGTCTGTTATACTCTTCCTACTTTTGTTCTTTTCCTTTTAAATAAAGGCAATCCTTTAAATCCTAATCTTCTATCTTCTGCATTTCTTCTACATCAGTTAATTTTAAAGTGTGTTCGAGAGTATCTGGGGATCAGGGAAGGATCTCACTTCGGTAAGTACATATTTGTGTGAGGTGAAATTTTATGCATATACTTCAACTAAAACAATATATCACAATAGGGTTCACCCTTAATCTCCCTAAATGGGGTATGTTTTACCTTAAGTGGATAAAACACTTGATTAAGTTCAGGTTCCTGAGATGGGAAGCTTATCCATGGGGTCCCCATGTAGTCCTTAGCATCGCTGTAACATGGAGGCTGTAGGTCAGAATTAAAAGGAGGATGTAAGGATCAAATCAGAAAGCATAATAATTTAGTCAAGAGCCAAGGACTATGGGCCATTTCTGCAAGTTTGAAAATGAAAGGAATGTGTTCTCTCCTGAAGTTTCCAGATAAACACATTTCATTTACTTCATGTGACCTATTTGAGAATTCTCACCACCAGAACAGTAAGAAAATAAGCTTATATAGTAGCCATTTGCTACTGCACCAAAGGAAATTAACAGGATCTGTATTTGTCAGTGTCAAACTGGTGTTTGAGAAACTTTATACATTGTAGGCTCCCTTAGAGAGTAAGATTTTTTAGATGTGAAAGGGAAATTGGAAATTATTTTTAAGAGTTGACCGTTGACTGTGAAATCAAAAAGATTTAGTAACTGTTGGCCAAGAGTACAAATAGTAATATAAAGAGTGGGTACAGTCTTTCTAGAGAGAGGTAGACTGGATCTGTGGCAATTGTAAATTGGAAAATACCACAGGTAATTCACAGAATGGTAATTGTTTTCCAAATCTACTCTAAGATGATTGCTTTGGGAAGTTTTTCAACCATAATAATCTATACAGAAATTGAGCAGCCCTCCATAATAGTAATTTCCTAGCTTGGTGTGTACAGAAAATATAATACAGAAGTTAATCTTTTCATGTAATCTATTCAGGGTGATTTTCCATAAACAACATCTTTTATTTTTTCTTCATTTCTTTAATTTTTAAAGGACTAGTCATAATGACAAATTAAAGATGTTAATTTATTTAACTTGCATAGGTGAGGTAATCACAGTAGATGCAAAATGATAAAAAAAAAACATGACATTTGAGGGTAAAAATAATATAACTCATTTAAAGTAACTCCCATGCTCAAAATAATCCCATGATTTCTCATTACATTTAGAAAAACTCCAGATTTCTCAGTCTGGCCTGTATGATTTGAACCCGGACTACCACTCTGCATCTCCCATAACTTTCTTGCCTTACCTACTTCCCACAAACCACAAAGAGTGCCTTTCACAAATGTATTCGTCATGAGATGATATCAGTTTTTCTCACATTTCCTCTTCCTTCTACCTGTTAGCCACATAGTTCACATTTATCTTTATACTTATCTCTGCTCAAGTATTAATTCCTCAGATAAGCTGTCATTTTTCTGAGTGTTGTGTAGTAAATTAATGGTTGAAAGTCAAGTACTGAAGATGGAAGACCAGTCAGGAGACTATTACAGGTAGTTTAGGCAGAATATTGTAGCAGTTGAGTATAGATTTACATTTACATGACTGATGAGTATAAATTGACATTAGTACTTTGGAACACTCCTGGCAATATTTACTAAAATTGAATATATGCAAACTAGGCATTCCACACCTAATTAACTACCCAAAAGAATATGTTTGAACTTGAGAATATATGTATAAGAATGTTAGCAGCTTTATTCATAAGAACTTCCAAGAAGCAAACAACCCTGTTATACATATTGATATGTAATGATCCTGCCTGGAGCAGGGCAAAGACAGTTGAGATGGTTTGACTTAAGTTTTCAATTAAAAATCAATCATTTGGGCCTCCCTGGTGGCTCAGGGATTAAAGACAGCACTATCAAGCTATTGCCAGCCACTACAGCATGAGTTCGATCCCCAGCCAGTCAGGGAGCTTACTAACCCACATGGCTCTGTAGGCCTCTCCTGCCTCGCCCCGCTGCTCCTCTCAGCAGTGCATTTCAGTAGATCTACCTGTTCTGCTCCCCACGCTCTCTGGTGGATCCTCTCACCTCCTGCACCTCTGGCTTATACCCCAGTTCTTGTATGCATAAATAAATAAATCTTTTTTAAAAAAAATAGAAAAATAAAAAACTATCACTTGCTCATGAAAACTGATAAACGGATGTGCAAAAAGACAAGGATTTATAAAAGCTTTTCTGTAGTGAAAGTCCCAGCCCAAATTAAAATTAATCAACAAAAAACTATGAACCAGAGACACTTTTTGGGGGGTGGGGGGCGGGAGGGGAAGGATTGGGGTCAGAATGGGGCGTTTGCAATTGTATGGGGGAATATAAAAATAAAATTTATTATTTAAAAAAAAAGAAAAGAATTCTAAATTTATATTATTAATTAAAAGCATATTTTAATATGCATTAAAAAATAAAAAAATAAAAGGAAAATGTCTTTGGAAAAAAAAAAATTAACAGGAGGACCTGAAAATACACCTCTGAAAGCAGTATTACTTTAGGAGTTGAATTTAGCCAACCTGAGATACTTTGTAATCCATATCCATGGGGTTCCAAACCCTTCTCCAGATTGGTCATCTGCTTCCTTGTGGCTCTGCCCAGAGAAGCATCACCCCCCCTTCCAGACAAGCAGATGCTACAGAGGAGTTTCAGACCAGAGCACCATCACTCTCACAGTGGTCTCCAGAACCCTGTCTTACTGACCATATCCCTCCCCTTCTGTACTGTCTATTGAATTACAGGCTTCCATTGCTGTACTATGGATTCCCTCCAATGAAATCATGCTGTGATTAGTTTGAGTCATGAGTAAAAGCTCTCTGTTCTGATGCAAGTCAGCATTTTTGAGATTCACACTTCATATTACCCAACAGTCAATTAATAGAAAAAATAAATAAGGTGTGATATATATTTCCCAAACATAATTTTGGAACATAATTATATTTTATTTTGGCAAGATCGTTTTAATTCCCAAATAAAATAATGAAACATAACACTAAGCATGAAGTCTATAGATATATGCTGAGTGAAAAAAACTATATGCAAGTGTTCATATTATATTATTTTAGTTATATGAAGTTCAAGAACAAGCAAATCATTATCTACAATTGTACCATAGGCATTACCTTTGGCGGCACCATGATTGGGTGAGGCATGAGACATTTTACTGAGGTGTTCAAATGTCTATATCTTGAGGGAGGAGGAAATGGGATTTATATAGATTATACAGTATATAGAGACAATTATAATAGTGGGCTTATATTTATATAGATCTATTTATAATTTATACATATGCAGAAATTCATCATGCTATAAATGCGAAAGACTTGTGTAGTTTACTATATATAAATCACTCATTTATAAAGGAAAATTAAAAAAAGAAACATTTTGACTCAGTTTGTGTGATTTTGGTAAGTGATGATGCCATTCAGGATATATTTTAAGTTAGGATTAAAATATTTGCTGAACAGGAGTCTGTAAAAGAAGTAAATTCATTAAAAATGATCTCATTGATTTTGGAGTGAGCAAATTCATGACCTGAGATGGAGAAGATTTAGAGCAGTAAAGGAGATGCAAGGATTTAATCTTTTGCTAGCAGTAAATATGTTTTTCTTTTAAACACATTCACACTCATATATGAACACAGTATACAAGCATTATAAAAAGCTACAAGTAAAATGCTATATTTATCAAAAAGGAAAAGGAATAAACGTATTCCTAATGTTACTTTCTCAGTTAAAATCACCAAGTCAGTCTATCATCAATAAAAAGCACAAATAATAATATTCACCTGTTAGGCTGAATATGAACTATCAATTACTAGGAAGTAGTTTGAAGAATGAGAGTAATCTGCAAGCTTTATAGTGCTTTGTTAGTGGAACATCTCTGTAGAAACAATGTCCAATAGTACCTTCTCTAGAAAAAGAGCATTCTTTGAGCATACTTTATGTTTGTGCTGTCCAAATGGTTGTCTATAGTTAAAAGTGGCTATCAAGCTCTTAGAACATAATGAATGTGACTAAGGAATTTGAGTCTTAAATTTTATTTAGGTTTAAATTACTATAGGTAACTAATGATTATGGATATACTATTACTTTTAAATACATTTTTATTGATTTACATTTGTTTATAATACTATATAAATTTAGGACTACAGTTTCTCCATATATTCCTAAGACTCAACATGCCAACCACCAAAATTCCAATGCCATTTCCACTAATATATTGACTCTATCAATTCCTCCCACTCCCACTATCCTTGTGACCCAGTTAAATTGTTGATTCAGACTTTTTTTTAAAAAATATGATAATGTATTATATAAGGTACATGAAGTTTATTTGTCTCTATAAAGGTAACCAACTTCCTTTATTTTGCACTATTAGTAGCTGAGCACCTTACAGATATATTTTCTTGTAACCTTTACTTAGCTATTTACAATGACCATTTTAATTACTTAGAATGAGTCATTTATACCACTTC